>NW_026606185.1:50460000-50882500 GCF_029834395.1 Sorex fumeus | reverse complement strand
TTTTTTTGTAATGGATCCCGGTGAGGTGCGGTTACAGTCTTACAAACTTTCGTGGTTACGTTTCAGTCGTACAATGCTCAGTACCCATCCCTCCACCAGTGCCCATTCTCTACCACCAATGATCCCAATGTGCCCCCCCCACCTCATCCACCCCCCCCCCCCGCCCCCTTCCCGCCTCTGTGGCAGGACATACCCTTTTGTGCGCGCGCTCTCTCTCTCACTCGCTCACTCGCTCTCTCTTGCTCTCTCTCTCATTTTGGGTGTTGTGGTTTGCAATAGAGGCATTGAGTACAAAATGCCGTGAGTCTTGCCAAGTCTGCCTGTGAGGGTTCTGCGGGCCTCTGCGCTCCCACCGCCGTCTCCATCGATGCATTTCTGGGGCTCATCATCTCTCCTGTGGCGTTGGCGGAGCCTCTGCTACGCCTCCAGCTGGCTTCTCCGCACCTCACCCCCAGTCCACTGACCACTCGGTGCTTGGTGCCAAATTCTGTTCCCCTTCCCATTTCCACCCAGACCTCGAAAATCTTGTCTTCTGGTGCTTCATTGAAGAAAGCAATTCCCTTTATCCCCTCAGTTTTCCTTTCTTCCTTTCTTCTTCTTTTATCTACTTTTTTTTCCCCATCAACTCTACCAATTGTGGCTGGGTATATTAAAAAAAGCATAAAAATTTAAGATTTTAGTGTTTTCCTCTTTGTTTCCATGTTCTGCTATAAAAAGCTTACCTTTAGGGGGCCCAAGAAATAGTACAGTGGGTAAGGCACATGCATCCGACCCGGGTTTGATCCCAGGAATAAGCCCTTGAGCATCACCAGGTGTGGCCCCACAAACAAACAAACAAACAAAAAAAACCCCCAAAAACAAAAAAAACCTTTAATTTAATTTTCCACTTAGCCATGCTTCCAAGCCTGTTAATTTAGATTGCCAAGTGAGGCGAAGAAAAGTACAAATAATTTGGAAGGCTGAGCTGATGGGAGTGAGCCAGATCCCAAACTCTGACCCCCGCCACGGTTCCTCGGCTATGGTGTCACTCTCACTGGCTCTGAACCTCACGCATTTTCGAACCTGACGGGTGAGAGGTGGTGCTATTTCCACTGCTGTATTCTTTTTTGAAATGTTTTATTTTGAAAGTTTGTATTCTGGCCAAATGCGATTTAATGTCTTTCTTCCCCTCTCCCAACAGGCCCCGACGGCCATGGAGTTCCTGACTGAATGTGTTTCTGCCTCAGCCCTGGGAAGGAAGTATGCGTCCCCTGGAGTTTGGTCTGTGCCCTGACCTCTTCCCTCATGGAAGTCCAAACCCGTACTGATCTTTGTTCTCTGGAAGGGTGTTTGTTTGTTTGTTTTTTGTTTCTTTTTCCCACAATAAATCATTTTCAAATCATAAATCAATCAATCAATCAATCCAATGTTCTCCCTTCCGAAATCCGACACGCCATTTCGTCGATAAAGAAACAAACAGGACCCGGCCCAGACAAGGTCAGACCTGAACACCTGAAGAACCTGCTGTCAGTACTCATCAATACACTGGCTCGGCTCTTCACTCGCTACCTGTCTGAATGCAAGGTTCCGTCCCAATGGAAAACCAGCAGGACCGTACTACTGTTCAAGAAGGGAGACATCCATGACATTGGCAACTATCGCCCGATCTGCCTATTGTCTGTCATCTACAAGTTGTTCACTCGAGTCATCCTGAATAGGATTGGCAGAACATTAGATGAAGGACAACCATGCGAGCAAGCAGGGTTCCGCAAAGGATTCAGCACCATTGACCATATCCACACGATAACCAAGCTCATTGAGGTTTCTCGGGAGTTCAAGATGCCGCTCTGCTTAACATTCATTGATTTAAAGAAGGCCTTTGATTCTGTTGAGATGGAAGGGTCATTGAAGCCCTAGCCAATCAGGGCATTCAAGACCAATACATCAGGATCCTCCGTGAGCTGTATTGCGGATTCACTACCAGGATCTCACCATTCTACAAAGAAGTGATCGTTGATGTCAAGAGAGGGGTGCGGCAGGGTGATACCATTTCACCGAAACTCTTCAGTGCCACCCTCGAGAACATCATGCGACGACTGGAATGGGAAGGAATGGGAGTGAAGATAGATGGTCGGCAACTACACCACCTCCGCTTTGCTGATGACATTGTTTTAATAACACCAAACATCAGCCAAGCGGCACAAATGCTGGCCGACTTTGACCGTGAGTGTGGAAAGGTAGGACTACAGCTGAATCTTACAAAGACAATGTTTATGAGAAACAGCCTTGTTCCTGACGCCCCATTCGCTCTCAATGGAACGACCATCTCCGAATGCAACAGCTATGTGTACCTAGGTCGAGAGGTCAACATGACAAATGACCTGGCACCCGAGCTGCGCAGGAGGAAGAGAGCGGCTTGGAACGCCTTCAAGAACGTCGAAGAAATAGCTAAGAGGACGAAGAACCTCCGGCTCCGGGCACATCTCTTTGATTCCACTGTTCTTCCTGCATTAACATATGCCTCAGAGACCTGGGCCCTACGCAAACAGGATGAGAATGCTATTCAGGTCTCCCAAAGAAGAATAGAAAGAGCTATGCTTGGAATGTCACGTTTCACTCAAATGAGAGAAAGAATCCGGAGTTCCAACCTCTGTCGACGATCAAGAATCAGGGACGCTGTCTCGTTTGCCAAGGTGTCAAAAATCAGATGGGCTGGTCACGTAATGAGATTTAAAGATGACCGCTGGACTAGAGCTGTTACTGATTGGATTCCACGGGATGCCAAGAGACCGCGTGGCCGCCCACCTACCAGATGGTCAGACTTCTTCGTCAAGATCATGAACGATCGGTTTGAGGCCCTTCATGTTCCCGGAGCGAACAGATGCCATTGGGCTACACTAGCACGAGACAGGGACAAATGGAGACGTTACTGGCGCCCGCTCGAGCAAATCGACGACTAACGGGAAGTTAAGTGATTAAGTGATAAATAAATCAAATCAAGACCCAGAGACTATAAAAACCCAGTCTCGTTCTTACTTTGGAGAACCTGGCAGGCTACCGAAAGTATCCTGCCTGCACGGCAGAGCCTGGCAAACTTTCCGTGTCGTACTCAATATGCCAAATACCAGTAACAATGTTAGGTCTCATTCTCCTAACCCTGAAAAAGCATTGAATATGGCTCTTTTAAAATCTCAGGGCTAGGAAGAAGGAGACGTTACTGGTGCCTGCTCGAGGCAATCGACGAACAACAGGATGATCGTGATCGTGATCGTGAAATCATTTTCTAAAATTTCACAATGACATTTCATCCAGTGGATGATCCATTCATCCACTTGACAGATCCTTTAGAAAGTGTAGATTTAAGTCCTTAAATTCTGAGTTAGTACTGGGGTTAAGTCGCTCACCTTGCCTGTGGCTGACTTTGGTTCAATTCTCAGCACCGAATATGTGGTTCCTGAGCAACACCAGGAATGATTCCTGAGCACAGAGCCAAGAGTCAGCCCTGAGCACTGCTGGGTGTGCCTCTCCCTCCCTGATCCTGAATTTCCTTCCTTCCTTCCCTCCTTCCTTCCTTACCTCCCTCCTTTTTTCCCTCCTTCCTTCCTTCCTTCCTTCCTTCCTTCCTTCCCTCCTTTTCTCCGTCCTTCCCTCCTTTTCTCCTTCCTTCCCTCCTTCCTTCCTTCCTTCCTTCCCTCCCTCCTTTTCTCCTTCCTTCCCTCCCTCCTTTTTCCCCTCCCTCCCTCCTTCCTTCCTTCCTTCCTTCCTTCCTTCCATCCCTCCTTTTTTCCCTTCCTTCCTTCCTTCCTTCCTTCCTTCCTTCCTTCCTTCTTTCTTTTCTTCCCATTTCTCTTCTTTGCTTTATGTCTTCTTTTATTTATTTATTTATTAATTTTTGCTTTTTGGGTCACACCCGGCAGTGCACAGGGGTTACTTCTGGCTCTGCACTCAGGAATTACTCCTGGCGGTGCTCAGGGGACCATATGAGATGCTGGGAATCGAACCCGGGTCGGCTGTGTGCAAGGCAAACGCCCTACCCTCTGTGCTATCACTCCAGCCCCTTATGTCTTCTTTTAAAAATTGGAGTGCCTTTTATTTACCTATGGCTTTGGGCCCATACCTGGTGATGCTCAGGGCTTACTCCTAGCTCTGTGCTCAGGGATTACTCCTGGCAGTGCTCGGGGACCGCATATGGTGCCTGGCAGCATACCTGGGGCTGAGGTTCGCATACAAGGCAAGCGCCTTCCCCGCCATCTATTGCTCCAGCTCCACGGGGTTCCTATTATCTACACACCGCAACCTATACCAGTCCTGGTTATGTTTTCTCTTCTATTTTTCCATCCCCTTTTATTTTCTCTTCCCTCCGCGTTGCCTTCGATGCTTCCATTGAATCGCTCATTTCTCCCGCGATGTTTGGAGTTTTAAGGAGCGCTTGTTTGGCTCGGACTGTTCCTTTTCATCAGACCCCCTCCCTGGATGGCGGTGGCGGCAGCCGCTCGCTCTCTAAGAACGCTATTTGTGGCACTGCTTTCTACTTTCCCTCCGGAATCTGCTTTGATTCTTCCGAGCTGCTTTTCCCCCCATTTGTTCTTCCAGGGACAGAACTGATCAGGAGCTCTGGCCGGGTGAGTGGCTAATTTGGAGACAACTGAGCTAGATCATATCTACGACACATCTGTGCGTTTCGCTTTTCTTCTTGGGCTGCTTCAGCTGTCTGGAGGGCCAGAGCCCGCCTGCAAGGACTTTGGTCTCATACATGGGCTCTCAGCAGGAGACCCTCAGCTTTACCCAATCAGGAACCATCTTGTGAGATCATCTCAGGGAATGCGGACGGGACGCATTGTGTGTACGTGTGGGTGCGGTATTTGTGTGACTTCATAGAGCCTGGAGAGTGGCTGGGAACGGAGCTGTGACCTATATGCACTTTCTGCATCTTATTTCTGGGGAGGGGGCATGGCCCCTTGCTGTACCCCATGATAGTCTTTCCCCCACCCTTGGGAGAGAGATCTTTCCTTATCACATTGCTCCTGTGTTTTCCTCCCTGCTGGTCAGGAACTGTTTTCTTCTCTTTTTCTTTTTCTTTTTGGGTCACACCTCGCAATGCACAGGGGTTATTCCTGGCTCATGCACTCAGGAATTACACCTGGTGGTGCTCAGGGGGCCATATGGGTGCTGGGAATCGAACCCGGGTCAGCCGCATGCAAGGCAAACGCCCTATCCGCTGTGCTACCACTCCAGCCCAGGAACTGTTTTCTTGACTCGATTGTTATCACTTACCACAAACTTCTCTGCTCATCAGCTTCCAAAATTTTCTTGCAAAAAATCTGTCTTATTCCCTTGTTTATGTGCTTCAAAAAGGTGACTCCCACTTGAGATCTGGGGAGGGAATGAGTGTGGAAGCCTTTGCTTAATCCTCCATTGTTACCATCAATCTTTAGTCTTTCTCCTGCCTCTGCCTTTTGCGTTTTAGGATCCAGATACTCAAAGCAGCACTGACAAAAAAGTGATCAACAACCCTGGGATTTTTAGAGCCTGTGGTGGTGGTGGTGGGTGGATGGAAGGGTGTGGGGAGATAGATTATTGAGGCTGGAGGAAGGGAATTGGCAATTCTTCTAAGTTGGAATTTTCCTAGCTATGAAGAGGATATATATTTCTTCATTGATGCAACTCTTCTTTTATGGTTTTCAGAAATTTGGGTATGGGACAAAGGGGCTGATTTCTTGTACAAGAGGCCCCAGAACCTCTTTCCGCCTTAGCCCCTAGCAATGACCATTTCCCGCCCTTAGACTCTGCCCTGGACAAGGACCAAGAGCAGGAGCACTATGGAGTGTCTTCGGGGCCCACGCCTCCCAAGGAGCCTCGGAGCCGCGGCATTTGCCTCTTTAAGGATTCCACTGCTGTGTGACTGCAGAGACAACGCAAGACCTGACCACTGTGATCCACCTTCTCGGAGAGAGACTCTCTTACACCCAGGAGCACAGCTGCGCGAGAGGCCGGGGCTGGACAGGGCAGGGAAGCGTCCCAGCAGGCTGGAGCAGAGGTCAGGAGGCAAGAGCGCGACTCAGAGCCCAGAGCGTGTGCAGACTCCAGCGCAGGGCTTCAGGGCCAGACCCGCCTCGGGGAGCTGCCCTCGGGCGTGCCCTCCCTCTCCCCACCAGAAGCAGGTCTGGACTCAGCTCTTAGACTGGGCTGCCTTGGAGGGTCTGATTGATGCCTGCCCCGTGTCAGGGCTGCCAAGTGAGGTGGGAGATGGGTGTGGGTAGGATGTCAGAGTCCTTGACGGCGGCCAGGTGAGGGTCCCTCTGGGGTAAGCAGGGGAGCTGCCTAATGGAAGAGGGGGATGTGTGTGAGTGTGTGTGAGTGTGTGTGTATGGGTGTGTGTGAGTCTGACTGTGTGTGAGCGTATGTGAGTGTGAGTGTGTGTATGAGTGTATGTGAATGTGTGAGTGTATGTGAGTGTGTGAGTGTGTGTGAAGATGAGAATGTGTGTGAGTGTGTATGTGAGTGTGTGTGATTGTGTGTCTGTGTGTGAGTGTACAAGTTTGAGTGTGTGTGAGTGTGTATGTTTGAGTATGTGTGATTGTGTATTTTTGAATGTGTTTGAGGATATGTGTGTGTGAGTGAGAATGTATGTGATTGTGTGAGTGTGTGTGAGTCTGTGTGTGAGTGTGTATGTTTGAGTGTGTGTGTATGTTTGAGTGTGTGTATGTGAGTGTGTGTATGAGTGTATATGTGAGTGTGTATGAATCTGTGTGTGTTTGAGTGTGTGTGAGTGTGTGTATGTGTGATTGTGTTTATGTTTGAATGTGTGTGACTGTGTGTGTGAGTGTGTGTTTGTGTGTGTGAGTTTATATGAGTCTGTGTGTGAGTGTGTATGTTTGAGTGTGTGAGTGTGTGTGAGTGTGTTTGTGTGAGTGTGTATGAGTCTTTGTGTGTGAGTGTGTATGTTTGAGTGTGTGAGTGTGTGTGATGTGTGATTGTATGTTTGAATTGTGTGACTTTGTGTGCGTGAGTGTGTGTGGTTGTGTGATTGTGTGTATGTTTGAATTGTGTGACTTTGTGTGTGTGAGTGTGTGTTTGTGTGTGTGTATGTTGGGGAGGGGAGGAGGCGATGATGGCATGGAGGGAATGACAAGAGTGAAAACCAACTTTCCCAGGGCAGTGCTCAGGGCCAACCCCTGCCCGGGGAGCCATCTGGCAGGGCCTTCGGTTTCCCGCCCATGGAAGTGTCTCGCGCCCGCCTTGCCCTCTGCACTCCTGCCGCCGGTCCGTGGGTGTGGGCATGATGGCACAGCGCAGTTGACAGAATGAGCGCATTCCCGGGACCCCGCCCGGGTGCGCTCCCGGTGGCCCTGTGATTTCACGGGTGACGTGTTTGGCTCCTGGGCCCACGCACTGCTGAGAGACGTCCCGGGCCTGCGGGCTGGAAACCCTCAAGGGTGACAGTCCCCACCCGCCCCCAGAGTCCCCGCGCAGAGCGTTGGCAGGTGCCCCGGAGAGGCAGGGGCTGGTGGCGGGATGGGCAAGAACGCGTCCTTGTCCTCAGAGTTTTTTATTTGATTGATTTTCAGTGTGTCCTTTATGTAGTTCATTTTAATAAATTAATTTGATCTGTTTGTTTTGTGGAGGGGCCACATCCAGCAGTGCCCAGGGGCTACTGACTCAGGAGTGACCCCAGTGGGTTTCCTCATACCCTGTGCTATTGGGTCCCCTGGGTCTCTCTCTCTCTCTCTCTCTCTCTCTCTCTCTCTCTCTCTCTCATGCTCTCTCTCTTACTGTTGCTCTCCTTCCCCTGGACACTTTTTAGACTTACAAAGCTCTCCCCCATTCGAGCCTCACCCCTTCCCTGTGGGGGAGGCAAACGCCAGCATCTCCCAGTTCAGAGTAAAGGTTTCCTGTTTCCCAGGGGTGATGTCTCGACCTCGTCACTGATCCCAGCTCGCATATGCACGATGCTGCACCAGTCACTGAGCACTGCTGGACCCTTTAAGATGGTGTAATTTTTATTATAGTTTAGGTAGCATGGTTATGGAGTGTTAGCATTTATGGTACTGTTAATGCACAAAGTTACTGCATGCCCCTCACACCACCAAAAGTGCCCAAGACTTTTCACCAACGCCCTTTGGTTACTTCTAGTCCATCTGTTCACCCCATCCCCCACAGTTCTTGATAATCTGAGTTTTGTAATACAAGGATTATTGGGCTTGCCTTCCTTCCTTCCTTCCTTCCTTCCTTCCTTCCTTCCTTCCTTCCTTCCCCCCTCCCTCCCTCCCTCCCTCCTTCCCTCCCTCCCTCCCTCTTTCCCTCCCTCCCTCCTTCCTTTCCTCCCTTTTTCCTTCCTCTCTTCCTTCCTTCCATCCTTTTTTCACTTTCCTTCCCTCCTTCCTTCTCTCCCTCCCTCCCTCCCTCCCTCCCTCCCTCCCTCCCTCCCTTCCTTCCTTCCTTCCTTCCTTCCCTTCCTCCCTCCCTCTTTTCTTCCTTGTTCCTTCCTTCCTTCCTCCTTCCCTTCTCCCTCCCTCCCTCTCTCCCTCCCTCCCTCCTTCCCTTCCTCCCTTCCTTCCATTTTTGGGTCACATCTGGTGATACTCAGGTTTTACTCCTGGCTCTGTGCTCAGGGATCACACCTGATAGGATCTGAGGACCAGATGGGGTGCTGGGGATGGAACCCAGTTCAGCCGGTGCAAGACAAGCGCCCTGACCACTGTACTCTCCCTCCAGCCCTGCTCAGACTTCTTCCCGAAGCTCTGGCCCAGATTTCTGGATGCTTTCCGGGAGTCTCCATGGTAACCTCAAAGTGGAGGTATTCCAAGGTCCCTGCCTTCCCAGCCTTGCTTTGCCCTGGAGCTCTGAGGGCGTGCGCTCCACTCTGGTCCGTGGAGCTGCCAGGCTTCTCCTGGGGGTGGTACAAGGCAGAGCGCAGCCGCTCATCACGGTGGTCTGATGCGGGTGGGGAGAAAGGGGCATATATGGCGGAGCCTATGGTGCCAGGGGCACTGAGAGGGGGCAGCGGGTCAGCATTCCTGCCCCTCAGAGAGACATCTAAAGACACAGGATGGAGCTTCAGGGCGATGCCCTCGGAGCATTCCAGAATTCATCTACTGTGAATTGTTCTGGTCACCGGTTACCCCTAAAAAAGCTATTCTTGAGGGAATCAGTGCGTGGAGCTGTGAGGTGGAGGGAGCAATTCTGGCAATCATCGACCCCTCTGCTGGGGACCCCGGGAACTCTCCTGGCTTCCTGCCTGTGTGGCCTCTTTCACCCTCCACTGAACCCCTCCCTGCCACAGTCCACTAATTGCTCGCAGGGACTAAGTCTCTGGGAGTGAATAAATCGCCAAGGCGGGGCTACCCCGGGGGACACTGAGCCCGAGTGCCATGTCAGTGATGGTGTGACACAGGAGTCCTAAGCTGTCTCACTAAGGCTACAACCCTCCCGGGACTAAGGACAGTGGTGTCCCTGACAGACATCACCCCCTCACTGCCTCAGATGCTCATCAGGAAGCCTTTCTGGGCCCCGCCCTGGGCGGCACAGCTGTAGTGCCCCCAAGCCTCCTTCCGGGGACACCCCGTGCCCCTGCAGAGCCCACACTGACTCACCACCATCCTCCCCAGGCTGCAGATCTCACCGCCAGCTGCAGCTGAGCAGGAAGGCCGGGCGGGGCGCCCTCCCATGGCCCCGGGTGCCCTTGTCACCATGAGCTCTGTGCACCCCTTGACCTCCTCCCCGGGGAGTTCCATCATCCTGAGTCCTGGGCCCCAGCCTGTGCGGAGGCCTCACCCTGGATGGCTCACACGGGGTCCTGCCCAGTCTCCGGCGCCGTCTCTGAGGAAGCTAATCTTTTTTTTTTTTTTTTGGCTTTTCTGGCAATGCACAGGGGTTACTCATGTCTCTGTACTCAGGAATTACTTCTGGTGGTGCTCGGGGGACCATATAGGGTGCTGGGAATTGAATCCGGGTCTGCTTCGTGCAAGGCAAAAGCTCTCCCCACTGTGCTATCACTCCAGCCCCAGGAGCTGATCTTCTTCCCCTTTCTCCAGACCTGCACCCACGGGGCCCAGGGACAATGGCAGAGAAATGAACCAGCTCACTCTGGGCTCCCAGAACTGCTGGGTGGGTGGCAGCGGGCAGGAATGGGGTGGGGGAGCCGGGTTGCTTATACAGAGCTGAATGGAAACAGGACTTTATTTTTATTTCTGCAGTTTTCAATTTTATTAAAGGCACCGTGGCTTACAATACCGTTCAATACTTACGATACTCCCATATCCTGCTCCGTTCTTGCTCTCCACCCCCTGGTAAGTTCAGTTCTGCCCACCAGTTCTCAGGTTGGTTACCTTTGGCCATGTGTTGCTCCCTTACCACATTTATTTACTTATTTTTTTGGGGGGGTCACACCCTGCAATGTTCAGGGGTTACTCCTGGCTCTGCACTCAGGAATTACTCTTGGCGGTGCTCAGAGAACCATACGGGATGACAGGGATCGAATCTGGGTAGGCAGTGTGCAAGGCAAATGCCCTACCCCCTGTACTGTTGCCCTACCTCCCCTCCACAATCTTTCTTTAATTGAACCACAGTGAGATACACAGTAACAAACTTGTTCAGACTGTTTCAGTCATATAATGTTCCAATGCCCGGCCCTTCAATTGCCACTTTTCCTGAGGGCCCCCAGAGAGATCATTCTGTATCTGTCCCTCTCCTGTCTGACCACACAGATTCCCTCCCTTTCCATCCACAAAACATCCTCCTACATGATTTGCCTTTTCTGACAGTGAAGTAGGGTTTCTGTTGTGTCTAGAAACTTCTGTTTCCTCATCCAGTCATCTGTTCTTGGACCCTTGACTCAGAAACTGGACTTCCGGTCATGCTGCAGTATCACACATGTTGCAGTCTGGCACATATGTGTGTGTATTTATATTTATATATGTATATTCCACATACATAATTGATATAAAATGAATATCACCAAGGCAACCTCAATATTGTTTTTGTTACAAAAGGGAGCACTGATGAAATTTCCACCTGCTTTGGTGCCTTGGTCATGTGGTAAGGGTATGGTGATGACTTTATGACTGCAATCGTGTTAGCGGAGCTGTCCCCAGGTGCTAGCATTCCCACCATCTATTTCCAGGATAACCCATCATCTCAGACAGAAGCTCTGACCTCACTAAAGAGAGAAGCCCTCCTTCTTCCTTCTCCCAGGCCTGGCAGCACCATTCTGCTTCCTGTCTTTGGTCCGGCTGGTGGTGCTCAGTCAGGGCACGTGCAAGATGATTGTGGGTAAGTCTTTTTTTTTTTTATAAATTTATTTATTGAATTACCTTGAGAGCAGTTACAAAGCTTTCAGGTTTAAGTCTCAATCATAGAATGATGAAACACCCGTGTCTTCACCAGTGCACATTTTCCACCACCAAAAACCCCAGTATATGCCCATCCCACACCCTCCCCCTACCTGTGTGGCAGATGATTTCCACATTACTCTCTCTCTACTTTGATTACATTCAATATTTTGACACCAGACACACCATTATTATTTGGGATTTTACCCCAACACTCAGATCTGCCGAAAAGGCAACATTAGACAATTTGCTTTCTATCGATGATTATGAATAGTAAATGATGTTGTGAGCAGTCGCCGTGTGATTTTGGAATTCTGAAATTTTAATAGTTAAATCTGGAGGAATTTCTGCCAAAAGCCACTGGGGTCCGAGATTTGTTTCTGAATCTCTGGGATCATGGCCGTTAAGCAGCAGCTTGATCAGGAGTCAGAGAGGCCGTTTGTGGGTGGTGACTCGGGATCTCTTGGGGTAGGGAAGGAAAGGGCCGGCTCCACCCCCATTCTGTGAGGCCCCACGAGTCTCGTCACTGCGAGCCCCTACCTGGCTTCCATTGGCCTCTGGAAGATGGTGGCCACTGAGCTGCCAGGGGGAACAGGTAGTGGGTCAGCACCTTTTCCCACCTGGGGTGGCCCGGGGTCGGTAACCTAATGTGGGGTCCGGACATATTTCTGGCAAAAGCCGCCGGGTTCTGAGACTCTGGATAAGTCTTGAGGAAGGGCTGTGAGAGGCACAGTGACATGAGTGAACCTGCTGATTCCATGGACTTTGAAGACTGATTTTGTTTCAAAACTCACATGAATAGTAATGAGATTTTAAATATGAAAGATATGGCTGTGTTCTTCCAAAATTTATCCACAGTAGTTTGTTTTTGTTACCTGTTAACTCTATAGCACTATAGCACTGTCCTCCCATTGTTCATCGATTTGCTCGAGCAGGCACCAATAACGGCTCCATTGTGAGACTTGTTACTGTTTTTGGCATACACGCCACGGGGAGCTTGCCACGCTCTGCCGTGCGGGCGAGATACTCTCGGTAGCTTGCCAGGCTCTCCGAGAGGGATGGAGGAATTGAACCCAGGTCGGCTGCATGCAAGGCAAACGCCCTACCAGCTATGCTATCGCTCCAGCCCCTGTGCTATTGCTCCAGCCTTACAGAGCTTTTTTTTTTTTTAATTGAATCACCGTGAAATACAGTTACAAAGCTTTCATGTTTGAGTTTCAGTCATACAATGATTGAACACCCATTCTTCCACCAGTGCACATTCTCCACCACCAATGTCCCCAGTATACCTCCCCTTCTTTACAACCCTCCCTCTGCCTCCATGGCAGACAATTTCCTCCATACTCTCTATCTACTTTTGGGAATTATGATTTGCAATACAGATACTGAGAGGTTATCACGTTTGGTCTTTTATCTACTATCAGCACACATCTCACATCCCTATCGATTCCTCCAACCATCAATGACTTAGTGATCCCTTCTCTATTCCAGTTGCCTTCTCCCCCAGTTCATAAGGCAGGCTTCCAACTATGGGACATTATTCCTGGTCCTTGTGTAAATACAGAGCTATTGTTGAAGGAACCATTGTTGAAGGAATCAATGCACGAGAGAGGTAAGGTAGAGAGAGCAATTCTGACAATCATTAGGTCTCATTTTTTATATATATTGGCTTTTTGGGGTCACACCTAGTGATGCTCAGGGATTAGTCCTGTCTCTGCGCTCAGGAATTGCTCCTGGCAGTGCTCGGGGAACCATATGGGATGTCAGGAATTGAACCCGGGTCAGCCATGTGCAAGGCAAATGCCCTATCCACTGTGCTATCGCACTGCCTCCCCTTTAATATATATTTAAAGGACTGAACTCTTTATTTTTTGGCTTCTGGATTCTGACTCACACCTGACAGTGCTCAGGAGTTACTCCTGGTGATGCTTAGGGTACCATATGGGATGTCGGGTATGGAACCCAGATCGGCTGCATCCAAGGCAAGTGTGCTGCATACTATATTATCCCTCTAGCCCAGGTCTCAGTTTTAAATGACTATTTTAAACTTCAGATATAAGTCACAGAGAAATGTATTCAAAGTAAATAAATTGGGTGATGCCTCAAAGGGCTGGAGTGCGAGCTTTGGATGTGGGAGCCCCAGGTTTGATCCCTGACATTGTTGGGAACAACATCTGAGCATGACCACATGTGGCCCCAAAAGTTGGGGGTGAAAAAAAAACCAACCAAACATGTAGGGCTGGGATGTGCTTCAAGTGGTAGAGCATATGTTTTGCATGGGTGAAGCTCCTAGTGTCATTCCTGCTACCACATAGTCTTCTAAAGCCTCATTGGGTGTGACCCTGGCACCCCCTCTTGGCCACCACCCTTAAAGCACTGTCAGGTGTGGCCCTGAGAATGACAACAATAAGAGAAACAAAACTGTATGATGCATTGCAACTTAAACACCCATGATTTGGCTACTATCTATAATTTCCATTAGGATGTTTCTGTTTGACAAGGTCAGTTCTGTAACATGACAATCTACTGGCTCCCAGGTATTAAGTCAAACAAACTGTGTCTACAAACCAGAAGAGTAAGCAGTGGTTTGAAGGTCAGAACACAGCCTTTCATTACATTTGGCATCACATAGGCCTCCCTGTGCCCATGTGCTGGCGTAGCATGGCTTCCAGAAGCAGCTAAGCGCCTTAGCCTCGTTATTAATGTGAAGACACATTGCAGACAGGTGAGTAAAATCTGGGAAAGATACTGCTGGACAAGATAGTTTCAAGAGTGAGATGCAGGGCTGGAGAGATAGCACGGTAGTTAAGCCTCTTGCATTGCACAGCACCAACCTCAGTGTGACCAACCCTGGTTCAAATCCCAGCATCCCATTTGGTCATCCCAAAGATGACCTGAGCACTGATCCAGAAGTAAGCTCTAAGCACCACTGAGAAAACTGAAAAGAAGATAAAAACTGAAAAGAAGAATAAAAAAACCCCAGTAAGATATGAGTGACCGGAGGACCTTTGCTTGTGAGTCTTGTTTGAGACTTTGCTGCTTTTTAACCGATTGCTCATGCATCAGTGAATTTCCCGAGCTCCTCTAGGTGCTATGTTCCAAGGCATAGATAGAACTTGGATATAAAATGAAGATTGTAAAAATAGGGGGTGGGGCTGAAGAAATGTTCTATTTGTACCTTAAGCACCATTCAAGGTCCTGGAGCTACAAAGATGACCAAATGAGTTCCTGTCTGTAAGTTACTCTCATGGTGATTGGGGAGAGAGGGGCTGCAGAGAACAGTACAGGGTGGCAGTCCGGGCTGGCAGACAGAGCTCCACGGTACCTGGACGGGGCTCCCTGCAGCTGCCTTTGCTAACTACGACTCTGATTCTTCCCATTGTGTCCAAATTGGCTCTACACCCTTCTCAGCCCAGCAGCCAACTATCGATCAGACCTGGCATTGAGCAAGGGGGTTCTTTGCTTCCCAGGCAGCAAAAGCTGGAACGTCTGGCAAATTTTCCCTGAGAGTCCTGGATAGGATCTTGGAAGCTAATGTTGAGCCAAAAAGTGACAATGAAAGTAGATCTGAGAATAATGTGCTTAATTCTCCCCCCCCCCCCAATCTTCCACTGGGATTCTTCCTCCTCAGAGTTATCACACAGTAACACTGAGTCATGGAAAGGTGCTAGCTGAGAACCTGGGGAACACACGTGCTGTGGGAGCTGAGGCAACCGAGGGTGCTGGTGCTTTCTGGGTGAAATGAGCAAGAAGCCACCGAGTGGTTGTCGCCAACTGGACCCCAAAGGATGTGGTGATCTTCACAGGTTAGAAAACCTCCAGGCCTTCTTCTTTCCCTGCACAGTAGTGGGCTTATTTGCCACCTGGGATAACAGTCATGGTCCCTGGGAAACACGGCTTCCTGTTTAGGAATGGTGGTCCCTCCACATGGGACCTGGAAGGGGGCCTCGTGGTGGGCTGCAGGGCTGAGGTAGCCTTCTGGAGTCAGTCCAGGAGCTGGCCCAGCCAACAGATTTTCTTTGGCATGAGGCAGCTCAGGTTCTTGCCTGGTGCCAAGCGAGCCAGGTGCAGTGAGCTCACTGCATTCCGTGAGTCCCGGAGCTGGAGTTGTGCGGGAAACCAAGGCTTGAGGCCCAGGAGGGCATTCAGGGCTCTGTGCTGCAGCAGGCGGCGCCCTGCTGGCAGCGACAGGAAAACTGGACTTTCAGACGTTGTGTCATATGATTGTTTACTTGGGAAGAGAATGCCATGCAGGGCGCCCGGGTACCCACCAGCATCTCCTGGGAAGAGAACCTTGCTGGTACCCAGGCTGCCCTGTACAGACCCGAGGGTGGGGGGTGCGGACACGCACATGCCCAGGTGTGCGTCTCCCAGTGATGATGCAGATGATGCTGAAACAGCGGCAAAGGGTCTCTGTTCATCGGTGATCCCCAGGTTCTTCATAAAAATAGTCTGTGATAAAGATGCTCAGGCTCAGAGTTGGAAAGTAGAAAAGTTTTTTGGAAAGTAGATGAGAAAGAAAAAGGAGTTTCCCATGTCGGATTGCGAGGGTACTTGGTATAGGACTGAGTTAACTACGGCTCTTTTGTGGGTTTTTTGCTTTTTTAATAGGAAAACTGGGTCTTTGTGTTACAGAGAATCTGGGAAGTTAAAAGAAGGGTGTGTGGCATAGGTCCTTCTACTGGAAATTGGTCTCTTTGAAATTCTCAGTTGATATGAATGTTACAGGGAGCACAAGGATCCAACAGAAACTTGAATGACTATTTTCTTATGTATTGCCCATTCTCTTAGCCTAAACTCTGGGGCAGAATTTTATCTCCCTGTTTATCAGAAGAAGCCGAGGAATTTTCAGAAAGTAAAAAATGTAGGATGGGGGTAGTCAAAAATGGAACTGCTCATGGCAGCTGGCAGGGGTAAACTGAGCTTCCTCTTTCACCGGTCACCTTCTTGCCAGCCCCTACCCTGGACTCTCTGCTAGGGCAAGTGGGCTCAAAGAGAAACCACAGAGCTCCAGGATCCTGGGTTGCCGTAGCCCACCCGGACTGCGCTGCTCTCATTCTTAGAAATGCAGGGAAACTGAGTCAGGACCCGTCTAATCTGTCTCCTCCTGTGTAAGGATGAAGAGGGGGAAACTGCTGAGGAACAGGAAGGAGAGTTGGGAGGACGGACGCTCTCAGTCCAGACAATCAACCTGTCTGATGATAGTCAGACTCCCCTCATCCCCACATCCGGGGTCTCATCAAGTCCCACTGTAGCCTCCTGGTGTCCTGTGGGCATCGCTGCCTCTTTACCCCGCAGTCCTGCCCTCGTCCGGGCCAGATAAGAGCTTTCTCTGTCTCCCCATCTCTGTGCACCCAGGGCTGTCTGTTCTCACCGAGCCAGGAGGATGGCTCTGGTCTGCATCCCTGTCCCCAGCCCCAGACCTTCTCCCTGCTTACAGACCTCAAGTTCCTTTTCGATCTCAACTCCTCCACCTGTTTTGGGTTTGTGTTTGTGTTTTGGACCACACCCGACGGTGCTCGGTGCTCGGGGATTACTCCTGGCTCGGCAATCAGGGATCACTCTTGTCTCAGGGGACCTATCGGATGCCGAGGATCAAACCAGGTCAGCTGCTTGCAAGCCGGGTGCCCTCCCCACTGTACTATTGCTCTGGCCCCAACTCTCCTGCTTTCTGCCATTTCCTTGTTCCACATCCTAGTGCTACAGCCTCGCCAGGTGATCCTTCTCAAATCTTATATATTCTTTTTGTTGTTTTGTTTTGGGGCCATGCCTGGCAGTGCTCAAAGCTTTTTCCTGGCTCTGTGCTCAGGGATCACTACTGTGGGAGGTAAGTGATGCTGAGGATTGAACCTAGGTCGATCTGTGCAAGATAAGAACTTTAACTCTGATATTAGTCTGCAGCCCCAAACCCTCCACATTACTAACTCGGTACTTTTCCCTTTATTATGAGATGCTCATCGCATCGATCTGGAAAACAGCAGGGATCGTTCCTTACCTCAGGCTCCACTCTACCTAAATTAATTTTGTGAATTTATTAAATTATTCAAGAGAAAATGTGGATAAAAGGACAACCATCCAAACATTGGGAGAAAGCATGGGTGAGTATTTTTATTTTGAAGTCAGAAGATGTTTGCAATATGACACTGGTCACAGAGTGAATGTTACCACAGAGACTCAACGATCACTAAGGGAGCTCTTAAACTTCTCTTCAGAAAAGTGAGCCGTAAGAGAAGTGCTGGGAAGGGGGGATGGGTTGGGAAAGTCATCAACACATTGTTAAAAGTGACTGTCTGCAGAGAAGAGTAAAATTCTTGCGATTTGTGGTTTGAAAAGATTTTTAAAATCAGATGTACTTATGAATTACCAGAAATGAACAGATAATGCACCACTCTTTAATTTAGCATATTAAAGACATCTATGCTAACAAAATTTGAAAGCTTTTGGCAATGTGGTAAAAATATTTGCAGTGTACGTGACAAAAAACTACCATTTTAACAATGTAAAGAGCTCTTACGAAATAGAGGAAAGTGATGAAGGAGCCATTATAACACGGGCAAAGGGCATGGATAAGCAATTAATAAAAGAGGAAATAAGAGTGGTCAAAATTATGGAAAACTGTCAGCTTCATTAATAATTTCCATTGAACCACTGACCCAGTTAGCTGAGAATTGTGTGTGTCTGGGAGGAGGGATGTGTGTTTAATATGGCCTCCTCAGCACCATTCGGAAGCCCCCTCAAAAGAGATAGATGAACATTTATCAATCTTTGACAAACTGCTCTCCTTATTAATGAGACCTTAATTTGTTAATGACATTTTAATTATATTCACTTGATATAAAAATAAATATCTGTAGTGAACTCAGACATTCTCAGAAGCTACCAATAGGAATGAATATTGCTACATTAATTTGTTAGACAATTTGATAATAGCAATGTATCCTTACAAATTTGTATGTTTTAACCCAGGAATTTCATTTTGCACAGTTTTGTATCTGGGCCACACCTGGAGGTGCTTAGGGCTTCTTACTCCTGGCTCTGTGCTCAGGAATCACTCCTGGCAGTGCTCAGGAGACCAGATGTGGTGTGGGGGATTGAATTCCGATCTACTGTGTGCAAGGCAGGTGCCCTACCTACTATTTTATTTCACTGACTCCTGGACATGTGTGTTTGAAGTATTTGTGGAAAACCCCCTCTCTGAGGTTAGGCACTGGGTCTCTTGTGTAGAGTCAGATCTAAAAGCAGACAAAATGTGAGGCAAGAAGGCCCCCCCAAATCTGGGAAGCCAAGTTAGAAATGGGGTCCCTCTTGAAGGGATCCACCATGAAGGGTTGAACTCCTGTTTGCTCTCCCCTGGAAGGAAGTTACACCTTGCTCATAGCTTCAAGTTTTTGAGTCTTTCATTCAAATTCCCTTATGCAAATTCAGCTCTTTACTAACCCTGGGGTCCAATGGTTGCTCTGGGGACAGGGTGATTTTCAGTTTGACGCTCACAAAATAGTTTTCATAGTTACCCATGTACAGAAAGTAATACTTCCTACTTTAAAATATCATTGGCAGACTGGAGCAATAGCACAGCGGGTAGGGCCTTTGCCTTGCACGTGGCCAACCTGGGTTTGATTCCCGGCATCCTATAGGGTTCCCTGAGCACAGCTAGGAGGAACCCTGTACATCTCCCAGTGTGATCCAAAAAGGAAAAAAAAAAAACAACTCATTAGGGGCTGGAGCGATAGCACAGTGGGTAGGGCGTTTGCCTTGCACGTAGCCAACATGGCCGACACAGGTTCGATTCCCAGCATCCCATATGGTCCCCCGAGCACCGCCAGGAGCAATTCCTGAGTGCATGAGCCAGGAGTAACCCCTGAGCATTGCCGGGTATGACCCAAAAAGCAAAAAAAAATATCATTGGCATTTGAACTGTACCGTTTAGTCAGAAGGAAGAATCAAATCCTATCACATTATTTGATTTACCCATGACCTCTCTACCTGCATTCAGGTTTCTCTTATATTTATGACTTTTTATTGGGTTGAGAGACAATACACTTGGTGCTGCAGTGTTCTAAACCGTGTGAGCAGTCTCTTGGAATAAACTGAAAGTGGGCATGGCTGGGAATTCAAAGCTCCAGGTGCATAGTGCAGGAGAAGAGAAAAATGTGCGTGCATAGGCCGAGGGTGAGTGCAAACTTGCTCCATTTCTTTCCTTTCACATGGCGGAACAAAAAGAATCATATCATGCACAAGTGATAGGATGAAAGATTAGGAACCAAGTTTTGGACTGAAAAAAAAAGTATGCAATGATTATATAATGAAATATGGTACTGTGAAAACCCTTCACAGGAGGAGCTCAACACATAACTTCTACATCCTCAACATTTTTTTAGGGGAAGCTACTCCTGAAAGGAAGTAGCAGTTGTCTGCTTGAATTACATCAACTTCTTTAAAAATAAAAGAGAATGTTGGTTATGTTTTGTGAATGAGTATAGGTGGGTTTTTATACACACGGACACACACACATATACACACATGCACACACAAATTTGGTACTTGCTAAAGTGATAAGGGAGATTTTATTTAAGACTACTGCAAATGCGGTACTGCAAAAGGAGAAACTATGAGTTCAAGAAGAATAAGTGGGGATTTATGGGCTAGGAACGGCGGGATTGGTGGATGTCTCTGAGTCATCCAGCGTAGGTGAGTTATTGCTGAGTAGACTGAACACAGGGCTGAGGTAGAATAGAAGGAGCCTGGGGATTAGGGTCAAGGGTGAGAACACTGTATAAATGGACTCCTCCTAGACCAGATACTTGCTGGAATCTTAATGGACACAGCAGGATTCTTGCTGTAACTGGACTAGACCAGGCCCTAGTCACAAGCAGGGCTCCGATGAGCGTGTCTAAGGCGTGTTATGGGGAGTCTGTGTAATGGAATATTGACCACTGGTGATAGCCATGTAAAATTAGAGATGACAATGAATAATAATTATTTTTAATAATAAAGATACTCTCTCATGAAATATGACAACTGAATGCAACATCTGATCCTGGCTTGAATTTTGACCAGAATTTATTACTATTATTAATTTATCTGGGTAGTATTGAGACAGTGGTCAGGTGTTACTCCTGGTTCTGTGCTCAGGGATCATTCTTGGAGGTGCTTGGCAGATAGTATGTGGTACCAGGGATCAAACCTGGGTTGACTGCTTGCAAGAAAAGAACCTTAACCCCTGTACTATTTCTCTGACTCAGAACTTATTTAAATTTTTTTCCATTTAATTTAAAAAAGTGAGACAATGAATAAAACCTAGATATAGTCCGGATAATAGTATTGATTACAATTTCCCGATTGAAAAGAACAATATATAAGAGAATGTCCTTGCTGTTGGGAACATTCAAGAGGAGAATTTTTGGTGCAAAAATAGTATGTCTCCAGCTCACTTTCAAATGATTCAGGAAAAACCCAATGTGTATAGACAGAGAACAGGAGAGATCAACTAATGGGAATGTTTACATTTGGCGAACCTTGGTAAAGGCACAGGGAATTCTTTGGGATCTTTGCAACTTTTCTTGGAATCGGAACATTATTTGACAACTACATTTAAAAGCCACAATGAAAAAGAGAGAAAGAAACAGCCCACATGTAAAGGATTGAGAAAAGGATTCCCTTTCCCGGGAAGGGAAGGTTGGCTCACCCCATCTGCAGTAGGAGAGCCTGGTCACGGATGTCTTGCAACTGTCTCCAGCCTCGACTTCCCCAAAGTTCTTTTGCCTCTTCTCACCTAGGAGCACTGTCAATATGGATTCCTGTCCCTCCTCCCCTCTTCTCCTCTTGTGGGGACCCTGATGGGCAATCACAGATGCTAGCTTGTGACCAGCGCTGTGCACCTGCACATGGTGCTCTGCACACCTTTTGTGGGGCGGCAGCACTGGCTGGGAATCACATGCTTTAGTTGCACATGCTCCTGGGGTCTACACGCGCCGAGCCATGATGTGCATGCACTTTCTAGCCATCGTGCCTGCTGGGTTTGCTATGGGGTTCACGTTTGTGCTCACGGGGGCTGGGGGGCGGGTCGCACTCCAGGTGCCAGTGCTCACATTTCTTTAACGGCGATGCTCACTGGGGATTGCACAGATTAGTACTCTGCTTTGCACACACCTGGTGGTGAGCTGGATGTGGCACACTCTGCTGTGTGTTCTTGGAATTGCAGAGAGCAGAATTGCCAGGATTACCTTTGGCACACGCAGGTGGCATCAGGGATCAAACTCATGGCCTCATACTTGCAAAGCGGACACTTTTAGCCACCAAACCATCCCCCCTGAGGACCTTCTCTTGAATCTACCTCTCAAGCTGTGGGTGTAGGTAAATATTTGAACCCAATTCTCTGATATTTTCTGTAAGATCGATACCAATTGCTAATATCAATGTACAGGACACGCCACCGTGCTTGGCCACAGAAGGAGCCCCTGAATGAGCGTTGTTCCTGGGCAACCTCACCTGGTCATCGGGTATCCCCATGGGGTGCAAAACCCCCAATAGGCTTTCCTTTCTAGCTCCTCAGATGTAACCTGGTTACAGGGTCGATAAGTACAAGTGTGTTAGCAGCCAGAAAATCCTATAATTTATGACAGAACTACAGTGGCATTTCCATATAAATAAGTATATTATGTAAGAGTCATACAAAGTATGCTGGATCTCTCCATGGCTGAGACCACACTTTTTTGTCATTCTAGATGATAAATACACTGGGCTTATCCACTTTTCATGAGCACCAAGCTACTGTTGGCACCAAGAATGCCAAGATGCCAAAGGAAGGAACTTGAATCTTATGAGGAAAAGAGAATTTTTTTTTTACCCATAAACAAAGTCTCATATCCAGGGTAATAGCTGTTTCCTTTAAAACCTTCCGACAACAACACTGAGGCAGGCTATTTGCATCCTAATTACTTTGCACTGAAGGAAGTTTGGCATATGAAGATGAAGTTGAGTAGCCCTGAGGCTCATGGTCTGGCCTCATCCCATAGCTCCTGGCAGAGGGAGCCTTTGGATACGCAGCCCTGAACATCTGCTCCGAACCAACTGCACTTTCACACAGAAGGGAGTGAACCTTTCTGACTTATTTATTGATTTAAACTACTTTTTTGAGGTGCATTCTCAAAAATCTCAAAAAAGGTGCAATCTCAATACTGCTCATCACACTTTTCATGCATACATCATCCTAGCACCACACCCATCACTACTATCTGCCAGCACTGCTTACTTCCCCCAGTGCTCCCCAGGTACCTCTCCCACCCCTCTCCTCCATGTAAATGCAGTTCAATAGACAAAATCTTCATTTCTGATGACATTTAATCAAACCATTCCAATTTAAAAGCATTTCTAATTTAGCTCTCACTTTCAAACAAGAAGCATTTTCCATGGCAGCTCTACCTCATTTTCATTACCAAACTTCCTGTTTTATTGGTAGACATCATGATATTCCAGGGCTGGGACTCCTCAGGTCCTCCTGTGCACCCCAAGTTTCTGTGAAGCAGATTCACCACATTTATCGGCATTCCAGATTGTCACAGACCCTTAAATGAAAGTGAGAAAAAGAACTAGTTAGGGGGTAGACAAACTAACTGATGAGGGAGACACCCTAATTTGGGAAGGAGTGGAACTCAGAGTGATGGGGATCAGAGTTTTATTCTGCAACTGGGTTCTCCAGTTCCTTGGGAGCCTGACATCCTAAATCTGAAAATCTTAGTTTTCAGGACAGACTTCATTTCTGTGCATCTGGGAAAGGTTGGATAAAGTGGTTGTTCAAAGTGTTAAAGGAGTAACATGTATTAGGAAAAGTCATTTGCGGGATTTCTGTTCTCCCTTTCCTGAGAACTTGCCCTTGTCTTGTACGTTGTGCCTTTCAATAAGCATTCAAGGCACCAATGAATTAAACGATCACACACACACACACACACACACACACGCACACAACCTTCCACGAAACAATAGTGGGGCAAATTCCACGCAAAGTAATCCAGAGATATATTTGTAAGAACTCTGAAAAGCATGTGACAGCTATTTACATCACTTAAAGATGGTCCGCAGATATCCAGCCCCCCACTCCTGCCCTCCTCCCCCATCCTTTCCTTAGAGGAAGCTCAGAGAGGGGACGACTCCCTTTTCTGGGAGCTGCTCAGGTAAGCGCGGGTCTCTCTGCAGGAGTTCGGGTCGTCAAACTTTCTCCATCTCCGGGGGCGGAGTCCCAAGGTCCAGTCGCAAACGTGGCACAGGATTCCTGTACTTGCCAGGAGCGCGGAGAGCTGGGTTGCAAAAAGGTAGAAGAAATCAGACTGCTTCGTCCTGAACGTGCCTCTCGAGCCAAGAAACCCTCCCCTAAGCTCTAAAGGGTCCTTAGTTAAGGGCCTTGGTCCATGGCCCAGGGTTTAGCATCCCACCCGGGCGCTCTGACTGGCGCAAATCTTTGAGGGCGGGGCTGGGAGGGAGGGGAGGAGCTATGCTCGGCCCGGCCACGCCCCCTGCCTGCGTGGCTGGCTGATTGGTTGCATCCCGCATCCCAAGGCTGCTTCCCGCGCGGTACCCGGGGGATGACTGCGGGGAACCCCGGGGCCCGGCACCAGGATGCGCGGCGCGGGGCACCCCAGCACACGGGGTTGCCGGCAGGGACCTGGGCGCCCGACGCGACTCGAGACTGCCGTCTTTCTGAGCTGGCTGGAATCCCGAGAGCCTTCGGGAAACTTCTCGTCCCCGCTCCTCGCTGCCCACTTTCGGGTGGGAAAGCAGTTGCCGAGTTGTTCTATTTCCTCCCCCACCCCGCACCGGACTCTGTAAAAATAGCCACGCTCCCGGGCGACTGAGCCAAGCTGTCACACCACTCGCCTGGGTCGGGCGTGGACCTAAAAATACCCGGCGGGCTGGAGCCTTGTGGTCCGGGTGCGGGCGCGTCCGGCCGGGCCGCAGAGGGCGTCTGGAGACCGGGGAAACGGCGGTCGCCCGGCCCCTCGCTGCGGCCGGGGCTGTCCCTTTAAATCCTGGAGGAGGCAAAGAGGAAAAAAAGGAAAGAAAGAAAGAAAAAAAAAAAAAGACGCGAAGCCCTGAGCAGAGGGTGGTCCTGCCCGGCGCCCACTCCCCACTACCGCCCCCGCGCCCGGTCCCCGACTGCCCCCCTCCGAGGCGGGCCCCGGGCTCCGGGCGCTGCGCCGCCCCCTGCCACAGTTACTGTCAAAATAGAAATTAAGCGCAGCCTTGGGGAGGAGGTGGAGGCGCTGCAAGTGCAGTGTGGCAGGGCCGGGAGAGGGCGCGGGCGAGGGGGCGGGCGCGGGGGAGCGGCGACCGCAGACATCCGGGCCCTTGAGCCCAGTGCGCCCCCCGAGCCGGTGGCGCGGGCAGCGGCGCGGGGCGCGGGGCGCGGGGCGCGGGGCTGACAGCCGCGGCGCGGGAGGCGGGGCGCGAGGAGGGCGGAGGCGCGGGGCTCCGGCGAGGGCGGAGCTGCCCGTGTGCGCCCGCCGCGGTGCTCGCCTCGCACCCGCCCGTCCACAGCCCCGCCACGAGACTCTGACAGCCGCGCGCGGCCCGCGGGGCTCGGGAGCCGCGGCACGGACGGCCCGCCGGGGGCCAGCGCATCGCGGCGCGCGGGGCCGGCGGGGCGCGCCGGAGGTGAGTGGCTTTCGCGCGCCGGGGCTGGGCTGGGCTGCGAAGGGGGTCGCGGTCTCTCCCCCGCACCTCGGCGGGGCTCGCGAGGCTCGGGGCGACGCGGCCGGGGCATCGCCGACGCCGCGGGGAAGCTGGCGCGGGGCCGTTGCTAGGGAGAGGCCGGCGGTCCGCGCGCCCCGGGGCGCCGGCGGAGGTGGAGGTGGCTCCCGGGCGCGCGGCGGGCAGGGGGCGGGGGGCTGCGGTGGCTATTCAGGGGCTCCGTGCGGCAGCCATGCAGCGAGGGGAGGCGGGAGGCGGGCGGGCGGGAGGAGGGGAGAGCCAGGCGAGAGCCAGCCAGCGAGCGGGCGCCGCGCCTCCTGGCTGGCACCGCGGCCCGGGGAGAAGTGGCGCGCGGGGCTGCGAGGCAACTTCGGCGGGCGCGTGCGGCCTCGGGCTCGGCGGCGCCTGCGGGCCGGGTGCGGAGCGGGCCTGTCGGCAGCCACAGGTGGTTTCTGCCAAAAGTTTTCCCCGCACTCGTGCCAGAACGGCGCGGGCGCGTTTGGGAAAGCGACGGTTTCCCTGGGACTTGGGCACCCCTCCCTCCTCTCGCCGGCGCAACCTCACACTATCTTATCTCCAAGACGGGGAAAGGAGCGGGGACGAGTCTGGGATCCTGCAGGTCGCGGCGCGACCCCAAGGCTGGGTGGCGGCTGCTGCCCGAGGTGGCGCTCTTGCGGGACTCCGTCCCGGGTTGCCGTCAAATTTGGAAGTTGCGTCCGAATGGGCGCACGCACGCGCGTCCTCGGTGGCCAGGGCAAGTTAAGCCGAGGCCCAGCAGGGCTCTGTGGTCCGCTTGGGGGCAGCGCGGGGTCTCGCCGCAGCCGCTCGCACCCACCGGAGGCGCGCGTCTTCCTGCGTGGCGCGCGCATCTCTTTGCTCCTTTGGAACCAGAAAAGGGCTCCGGCTGCTGAGCTGCTGGGTGATTCGGGCTGCCGGTCCGGTTTCTCGGCTTCGGAGCAGCGCCAAGGCAAAGCAGCCGCTCCTGGGCCTTTGAGATCAGCAGAGCCGGGGTGGAGGCTGGTGCGCGGGGCGCAGAGAGGCGGGAACGTGTGTGCAGCACTCGGGGTAGCAAGGCGACCCGCGGAGCTGCTGGGGCCTTTGGGACATAAGAAGAGGGAGGGAAGGAAGACGTCTTAGTAGCGATGTGCTGTGGGCAGCTCTGGGAGGGAGACGGAGACGCCCGGGGAAGGGGCATTTGGCTCTATTCCTCATTGCCCTGGTTGAGTAATTCAGCGCAGGGAGGTTAGAGCTGCAGGTGCAAGTAGGTGCTGGACTGGAAAAAAAAAAAATTATCCTTGGAGCGGACCTGATTCCACCTGGGGGTTGCAAGTCCATCTGGAATTCCGAGAGTTGAAAGCACACTCCTTCATTCTCTAGCTTCCTGTTCCTCCCCTCCCCAGCAAACACCCGAGCAGAAAGCCTGCTCTTGGCTTCCAAGAAGGTCGCAGAATTTTGGAGCTGAAAGACAGCCCAGTGCTCGTT
Organism: Sorex fumeus; assembly: GCF_029834395.1. Taxonomy (NCBI): domain Eukaryota; kingdom Metazoa; phylum Chordata; class Mammalia; order Eulipotyphla; family Soricidae; genus Sorex; species Sorex fumeus. The sequence continues at coordinate 50,856,026 of NW_026606185.1, read as the reverse complement.
TCCCAGATGAGCAGACCCAGGCTGCCCAGTGAAAGTGACATGACCCACACTGGCTTGGAGACCTAGAGGGATGCAAGCAGTGTCGCCTCGGGGCCTGGGTGGAGAGTTCCCTTCCCAAGGCCTTGTCTTCGGAGATCAGAAAGACCACCCTTCATCCATCACCCAGGGAAAGTGCCTCTTCTGTCCCCTGCTCTTGGCTGTAACAGATCAGGCTGTCACTGGGGATTTCAGTCTGTTCCACCCGCCTCCCCTTGTCCTGCCCCGTCTTTGCCCCAGATCCCTCAAACTTCTGTTGTAATAGAATGTGGCTTGATTAGCCAAGAGGAGCTTGCAGCTTGCCTCACTGGGAAGCACCCCCTTTCTGCAAGGATGCCAGGGCTCTGCTTTCCTGGTAATTAGGTTTTACAGATTTTTTTGAAAGGGAGCCCAATTCTGGATCAATTACACTTGGATATGAATGCTGGGCTGTTGTGGAGACCAAATGAGAAAGATGAGCAATTATCTGGGGGTGTTGGAATAAATGTTGTTATGAGTATTTGACACAGCGATTAGACATCAATGAGTGAGTTTTCAGTAAATGTTTTTTTTTAAACTCTGTACTTTATTGAGCAAACAAAGTGTCTTAATTAAAAAGAATGGCAAGTTGGCACTTCGATTCTAGCCACTAGCTTTTTACAATTTTTAACCAGTGTGTATGGGCGGGAAGGATTTGAATGATAAACAGAATGATTGTGGGGAAAAACGTCCCCCCGCCCCACAATCTAGAACCATTCTCAGTTTTCTCTTGTTTTTCTTTCTTTTTTTTTTTTATGAAATGAGAGCATAATACAGAACTTTCCCCTCCAAATCTAAACACTGCTTAAATCCAAGGGTGCTGCCATCTCCCGCGGTGCATAATATCACACCCAGGACCCCATTTAATCAGACGAGGGTGCGGATGACTTCATGCTGATCAATCAGCCAGGCATAACTTCTAAAAAATAGTATTTCATACGTCTTCCTGCCTTCAAGTGAATATGGTATCATGCACTCGAGGCTAGAGCAATGTCACTCCGCAAAAATTTTCTGCTGATCAACAGATAAGAATCTTTGTTCCCTTAGCTGTACTTGGGGGGGCTCTTGGAGAAAAAAAATCAATATCACAGTGAAAATCCACCTGCTGCTTCATGATAACCTGTGTTGTCTCCCTCACACGCTCAGCTCCTTGGCCTTCCCGAGCAGGACACAGTTCAGCTCTTCTTACACGAGGCGGAAACTGAGTGGGGGGGGGGGGGGTGGTGGTGGTTATTCCTATCCTGTTACTAGCTGAGCAGGGTGGCAGAGCTCCCCTCTGAGAGTATTGCCAGCTCTGCTTCATCTCCGGCACCCACCGAGTAAAGGGGGTGCAGAGGTCTGTGGGGATACTGTGATGATTCATGGGAGGCGGCTCACTGCAGCCCGCCCAGCAGTTCCCCCGACCTACCCCCACCCCTAGCGGGTGAGAGGTCCCTTCTCCCTTCCAGGAGGCTGTGGGAACTCGGGAGGAGGCATCAGCTGTGTGGGATTCAGGAGCCTGTGCCGGGCTGAAGGACTCCAGGCTATTTATAATCCCTCCTCTCCTCCTGGGAGGAAGAGACTCAGGGGGCTGGAGCAGCCCCCCTGTGGTGCTAACTGCTCCCTAGGAGGACTGGGCCCCCCCAGCAAGAAACCCACCCACAGGGCAGGCAGAGCGTGGGCAGGATTACGGGGGTGAGTGTGGGCCTGTCTGCAGGGCCTCCTGCGGCTTGTCCTGCTCCTGGGATTTCCGGCACATGGATTTCCTCCCGCTGGACTCTGCCTCTCTCCCCATTGCATAAAGCGGGACACACCCCAGGTACCCCCAAGGGTGGAACCAAGAGCCTGCTTGAGCAGGGGCTGCCAGACCCAGGGTGCAAATTGGGAAGTTTGGGGCCTGTACCACAGCTCTCTTCCTCCTCCCCTCCCTCTCCTCACACCCACACTCCCTTTGTCTGGAATGAAGTGCTGCCCTCCCTCCCACCTCTCACCACTTGCTCCCAGACTCGCCTTGTTTGCCCTCTGGAGGGTCAATTGGAGGCCGCCGGAAGTACTCAGGGCACTGTGCTCATCTCTCCCTCCACCCCCGGGTGGGGGGTGAAGACTCCCACCAAGAGCCATTTCCGGGGCTCCTAGCAGCTGTTTCTGGGGGGAGTGGGAGAGGTCCTGGATGGAGCTCCTGGCCAGCCTGGCCACGGCACCCTGCAGGAGCTTTGGCCGGTATGCGTTGCTCATCATCTCTCCCGCTTCTGCAGGCTGGGCTCCAGAGGGGAGTGGCTTCCCTGCTGCCCCCAGTCCTGTGGAGATGAAAAGACAGGGTTCACGGGAGCAGGGATGGGGGTGGCCAGGCACCCTGTCGTGCACGCTAGGGACAGAGACAGAGTCCTCTTCTCATTCTCGGGCATCCTCCAGAGTTGGGGTGGCAAGTGGACTTCCGGTTAGGAGGCAGGGAGCCCGCTTCTTTGCTCTCCCCGGGGGGGTTTCCTGTCCGCCTCTCAGTGCCCTTCTGCTCCGGTACCCCACCTTCCAGCTCCTTCTTCTTCGGACCCAGAGGGCTGGTGTGTTTCTTATTTGTGGAGGGAGGAAGAAACTCCCAAGCAATGCTCAAGGGCCCTCGGGCCCCTCTCAGTGATGCTGGGATTACCCAGGGTACTCCCGCCAGGAGGTGCTGGGGGTGGAACTGGGACTTGCCGCATGCAAGGCACATACCTCTACCCCTGTGCTGTGTCTCTAGTCCCTGGGTTGTTTATCCTGCACAGCGGGTAGGGCGTTTGCCTTGCACAAGGACGACCCAGGTTGGATTCCTCTACCCCTCTCGGAGAGCCCAGCAAGCTACCGAGAGTATCTCGCCCGCACGACAAAGCCTGGCGAGCTACCCGTGATGTATTCAATATGCCAAACACAGTAACAACAAGTCTCACAATTTGTTATGAGATGTTACTGGTGCCCGCTTGAGCAAATCGATGAACAACAGGAGGACAGTGCTACAGTGTCCTCCTGAGTGTAATGCCCACGCTCTGCCATTCAAACCCCCTGTCCCCCATAAGGGAGGAAGCAGAGCCCCTCTCTGTCTGGATTCTCCCCTTGTCTGATGCCATCTCTCCCACGGAGCATAAGCTCTGAGGTGTGTGTGTGTGTGTGTGTGTGTGTGTGTGTGTGTGCGTGTGCGTGTGTGTGCATGCACCACACGCTCTTTGCATGCCTGGCACCGTCCACACCTCAGCAGCGCCTGGCCGGGGAAACAGGAGTCAAGCCCAGCGGCAGAAGCCAGGCTGGCTCCAAGAGGGTCCAGCGTGCGTGGGCAGGAAGAGGCACTACCCAGCAGGGCTGCAGGCCCAAGAGAGCTGGCTTGGCAGAGCGGCCTCCTTTCAGGGTGATGTTACGTGTGGGGGAGCCCTGGTAGAGGCCTCACTTTCAGCAGGAGAGTTCCTTTAGTGCAGCGATCCTCCAATTTGGCCTCCTGCCTCCTTTCCAGAAAAAAGTACACTCAGCAACCTCCTCTAAAATCTGCCTTCTTGGAGTGACTGGACAGAAAGCATCCCCGGCCCCCATGTCCGATCTGACTACTGTCCATGTGCCCCGGTTGCATCAGAGGCTACTCCTGCCCCCTCAGGTTTGTTCCTGCGACTTCGATGGTGGGGTGGGGGGACGTTCCAGCCTCTTTGGCTCCCATGTCCCCGCCGGGCTCCCCTTTCCTGCTCTCTGTTTATTTACCTCTTTGGTGAGCCAGACCTCGGAGGCAATGCCATCCTCTCCATCCTCTCCTCCGGAGAGGCAGGAATGCGGTGTTTTTCCACCAGCCCCATTCATTCGCAGCGCCTCGGAACAGCTGTGGACAGCTGGTTGCCAGTGTGGAGGCGGGAGGCAGCTCGGCGGGGCCAAGGGGCGCGCTCCGCCCGCAGGGGTGGCGAATTTCATTTGTGCTTCACACCCTGCTGATCTCCAAACCCCACGGAAATGGCGCCTGTAAAAACAGATTCATGAGGAAATTAAAAAACTATTATTGTGTTGTTCGTTGGCCGCGTCTTTTCTGATTATAAAAGCAATAAGAGGTCTGATGGAAATTTGGAAAAGAAGGAAAGGTGTCACCCTGCAATGAGACAGCCGTCCCGCACACCCTCTTTTGGGTATATTTCCTTTTGCTCTTCCTTCTCCACTAACACACACACACACACACACACACACACACACACACACACACACGAGCCCATACACACAATGTGCACTTGTTTGCAGACATAGAACTTGGCCTGTGATTTCTCTGGGGGGGGGGACTCTATAAAGTTGGTGCTTGGGGGACTGGGGGGTTCTCCAGAGACCTGGGGATTCTCCCACTTTTGATTCTCAGCCAACAGGGTGGAGCCTGTCCACTCGAGGGCCCGAGACTGTGGCTTGCTCACTGTACCATTTTTTTTTTTCAGTAAATAGAAAGTTTTCTTTCCCTGCTGGGAGCCCGAGCGTTCCCACTGGAAATCATTGATACTTAGAAGAAGATGTACTTTCCAAGTCTGCCGTGGTTAGGATGCACTTGCCAGGGCCCCAGCCCCTCTTGCCCCCTCCCCCACCCCCAAGCTGCTGGCAATAGGGTGTGGTCCTGTTACGGAAGCTAGAGTGGTCCGCAACACTGGCAACTCTCCCCTTCCTGGGCATCTGGTGGTCTTCGTCAGTGCTTCGAGGTCCCTTAGAAACCACCTGGTGGGGGCAGATTATTCCTCAGGAGCCCATCAGACTTTACTGAACCGTTCCGAGAAGGAAAAAGACCCAGTCCCCATCCGCTCATTGCCTGGACCCAAACAAACAGGAGAGCAGCAGTGGGGTCTGCAGAGCCATGCCAGCAAGCTGATGGCGGGTCCAAGGTTATTCTGCACCCCTGAGATCCGGGACAGTCCTTCCCCGGGGGGTGGGAAAGTCCTGGGGGCAGCTGGACTGATGGGGGTATGGTGGTAACCCTGGGTGCTGGCTGTTTGTTTGCTTAAAGAAAGTCACTTTATGACCTCCCTTCTCTGGACAACTCTCTGCAAAGGGCATGGCAGGCCCAGGAAATCTGGGGACGTCTGGGGCATGCCCAGTGCCCAGGCCATCTGCCATAATTTTGCCCAAGACATGAGATTCCCATGGAAGGGGAGAGCTTCCTGGAGCCCGCTGGTCACTGTCAAGGCCTTCTGGGACTGAGTCTACCCGGGGAGGCGGGAGGCAGTGCCCGGGCTGAAGGGCAAGCAAGGTGGTAGTACTTAGAAGATGTATTTTCCAAGTCTGCAATGGTTAGAATGCACTTGCCAGGGTCCCAGCACCTCTTGCCCCCACGAGCTTGTGGGGTGCAGGGCAGGAAGGGGGAACGTGGGAAGCCTTTCTTGACTTAGTGGTTCTGCTGGTATAGGTGGATTCCTTGGGGGTGCTGAACTCCCCAGTACGGGGAGGAGAGGGGGTCCTCAGAGTGGCGAGTGGGGATATTTGCCACCTGGGCCCAGGGGCACAGTCCTGCCACACCTAGCAGGAGAGGGCGGCCTAGAACTGTGACTTTCCAGGTATCTGGGCCCTAGTCCCCGGGACGAGAAGGCCTGGGGGTCCTTTCCCCTGCAGGCAGGCACCTCCCCCTGCTGTGTATAGGGAGCCCCAGACCCCGCCGAGGTAAGGGGGTGGTGTGTGCGTGTGTGCAGAAACTGTGCAGACTCGAGTTTGAGACCCGAGCCCAGTTCTCTGCCTCTCCGGGTTTGACTTTCCTTTTCTGGAAACTGGTGAGCACTTTACCAGGGATCCGAGGGGGCTGGGATGGGGTGAGACACACAGAGTGCTGGGCCCAGACAGGGCCATCGCTGTCCCATGGCTGAGCACATTTTTTTTTTTTGTTCCTGGCCCAAGGGAAGGGGGAGAGGGGAGGGATTGTGTCCAGAAACAGCCCAGACTGTTGCTCCTTTTTCTCCTTCTCAAGCGTCTGCCGAGTCCAGGGGCTGAGTCTAGTCTGAGGAAGATGACCCTCAGGGACCGCTGCTCCCGTGGTGGGGGGGTGGGGAGGCAGAATATCTCTGGACAGTGCTGGGCTGTCTCCCGCTCCCTCCTGTGGAAGGGGAGTCAGTCATCAAAATCTTCTGAGGTGCAGGGGTCTCAGTTTACTCCTTAGCCCGGACCCCCATCTTTAGAATCGACCCTCTGGCTACGGGGAACTCAGGACCCCCGGGGAGTGAGGCTGCAGACGGGGAACTCAGGGGCACACAGGCCAGAGCAGCATGGCCCTGGGAAGTGTAACTGGGGTCTGGCCTGGAATTGCAGTCTCCTGCATACGCGTAAAGAAAGAGTCAGGGAGCCATGGTACAGCGGAGAGGGTGCTTGTCTCGCTTGCTGTGGGTCTGGGTTTGATCCCAGCCATAGTGCAGGGTTCCCTGAGCACCACCATGAATGATTCCTGAGCACAGACCAGGAGTCAGCCCTGAGCACTGCTGGGTGAGACCCAAAGAGCAACAAAGACATAAAAAGACACAGATGAAAGAATTTTTCCATGTGTGACTTCAATTTCATTTTCTTTCTTTCTTTCTTTCTTTCTTTCTTTCTTTCTTTCTTTCTTCTCCTTCTCCTTCTCCTTCTCCTTCTCCTTCTTCTTCTCCTCCTCCTCCTCCTCCTCCTCCTCCTCCCTCCTCCTCCTCCTCCGCCTTTTCCTCCTCTTCCTCCTCCGCCTCCTCTTCCTCCTCCGCCTCCTCTTCCTCCTCCTCCTCTTCTTCCTCCTCCTCCTCCTCCTTTCTTTCTTTTCAGGTCACACCCGGTGTAACCCGGTGATGCACAGGGGTTACTCCTGGCTCTGCACTCAGGAATTACTCCTGGGGTGTTGGGGGACCATATGGGATGCCGAGGATTGGACTCGGGTTGGCAGTGTGCAAGGCATACACCCTCCCCGCTGTACTATCACTCCGGCCCCTCTTCTTCTTTTTTAAAATCTAGTCCTAGTGAATGACAGAGTTTTTCATGATTGGGTTTCGGGCATTCAGTGTTCCAATATCAGCCTCTTGTCCACTTCCCTCCACCAATGTCCTCAGTTTCCCTCCTACTACCCAGCCTCGATGACAGACACTTTTTAACATTAAAAAAAATTAGACCCTGTGGTTAGGTACTAGACTGTTGCCAATAGGGTTTCGTGCCTAACACTTTACTTTCTCCCAGCACCCCCTCCTCCCAAGTTCCCACTTCCGTCCACCATGGTCATAATGTTCTGTTCCCTTTCCTACCCTGCCCCTCCACCAGCCCCCACCTCCAGTGGCAAGTTCCTACTGAGGACCAGTTTCAAGTCTTATTCCAAGTGCTCATTTACCCTTGGGGCACAGTGGGGCGCCCTGGGCGGGGGGCTGTGGGGGCTGTCTCTGCATGGCAGGGAAGCTTTCCCAGAGAAGGGTTTTTGTTCGGGTTCGGTGACTGGCAGGTCGATTGAGTATGTTCGTTCTTGTGGCCCTCAGTTTCCCCATCTGCAAAAATGAGGCTGCACTGTCTTCAAGACTCCCTCCCACCCGCTGCTCTCTGATTCCCACTGATTCCCATCACAGTTCAGCCACTTCCTGGGATGGGTGTGGGTGGAGGTGGGGACAACAGAGGAAGCCTGGCCGCGGAGGATTGCTGGACCCCTGGGCTAGAGCTCCACGCTGGGAAACACCTTCCGGACAGTTCGGAGAGACTCGGAAGGCCCTTTAAAGACGAGGAGCTCCAGGAAGCGGTGGAGCTGTCCAGTTGGGGCAAGGGACAGGGCACGCGTGCAGGGGGCCCAGGTGCAGTTCTTGGCACTGCACGGTCTCCTGAGCACCACAGGAAGTGACCCCCGAGCACCTCCGGGTGAGGCCCAAAGGCAGACAGAAAGAAAAGAAAACTCTGGTGTCGCCGGGATGGGGTTGGGGTGGGTGTGAACTATCATTTTTAAAAAAGTGACATTTTTTCATTGTCTCTGAAGGCGGAAACTTCCCCTTGCTCCCTGGCCATCCCAGATGCTGTGCAGGGCAGCCCTGAGCGAGGGGAGGGCTCATCCGGGAAACATCAGGACAGAAATGGAAATCGTTCCGCCCTGTGGTGAATGGGCACTGGGCCTGGCCAGAGAGGAAGTGGGAAGGAGGAGAAGGGCAGCAGGTGGGCCTGGAGGGAAGGGCGTGCCGAGAGGGTATTTTAAGCTCCTGAAGTCAGAGGCCCCGAGGTTGCCCTCCGCCAAGGGGGCACTGGAGGTTTTTATTGCACTCATAGACTTTGGGGTTGGGGGGGCGTAGAAACTCTGCTTTTAAAGGGTTGTCCCTTCTTTTGCAACTAGAGGGTCACTAGCTAATGTGTTCTCTGAGGATCCTGCTATATAGGAGAGGGACCAGGTGTCCACTGTGGGTCAGAACACTTCTGTTCACAACTAGGAAAACTGAGGCTCAGAGAGGCCCATCCTACTACTATCACAGGCCACCCGGGAAGGCAGTGCCCAAGTCCGGGCAGGGGGTCACTGTGTCCTGGCTACTCTGTTTCTCCCTCACACTGACCAGTGTCTTTAAGTGAGGATTTCTTTATTTTTGTTTGGTTTGGTTTTTGGCTTTTGGGCCACCCCTGGAGCTACTTAGGGCTTACTCTTGGCGCTGTGCTTAGGAATTACTCCTGGCAGGACTCAGGGACCATATGGGATGCTGGGGGATTGAACCTGGGTGGGCTATGTGCAAAGTAAATGCCCAACCCACTGTGCTATCTCTCCTGTCCCAAGTGAGGATTTCTATTCAAAGTTTGCCTAATGTGGGTTTTTTAATTCCTTTCCTCCACATTGCTTGCTTAGAGCTTTTTTTTTTTTCTTTTTGGGTCACACCCGGTGATGCTCAGGGATTACTCCTGGCTTTGCACTTAGGAATTACTCCTGGCTGTGCTCAGGGGACCATATGGGATGCTGGGAATCGAACCTGGGTCAGTAGCGTGCAAGGCAAACGCCATACCCGGCTATTGGTCCAGCCCCTGGCTCAGAGTTTTTCATTTAACATCTTTCTTTGTTCGGTTTCTGGGTGACACCCAGTGGTTCTCAGGACTCTTGCTCTGGGATCAGTCCCAGGAGGGCTGGTGCTGGGGATTGAGCCTGGTGTGGCCCTGTGCAAGGCAAGCACGCACCTTAACCCCTGCACTGTCTCTGGCCCCATCATTTTATTTTTTGGAACTGATCAATTTTCAGGGGGTTTCTAATTCCCGAGGACCAGCAGGGGAGCTAGAGGGGAGCATCTTTGTTGGTTGTGTCCTGAGCTGATGCCCCCGCTTCTCCCCTGGCTGGCCTGTGTGCAGGGGTGGCACATTCACACGTGCATTTCCATTGCCTTCACTACTGGAAACCTGTCACAGCATTGTGTGTCACTTGCCATGTGACACGGGTCTCAGAGACATCTCACTCTGCTAAACCTCTTCCTTTTTTTTTTTTTGTGGGTCACACCAGTGATGCTCAGGGGTTTCTCCTGGCTCAGCACTCAGGAATCACTCCTGGAAATGCTCGAGGGACCATATGGGATGCCGGGGATTGAGTCCAGGTCGGCTGCATGCAAGGCAAGTGCCCTGCCCACTGTAGTATGGCTCCAGACTCCAGAACTTCTTCCTTTGTTCTTTTTAATTTAATTTTTTGGACAAAGCTGTTCATGATTGGGTTTCAGTCATACACTATTCCAACACTCATCCCTCCACCAGTGTACATTTCCCAGCATCAGTGTCCCCCTGTTCCTTCCCATCACCCCACCCCCCATTCTCTTCCTTTGTTGCTGCATGAACACCCTTGTGGCCAGGCCCTGCCTTTCAGCGGTAACTGGTGCCCCACAGGTACCAGCTGTGCCAGTTGCTCCCAATCTTAGCCTAGACCATAGCCTTGGTTTTCACCCAGCGATTTTTGGGTGGTGGCATCTCCCAAGGAATGCTCAGGGGACTTGGTGGGGAGGATCACTCCACTCGTGATTCTCGGCCAAATCAGACCCGATAGTGCGGTGCTTGGGTCCAGCAGTGTTGGGGGGCACTGAGGCTATATCTGGAGTGCTGGCAGAGGGGGTGTGGATGCTGGGGATTAAACTCAGCTCCCTGAGCATGCCAGGCAAGCACTCTATGCCTTTGAGCTCTTTCCATGGCTCCAGTGACTTTTGGGAGGCCCTTCAAGTGGTTCTCAGGGGGTCTTGGGCCACTCCCGTGATACTGGGTCAGCCTGGCTGGTGGTTCAGTGCTAGAGCTCGAGGATGCGGAGCTCCTCAAGCCATGTTGTGCTTGGACCGCCGGGGTCACCTCCAGCATTGCCTGGGGACCTTCAGGGCCATACCTGGTGGTGGTATAACCCTGCTGATGCCAGAGATTGAACCTGGTTGGGTGCATGCCTGTAACCTAGCCATGCCCTACACTAAATTCCCGGTCCCAAGAGATATATTTGTTTTGTTTGGGGGCCACACCTGGCAATCCTCAGGGCTTACTCCTGCCTCTTTGCTCAGGGATCACTCTTGGGAGTGCTCGGGGGACCATATGGGATGCAAGAGAGTGAACCTGGGTTGGCTGCATACAAGGTGAGTGCCCTACCCAGTGTACTAGCTCTCCAGCCTCAGTTTGTATTATTTTTAACGCAAGAAGTCCTTGTGTTTTCAGAATATAGACAAATAGGAAGCCTTCTAACAATCAGCTTGTAGATTTATTGTTCACAAGATGCTCCAAAGTATATAATTGCTTAATTATTTAAGGATTAAGACTAGAAAAAGCTTACGCGTGGGACTCTGGAAAAGTGAAGTCTGCAGTTGACATCGGCTTGTCAATCCACGTTTCTTGAGTTCCCACCAAGTGCTGGACCCCTGGGACTGGACCAGGCTATGGGTGAGGATCGCAGAGAGGAAAGGGCCTGTGGAGGCATGCCCAGGTCTTGTGTAGAGTGGGGGAGGGTGGCTGAGGAGAGTTGGATCAGGTAGCATTGGGGGATGGCTAGTAGCAGTCTCAGAGCGGGCACTGGGCCCTCAGCCTTGGGGTGGGGGATGCTGTGTGTCAGGGTGGGGGTTGACCAGTTGGACAACAGGCTGCACCATTTTCTGGCCTCCGCTCCTGGCTCTCTGCTTCGTCCCTCTCAGCTGCTTCTCTCCATCACTGCCATCTGCAGGGCCCTCCTGGGGGCAGCAGCTGGGAGCCTGGCTCAGAAGGGTGACTCTGCATGGCCGCAGGGGGCTTTGGAACCCTCCTTGTCTCCAGGAAACAGGGCTGACAGCGAGGCTCTCACTCAGCAGACTGGTGGTCAGTGGGGAGAAACTTGCCCCTTTGTGCCCAAGGTGGCCCTCCTGAGGTGGGCCATCGCAGGGGCACCGGCAGGCCCCCTAGTACACTTGCTTCCCAGGATTTCTGCCCCCGACCTGGGCACCCCACATTCTTGTGGTGGCGGGAGGGGGGCCAGTATCCTACGGTGACCAGGGTGGTCTTCATCCATGCTTCAAAGGAACAAACTTGAGTTGCCAATGAGCAGCAGACTGGTCTGTTTCTGAGACTGTAGGGGGCAGTGTGTATGCCTGGTGGGAGGGAACTGGGGTCCCGTGGAGAACTCAGTGTCCCTTTAGCCCTGGACTGAGGCCTACAGGTCAGACCTAGGCCACAGGCTTAGTTTGGCCTCAAACTGTGGATACAGTCAGGCTGGGCAGATAGCTGGAGATTGCTGTGGCCATCGAATGGGGCAGGAGAGAGCTGTGTGTGTGTGTGTGTGTGTGTGTGTGTGTGTGTGTGTGTGAGAGAGAGAGAGAGAGAGAAAGAGCGTGTGTTTGTGTGTGTGTGCGTGTGTGTGTCTGTGTGTTCAGCAGAATACACCATTTGAGGAGAATCCAGGAAGGGAGCATGGTAGGGGGATGAGGGCAGCTGTGGCCATACAGTAGGTGCTAAGCTGGTGCGGTATGTGTGTGTGTGTGTCCCTTTAATTCTTGCAGCTCTGTGGCCTGCAGTGAGGTGTGATTGTTCCCGCTACATGGGTGAGGGGCTCAGGAGGGTCAGGGGTTCTTGCTGATGGTGATGCAGGAGGGACCCAGCTCCCATGTCAGAGCCCAGACTCTCCTCACTGCACCCGTGTGGACATGGAACTGTGTGTGGGATCTTCTGGGCAGAGTAGCCTGTGCAGAGAAAGGGGTAGGGGGGCTGCAGGATGGGGCAGGCTCAGTCAGGACAAGACAGGAGTGTGCAGAAGGATGCATATGGGAGGCGGAGGAAGGGCCTTGGCGGAGGGTTCAGCTGGAGAATGGATCGCAGCAGACTTAAGGCCATGCCGTTTCCCCTTTCTCTGCTGCTCCCTGGGTGAGCCATGGACGGCAGCGCCCTGGAGACGAGAGAGAGAGAGAGAGAGAGAGAGAGAGAGAGAGAGAGAGCGAGCGAGCACAGGACCAGCCAGCCACCCGACACCTTAAATAGAACCTTAACTTTCAATCTGGGAGCAACTCAGGACGGCTTGCACCCTTCCCTCAGCGCTCCCTCTCTTTGGGGGCTGTTGATGGGTTGTGTGGGCTCTGCACACACTTGGTGGTGCTCCCCTCCTTGGTTAGGGAAGGGAGAGGTCGCATGCTTGGCTCTGCTCCAGGAGAGCACTTGGCCATGGGGCGGGCGGTGCTGGAGATGGACCTTGGGGTGTGGGGAGGCTGTGCTTGCAGGGCAGGTGCTTTACCATGAGCCAGTTCAGCCCCCTCTTTCCCCACCCCAGGTAGATGTTATTCATTGACGGGTGTTTCTTTTCTATGGCCTTTTAGGGAATGGTTGCCCTGAGGTGAAAAAAAAAATTGCAACTCCTGGCAAAAGGGGTATCCAGTCACTAAAATAAGGCACTAGGACCCCCCAGGGGGCTGTGCCGACATTGCACAATATTGTGGATGGATGGTTCTGTGTGTCAGCTTGAGAACGGAATGATTCGTTAACAGCCACTGTGGTGGCTCATGGTGAGGGAGCGAATTCCTCTGTGTGCAACGGGTCAAGAAATGTCCATGGCCAAGGGGGCAGGGGACAGCCCAAGAATCTGTGATGGTCGCGCTGTGGGAGGTACCCCAGAGACTCAAGGACCCTGTTCCCAGGCCCAAACTTGCATCAGATTTTTTCCTGATTTGTGCCTGTGTTTGTCATTCTGAACTTTCTCTGTCCCAGCATCAACTTACCAGCCCCTTAAACAACCCTGGAGAAAGCCCCTGTTATTTTCCTGTCTTTAGCACTGAGCCTCGGGGTCTTTTTTGGTGGGAGTTACATCTGGTGATGCAGGGGTTAAATCCTGGCTCCACACTCAGGAATTACTCCTGGCCCTGCTCGGGGGACCATATGGGATGCAGGGGATTGAACCCAGCTTGGCCGCATGCAAGGCAAACGCCCTACCTGCTGTGCTATTGCTTCAGCCTAGGCCTTGGGGTCTTTTATCATGAAATTGGGCTACTGGGAATCACCCCCCCACACACACACCAGCAAAGTGTCCACTGGCTGAGATGTCTCGGCACCAAGGGTAGGCAAGGCTTCCTGTGTCAGTTTTAGCTTGGCCGTTCCATCCATCGTTGCCTCAGATTTCAGGTCGTTTCCCAGAATGCAGATTTGGAGCGTGGAGGGTGGTGCAGCTGAGGGCAGGGGGGCCGGTGCTGCCCTCTGCCCCTTCTCAAAGCTTTGACTCCCTGCAGACCTTGGACGCCTCCCTCAGCCGCTTGGCTGGGTAGCAGCAGGAGGATATAGGTGGGAAAGGGACCCCTGGGCCAGGAGCACTGTTCTGTGGGGTAACTCGAGCTCTGCTGCTCTGCCGGCAATTCTGGGCCAAATCCTGATGGGTTGATTGAGCCTCAGCACGAAGCCTCACCGAGGCATAGAAGTTACTAAGAGCCATTGTTTAACGAAAAAGGCTTTTCTTTTCCTTCCACATGATTTCCAAGACTCTGTGTTTCTATAGGCCTGACTCAGCAGCATTCCTTCTGGGGGATTTGTCACTTCTCGAAGCCCGGGGTGTGGTTCCCGAGTTTGTGGCTCTCTCGCTCAGGAGTGACTGGCACTGAGGACTGGGCTCCAGGTCTGACGGAGCCTGGTCACAAAAGGGAGCCTCTTTGTTCTATCTTTGCTTTTGGGTCACACCTGGTGTTGCACAGGGGTTACTGCTGGCTCTGCACTCAAGAATTACTCCTGGCGGTGCTCAGGGGACCATATGGGAGGCTGGGAATCGAATCCGGGTCAGCCTCATGCAAGGCAAACTCCTTACCCGCTATGCTATCACTCCAGCCCCTAAAAGGGAGCATCTTTGTACGGGGACTCTGGCAGGCCAGGGGCTACCTGGGCACCCTGGTTCACTTGCCTGCCTGATGGACAGTAACCTTTTCATGAAGGGAAACTGTTCTGTTTCCTGGGAAACCATGGGACCTTCCCATTTGCCAGAGTGGGCAGGTGTTTGCATGAACACACACACACACACACACACACACACACATCGATCTCAACCTCCCTCCCTTCTCCCCTCCTTCAGAGGATCCTGGGTGAGGACCCCACTGTACCCCTGTCCCAGAGCCCTAGACCCAGCAAAGGTGATTGACTGTCACTTGTCTTCATGACTCACACGCTCAGAAGGCAGGTGTGCCTCGTTCCTTTGTTGTCACTTGGGAGCCGCAGAAAGCGTTCTCTGCTCACCCCATTTCCCCCGTTGTGTCGTGTGTGTCTGTGTTCCCCCTTGTCTTTCCCCCGCCCCACACAGCGCATTAAGAGTCTGTTCATTCCTGGGACGTGTGTGAGATCCCGGCTCCTGTCAGGAGAATTTATGTGTGGTTTTAGAGGGGATAATCGACCAGTTAGTATGTGCACGCCGATTTTATACACATCCGCGTCGCCGTTTACAGCCCGCATTATAACATCTTCAGTCTCTGCCAAGATGTGTATTTCTTAGCCCCGTGTATTTGCGTATTATGGGTTCATAATTTCCAATCGCTGTAAAGATCTCTACAGAAAAATGTAGTTCTCTCTACTCGGATGTTCTAAATCTTCCTGTAGTTATGGGACCTGACTAAAATTTGGCCTCTGCTAATGTATCAGTCCTGTGTTTTTCCTTTTTCACACACACTCACGTACAAGCTTGCCCACTCAGACACATGTGCACATGCATGGACTTCTTCATACACACACTGACATACATGCATACTCATCCTCACATATTCATACACGTATACTCATACGCCCACACACATACGCACACACGCACGTGCTCACATACATGCACTAACACACACTGTCACACACTCACTCAGACTCTCACACTCAGACCTCTGACTTTATTTCTAAAGAGATTTAGGAAGTGGAAGCTGTGTTTCACTGCCACTTTCCCAAACTTCATTACCTTTGCTAAGTAGGTCGTAGGCACAGCACGATGAATTATGGTCTTCCTGCAGATGATTAAAAAGAAACGATGGATCAAAATCAGCAAGCCCTCTGCGCCTGGTGTGTCCCTGGTTTGGTCTCACTCACTCTGTCCCTCACCCCCAGCTCTGGCTGCAGTCACCCCACTCTGGTTGCATGATCCCCCCCTCCCCCCAACAAGGCCAAGAGCTCTTCCAGCTAATATTGCCACAGAGACCAGCTCCCCACACCCGTCCTTGAATCAATCACTGGAGATTTGGCAGTTGGCAGCCCTCAATTTGACCCAACAAAACAGATCAGCAAAGGAAGGAAGAAAAGAAACTTCTTAGGTATTGTCCAGGCCTGGCCGGTACAGGGCGCCTGGATTTTGAAAATGGTATCATGGAGATTTTCTTTGTGAAGTTCGAAAATAAATGTAAAAGGATGCCCAGGCTGAAGCCCATTTGGCAGAGCAGAGCTGTGCAGGCCTTTAAATGGGCAGTGGAAATGCCCTCACTGAAAGGACCCTGGGAGGTGGCCTGGTGGCTTCCTCATTATGTTTTTTTTTGATGTGCTATCTAGCCAGAAAGATGGTGTGAAGCCCCTGGAGTTTGGGAACAACAAGGTCCTTTCGTGTATCCGGGAGGGTCCTGGGACACGAGATGCAAAGGAACTTTATTTTCCTGAAGTTGCTGACCTCGGGGTGCTTATGGTCACCTTAGAACTGCCTTTGTGACTGAGTTTTTCTTAGGAGTATTCATGTGTGTCAGTGTCTGTGTCCGTGTGTGTGACTGTGTGTATGTGTCTGTGTGCGTGCACTATGCACACACACACAGATATGGAAGCTGAAGCTTCCTGGATCAAAACTTCAAAAAGAATATCATTTTTTCCCCTTTTTTCTTTTGGTGGGGATCATACCCAGGACTGACTCCTGGCTCTGTGCTCAGGAGTCACTCCTGGCAGAGCTGGAAATCATAGAGTTCTGGGGATGAAACTTGGGTTGGCCCCATGCTAGGCAAGTACCTTACCTGTGGACTATCTCTGCGGTCCCTGAAACAGTATCTTTAAAAGAGAAAAATTCTCTTTGTGGGCTGGGACTTGTGCTGGAAAAAGCACATGTGTCACCTGGTCCTGGTTTGGGTCTCCAGCACTGAAAAAACAAGAATTCTTTTATTGAGCAACTTAACACTTTTTTTGGGGGGTGATTGTGGAGGGGCAGAGGTGTTGTGCTTAAGGGTCAGTCCTGTAAATGCTTAGGGACTAAGAGGAGCTGAATTTTGAACCTGGACCTCCCCTAGGCAGAGTACTCTAGCCTTTAAACCATCTCCCGAGTCCTTAAGTGGCTTTATTAAGGTGTATTTTGCATACTGCTGAATTCAGTTTGTTTTGTTTATGAATCCATGGCTGTGTTATAAATGTATGAATCTATCTCTGGACTCTTGTTCTCAGGGAAATGTACTGGTGCAGGAAAAAGAGCTGTGGGGGTGTTGTTAGAAGGGAAAGGCAGAGTTCGAGTAATAGTTCAGCAGGCAGGGTGCTGACCTTTCACGTGGCCAATGCAGGTTCAATCCCTGGCATCCCATAGGGTCCCTTGAGCACCGCCAGGAGTGATTCCTGAGTGCAGAGCCAGGAGTAACCTCTGAGCATCGCCAGGTGTGGCCCCAAAGCAAAATAAGACACACATACAAAAGGGTTGCCCTCTTGGTCCTGTGTTCTCTCATCTCCCCATTCCTGAGCAGGGACCCATGTGGGCCAGAGTGTGGGGGTACAGCAGCCCATGTTGAGGACATACATGGAACCAGGGCTTCTCCTGATTCACTGGGAACCATCCCGCAGGTGGGGCTCTGCGGGGCTGGGACAATAACACTTCCTCCCTGGGCTTTATCAGTTCATGAGAGCCAAGGTATTGTCACATCAAAAGCACATTCATTAGCACATTTGGCCCAAGCCATTTCCTGTTCTCAGTCACAGCCTGTGCTGATGAGGCCCTCCGAGGTCGGCTGGGCCAGCCCCCGGCACACACAGCACCACGGATTGTTCCTGAAACAGCTGGTCCAGGCGCTCTCACTGCTCAGTGGTAAAGCCAGGGCCACATCCTGCTTTTCTGGCTGTTCGGGCCAGTGGGATGGGCTTCTTGGTGCTCTGACTCGGTTGCTCAGCAGGGGCAGTGGGCAGTCCCGAGGGCACCAACGATCACCAATGGCCTTGCAGTGTTCCCCTGTCTGGCTCTCTCGCCTGCCCACTCTTGCACCTATAAAGCACTATCGTGGGGTCACTGTGCTCCCTTACCTCCATGTTAAGTAGCTCTCTTCACTCAACCCTGGATCAGAGAGGAAGTGAGAACCCCTTTCCTTAGCCCTTTGTTCTAGACCTTTGACAGCACCTGACAACCGCTAGCAAGGAAAGAGGTTAGAGAAGAAGGATGGCATTTTCTTATACTTGGATTGTTTTAGACCACCTTGATTCTGCAGATGGGTGTCTATGTTTTAAATTACTGAGGACCTGGAGTGATAATATGGTGGGGAGGGTGCTTGCCTTGCACGAAGCCAACCCGGGTTCAATCCCCAGCATCCCATTTAGTCTCTTGGAGCCTTCCAGGAATGATCCCTAAGCATACAGGAGAATTAAGCCATGAGCACCTCTGGCTGGGTCCCCTCCCACCCCAAAATAAAAAAATTCTGAAGGAACTGTATTCAGGAATGAAAAAGAGCATTTAATTGGGTGCCAGAGTGAGATGAGGGGGTACCAAAGTGGGGGGTCCCATAATGGTGGAGGAATATTAGCACCTAGGAGGTGAATGTGTGACAGCTTACTCTTGGGGGAGTGTCCAAAGGAATGGAGACACACACAATGATGCGTACCAGTTTACCCCAGTTAGGGTCGTGTGGAACTTAATGGAGAGAGAAGAACTGCAGAGCAGAACCCCACTTCTGTGCTGTTTGGTGGAAATGGGCAAATTGTTTTGTTGACCAATTTAATGAAAACCTTTATTCTCTGATAGAATACAGATGGGACTGAATCGCATCTGAAAAATCCAGTGACCTGGACATTACACTCTGTATTGTAACAGGTTACATATGTGCATTTCTTACACACTTAACTATAGCTGCTTATGTAAAACAAGCAGAGTAATAACCCACGCGATAAAACGCTCATGGCTGACACTCAGCACAAAGAAGTCTCGGGAATTGGTGGCTGTAGGAAGTTGAGTGTGTTCCACGAGATATATATATTTTTTACCTTGTTGAGGGGAGTCATGATCTAGTTTATGGGGTCCTCGGGAGGAAATGCCAGCCTGTAGGCAGAGTATAGCTCAGAACCTCGGCCGAGAGGGCCTCTCTTGTACGTCCTGGCACCCACTTCTGAATTGACTCCTCCCATCCTCCTCACCTAGGGTTTGCTTCTCGGGGATGGAGCCTGGTAGGGTTTGGTGAGCCAGTCCACTCGTGTCGTTTTATAGATGAGGCAACAGAAAGGTGGCGGGTTTCAGCCACACACTAGTTCTTTGTGGAGCATATGTGTGTGTGTGTGTGTGTGTGTGTATGCATGTGATGTGCATATGTGTGCATATATGTGAGGGTGTGTGCATGTGTATGCATGCGTCTGTGTTTGCATTACAGTCTTCGATAATCAAGTCATTAAAATGTGACTTCCAGTTGCTACCTCTCAAACAGTAACCGGGCATGACATGGAAAGATCCCTTTACTTTGAGGTTTTTTTTTATTACTCTTTGTTACTGTTTGTGATTTTTGCATCTTGTCCTTTAATATTAGCTATAGGTTTACAAGACAATTTAAAATTAGAAAACCTCTGTTTAAAGGAAAAAAAAAACAATTCTGTAGAGAGTCTGCATGCATGTGTGTGCGTGCATGCATGTGGTGTATGTGCGTGTGTGCATGTGTGCGTGTGTGAATGTATGCATGCATGTGTGTGCATGTGTGCATGTGTATGAACGTACGTATGTGTGTGCATGTGTGCATGTGTGTGAATGTACGTGTGTGCATGTGTGTGTTTGTGTGCACATATATGTGTGGGCACATGTTCAGGTCTGCGGCTGTCTCGCAAAGCAGCTTTCTTGCTCTGCTGTTTGTCTCACACATCTGACCCTGTGTCATGTGAAGAGCCCGAGAAAGGGGCCTTTGTCAGGCACAAGAGTCTTGGTGCAGGAAAGGAAGTGGGTGGCTGCCAGTCCTCCATCCAGCTGCTATCTGCCGACTACCATGCGGTGCCTGGTTTTCCCTGCATGGAGACTCTCTGGAGACGGGCATGTGGAGGGCAGAGCCAAGGCCTCCAGTCTGGGGTGGGGGAGTGCTGGCAGGGCTTGGAACTCATCCTGGCCAGGAAGTTGCTGGGAGGTTTTAAGCAGGGGAGTGGTACGGGAATTGCAGTTTTATTTGGGGGGTTCACACTTGGTGCCAGGGATTGAATGTGGAACTCCCACAAGCAGACACGCACTGTAGCCCTTCGAGCCATCTCCATGTCTCAAGGTTATAATTTTAATGTCATTGCCATGGCCGGAGAGATAGTGCAGTGGGTAGGGCACTTGGCCTGTACACAACTGACTTGGGTTCAGTCCCAGACACCCCGTGCCTAGCCAGGAGTGATTCCCGAACACAGAGCCAGGAATAAGCCCTGAGCACTGCTGGGGAGAGCCACAAACAAAACCATTAAAGAAATAATTTAAAAACAATTATTTAAAATTCTAATTTTTATTGAAAATATTAATATTATTTTTTGGTTTGGGGTTAGACCCGGCAGAGCATCTCCTGGCTCTGGATTTGGGGGTTATATCCTGCTGGTACTTAGGGGACCATGAAGTTCTGGGGGTCAAACCTCAACCTCCTGCATGTAAAGCACATGCTCAGTCCTTTGAGCTACCTCTGCAGCCCGAATTACACTCTCAAAGTAATTAAATCGTAGCCATTTCAATAATTGCGATCTTCAATAATGAAGTCATTAAAATACAACTTCCAGTTGCCACCTCTCAAACAGTGACTGGGCATGACACGGAGGGCCATTGACTTTGCGTGTTTTTTTTTAACTCTTTGTTACTGTTTGTGATTTTTGCATCTTGTCCTTTAATGTTGGCTATATGTTTACGAGGCAATTTAAAATTAGAAAATCTCTGTTTAAGGGAAAAATAATTCTGCAAAGAGTTTGTATTATACTTTGGGATAATGATCAAAATAAATTTCTCAGCCAAAAGCGGTACTTTTTGGGGGGCTGGGATTCCATTTGGATAAAAATGAATCTATGTGTAGAAAAAAGTCTGGGATCATGGATATTAAAATACTACCAGTATGGAAAGTTTCTTGTTTTAAGAAATGAGTATTTTCTCATTCTTGTAGTCTGAATGTAGATTTTTTTTTAAGTTAGGAAAAATAATTCTTGATTTTAATTAAAAAAGAAAAGCCCTGGTGTCTTTGGCCAAACGTCAGGCTGTGTGTTAATAAGCTCCCGGTTCCGTGGAGTCCCCAGAATCATTAATATTAGTGCGAGCCTCGCTCAATACCCTAAAAATAGGCTCCACTGGCAGGCTCACAGGGAGCATCGACTTCCGCTGATGTGGAGAGGATTGAGGAGAGCTGTGGGGAGACGGTTCATTCATTCCGTCGTTCATTCAGAAGCGAGGAAAATCCCTGCCTCTGCGGGCTGCTGCCGTGCGGGGCTGACTCTGGGACTCAGAGCAGGGCCCTGGCCACATGGCCTCCCCAGCCACTTCGAGAGACGCAGGCATGCAGCCTCTGCGGCCAGGGTCTGGGCCCAGCGTGGCCTCGGTGCATCCGAGGCTGTGAGCCCCCTTGGGGAGCTCATCTGTATTTTTAGTTTTCACAGGAACCCTGAGATGCCAGAAAAACAGAGTGTAATTGGGGGCAAGGGCCTGGCCCCCACCGCCAGCTGGGACTTGCAGAGCACGGGGGCGGGGGCACGTTTTCCCGTTGGCCTTCCGGGCCTTCTTCACTGGCCCGTCCATGGCCCATCTCCAGGTGGAACAGGCTCTCTGGTCCTCAGGCCCACAGGACTCTCACCCCGCACACCACACATATCACACACACACACACACACACACACACACACACACACACACACCACACTGCACACCCCCTGCCACTCTGCACTCATACACACCACATTATATCCACTCCCTGCGCACGTCACATATACAATCCAACACATAACACACTGCACACATACCCCTGACACCACACTGTACCACACTGCACATATTCACACACTCACACAGCACACACCGTAGACACTACACACTTTGCACATACACTTCACCATACCATGCACATCACACTGCGCACACATTGCAAGCATATTTTTTGTGTACTTGTAGACACACAACATACACCACACATACTGTACTGCATACCAGACACACCACAGGCACCACACATACCATATACAACACAATGCACACACAACACAACATTCTTCACATGTACACCACACAGCAGCACTGCACACACACACACACACATACCGTATACATCACACTAAATATCCAGCACATAGCATGGTATGAATCCACATATCACATGCTGCACATGCATATGTTATACTGCACATACATACCACACAAAGTTCACACATCACACACCGCACGCAAACCACACATCACACACTGCACATACACAAACAAATACCACAGACAACACATTGCGTGCACACAAGGTCCACACATAGCACACTGCACATACATTACACATCACACACGTAGTACACACACCACATTGTGTGCACACAAGGTCTACACATACCATACTGCATGCACCCCACACCACACCACACTCACACCACAAATACCACACACACCACATTGCATGTGTACCACACTGCATACACACACTATACACACCACACACGTAGCACACAAACATCCCACACCCACACATGCCACACACACAGAGCAGGTGAAAGGCCTTGAGCATCACTCAGTGACAAATGACAAAGGTGGTTTTTAGAGCAGCCTGTAAGCGGACCAGCTATCCCAGCCGCAGCTCATGTGCTCACCCAGCCCTCAGGCAGCTGTTCAGAAAGGGTGATGACTAAGACAGGGCTGGGTCCAAGAGTAAGTTGGTCCAAATAAAGTCTGGAGGCAGAGGAGGCAAGAGTTCTGGGAACACTGAGGACGCACCATTTGAACTCTCTGAAAGAACATATTTTTCAGTACTGACATGCCACTAAACATCCTTTGATCCCATCTTGTTCTCCATCAGTCACGCCGATTACTTCCACAGAAATGGACAGAGCTGTCCAAGAGTCTCCTCCACCCGGTGTCTGCGGTGTGGTACTATTTGTTGGTCTAAACGAAGTGAGATATTTTTAAACGTTCGCTAAAGCCAGCTTCTTGCTTGGGTTTCCCAGGATAGAAAAGAAACAAGTCACAAGCACCGCTATTTCCCCAACACTGCCCTGAAACCTGTTACTCTGCAGTAATGCACTTTCTGCTTTCTTTTGCTCTCCCCGGGGAACCTGGGTTTCCACCCCAGCATGGGTTTCTCACCTCAGCAACTGCATGCCTTATCACCAAGTGGCTGGTCACCCTCCACCACCAACCAGCCAGCCCCCTCCCACTCCGTGACCTGCTGTTCTGTTGTCAGAGTTACCAAAGGGTCTGCTTTTGTTTTTAAAATAAACATCCCATATATGTATGAAATCCCCCAGCACTGCCTTATTTTACAGTGCATAATCCCTTTAAAGTCTATCCATCAGTGCAGTTGCAGACGGTGCACTCTCTCCCACGGCTGGGCGGTGTTCCATGACACATATGCCAGGCTTTCTCTACCCAGTCACTTGTTAGTGGGCACTTGACTTCTCTCCCCAGACAGGCTGTTGTGAGTGTGCTCCAGGGATCAGAGGTGTGATTAGTGTCTCTATGGCAAAGACTCTGAAGTTGAATCGCTGAACTATAGTTTTTAATGATTTGAGTTTAATTTAGTTTTCCCCCCTATTTATTGGAAAGTTAACTTTGAGCTTACGTGACAAAAAAAAATTTCAACCAGAAAAATTGAAATGTGGAAAAGTGAAATTTTTGTATTACTTCATTGCTCTGACACACAGGAAAAGTGTGCTTTGCTTTGACAAAATTGATTATTTATTGTCGAAGCAAAATGGTTGTAATAGCCTTAGCATTTGATATACAAAGTCACTGCATTCCCCATCACGGAACTGCCCAATATCCCCCAGCAATGTCCTTATTCCCCTTCTGGTCTGCCTGTTCGGTTTCCTTCCTTCCCCACTGCTTGATAATCTCAGTTCTGCAGTTGAAAGTCAAGGGCTTGTCATCAGTTGATAGTATATTCTCTTCTTTTGTTTCTTTCCATGTCACAGATGAGTGAGGTCATCCAAAATTTGTTTCCCCCCCATGACTAATTTCACTTAACACGGCACTCTCTACTTTAACCCAACTTGCAATCTGCAAGAGTACATCTTTTTTTAAAATTTTTATTAGTGAAACACCATGAGGTACAGTTATAGACTTACAAATTTTTGTGCTTGGGTTTCAGTTATACAATGATCGAGTTCCCATCCCTCCACCAGTGCCCATTCTCCACCACCACTAATCCCAGTATCCCTCCCACCGCCCTCATCCCCCCCATCCCACCTTGCCTCTGTGGCAGGGCACTCCCCTTTGTTCTCTCTCTCCTTTTGGGTGCTGTGGTTTAAGAGAAAATCATTGCACATATTTCATTGTGTCTCTGTGCCACAGCTTCTTTGTCCATTTACCTGTTGTTGTTTATTTTTATAGCTGGGCTATTGCAATGAACATAGGTATGCATATTTTTTTGTTTTTGTTTTATTAGTGAAACACCATGAGGTACAGTTGTAGACTTTCAAGTTGTTGTGCTTGGGTTTCAGTTATACAATGATCGAGTGCATATTTCTTTTTTGAGTTAATATTCTTGTGTTTCTGGAATAGGTACCAGAAGAGAAGTCACTGGGTCATATGGAAGCTCTACTCTTATTTTTTGCGAGGAGTCTCCATTCTGTTTTCTAGGAGACATTTTATTCTGAGTCACACCTGGTGGTGCTCAGGGCTTACTCATGGCTCTGTGCTCAAGGGAACCGTGGTCGGTCACATGCAGGGCAAATGCCCTTCCCGCTATACTATTGCTCCAGTCCCATTTATACTGTCTTGCACAAAGGTCAAACCAGATGATGCTTCTGTGAATAATGATTGGAGGTTCTTTTTCACTATCTCCCTGCCAACACTGGTTATTCCCCATATTTTCCCAATATTTCTTTGCTTTTCATACAATTTTAGGTTGTACTTGGGGGTGTTCTTTTTTGGGGGGATGCACCACTGGGTCTTATTCATGGTTCTACTCTCAGGGATCACTCCTGGCAGGCCCTGGGAAATATGTGAGGTACGAGGAATCGAACCCAGGCTGGTGTGTGCAAGGCAAGCATGTTACCTGCTAGGCTATCTTTCCAGCTCCGAGGAGTGTTCTATTTGTGTGAAGAAAGCCATTGGTATCTCTTAAAAGGAGTTGCATTAAATTTGTATATTACTTTAGATAGAAAGGCCATTTTGACAATATTGATTCATCCAATCCATGACCATAGAATTTCTTGGAATTACTTTGTGTCTTTTGTTTCTTTCAGTAGTGACTTACGATGTCAGTGTCACGGTCATGGTCACAGTCAACAACAGGAGGACCGTTGTTCATCAATTTGCTCGAGCGGGCCCAGTAATGTTTCCATTGTGAGACTTGTTGTTACTGTGTTTGGCATGCTGTGCGGGTGAGATACTCTCGGTAGCTTGCCGGGGCTCTCTGAGAGGGGTGGAGGAATCGAACCCGGCTCGGCCGGGCTGGCTGCGCAAGGCAAACGCCCTACCACTGTGCTATCACTCTAGCCTGATGTCAGCCCGATGTACTTGTCCTTAATTATTTGGTTAAATTTTGCCCTCTTTTATTCTTTTCTGAGGTGATCATGAATGATATATTTTCTTCCTTTCTCTTTCTTCTGGTGTACTAATAGAAGCAAAACAAAATTGTAAAATATTAATTTCATGTTCTTAAACTTTAGTATGTTTATTTTTTCTAACAAGTTTTGATGAGGTCTTTAGAGTTGCATTTGGACGGAATGCCCCATTGATATTTATGTCCATCTGTTTGTATGTATCATTTAAAACCAATAATTCCTTTTTCATTTGCTCTCTAGAGGACCTCTTCTTTGATGTATGTGGGTTGTTAAAGTAGCCTACTATTTATTTATTTATTTAAAGTGCCCTACTGCTGTCTTATAATATTGCTGTTACTTCTGTGTTGGTCTGCAGGTCTTTTAAATTTTTTTATATGTATTTTGGTTTTCCTATGTTTGGTGCATGTGTATTAATGATGGGTTAGCTCTTTTATCATCATATAATATCAACCATTTTTTATTACCATATTTGTTTTTGAGTTTATTTTGTCCTATGAGTATAGTAGTACCAACTTCCTTTTCAACTTTATTTGCGTGGAATGTGTTTTCTTAGTCCCTTCAGCTTCAATGTGTAAGTATTCTTACCCCTGAGATGAGTCTTCAGTGTGCAGTGTATAAAAAAGATATTTTTTTAAAAAATTGAATTCATTTACTCTATGTCATTTGTCTTCCCTAGTGCCAGGGATAAAATCAGGGGCCTCACACCTCACACATGTGAGATGTGCACTCTATCACTGAATCACATCCATAACCAAATTATAAGTTTGCACCAGTGGGATTCAAGTTGGCAGAGCAGTGCAGGACTCTGCGGCTTGGAAAATCACAAGCAAAAGATTCTGGTACTTAGAATCATTTGTGTCTTTTGATGTAGAGTTTAGTCTATTTACGTATTCATTGCCATTTATTTGATATGTATATATTCATTGCCATTTTTCTCATTGATTTGGAGTTGTCTTTTAGTTATTTTTGTGTTTTCCCCTTTCTTTTTTTCCCTGGAGGCTGGATGTTTTTCATTAGCGATGTTTTTAAGTTATCTTTTCCATTTTTGGTGTGTGACTTAACTGTAGGTTTTTGATTTGTGGTCACTGTAGGTTCAGGTATTAGATCTTATGTACATACATTGACCTGTATTGAGCCACTTATATTTGAACACACTCTAAATTCTTGCATTTTTTATATATTATCTATGTTATATATTTTAGTGACTTTTTTTGTTGACTTGCTTTATGTCTTTATCTCATACTCTCCACAAATTGTAGCTTTAGTTAATCTTACTATTATCATCTTGTTTTATTTTGTTTTGTTTTGTTTTGGAGGGGCTTATGGGCCATACCTGTTTGTGCTCAGGGCTTACTCGTGGCTGTGTGCTCCTGGGTGGGGGTGGGGTGGAGGTGTCACCCCTAGTGGTGCTCAGGGGATCTTATGTGGGGACAGGGATTTTATCAGGTTGGCCATGTGCAAGGCCAGTGTCTTAAGCCTTTTGTTTTCTCTCTGGTGCTTTATTATCATATTTTAATTTTCACTCTTTTATTGGTGATGGGTTCAATACTTGACTAGTACATATATACATAATTTTTCCTTTCTTTTATGCATTTTCTTGCTTTTTACTTAGAACACTTTTAAAAAAAATTCTATTAGTGAAACACCATGAGACACAGCTGTAGACTTACTAAATTTTTGTGCTTGGGTTTCAGTTATACAATGATCGAGTACCCATCCCTCCACCAGTGCCCATTCTCCTCATTTTGATGTTCCTTTAGCATTCCTTGCCATGCAGGTTCAGTGGTGATGAACTCTTTTTACCTTTCACTTGTCTGGAACGCTTGTGGTCTCTCTATTTCAGAGCTCCATGCAGCCTTAAAATGTGTAAAGAATTCTTGCTTGGAAGTTTTTCCCTCTCAGCACTTGGAGTATGCCAGGCTAGTCTCTCTGACCTGTTAAGTTTCTATTGGAAAAAAAAAACAACCAATCACCTTACAAAGCATCTCTTATAGATGACACACTGCTTTTACATTGCTATTTTTAAGATCCTCTCTTTATTTTAATTTTTGCCATTTTAATTATAATGTGTCTCAGTGTGGGTCTCTTGGGTTCCTCTCACTTGGAACTGAGTTTCTGCTCCCTGCATGTCTGCTTGGTGATTCTTGCCTCCAGTATTTTTTTTTTTTTGCTGGCCCTTTCTCTCACTTCACTGGGGTCTCCTATAATCTGAATATTATTTCTCTGATGTAGTCCAAAAATCTTTTAGAGTATCTTCATTAAAAATAATTCTTGGGCCTAAGAGATAACTTGCAGAGCTGAGTGCATGTTCAGCAGCAGGGGGCCCTGGTACCGTCCAGTCAGGAGCTGAGACACCCCCTCAGCATCCCCAGCTGTGGCCTACAAACAACACCCAAACACAACTTCATTTTTCTGCCTGGTTAGTTCTGTTGATCCTCTTTTGGGGAGGGGACTGGTGGCAGGGCTGGGAGTTGGGCCATGCTCATGGCACTGGGGCTATTCCTGGCTCTGTGCTCAGTGGACTTGTGGGGTCAGGGTTAGAACCAGGGTCAGCAGCATCCAAGGCAAGCACCTTAGCTCTGGCCCCTGCTTTTCCTTCTCACTCACTTCTTCATTCCTCTGCATCCTCTAATGTGCTTTTGGCTTCTGATATTGCCTTTTATTTCATTTAAGCTCTCTGACTTCTGCTTGGTTGTCCTGGAATCTTCAAGTTCATCCACCTTCTCCTGAGATTGGTAAACTTCCTCCACCCCATCACCTGGACTTTTCTCCTGGGGAGTCAGGTCACACCTGAGTTTTCAGGGCCTTTTTTGGGGGAGTCCCATTTTGTAACCAAGCTCTTCTGCTTTCTAATTCTCCCTGTGTTTATGGCAGCACAGTTTTTGCTCCAGTTTGCTCCAGTGCTGAGAGTTGGTTTCATGTACATGAGGCCACAAGGAGCCCAGGGGGACACTGTCCCCTCTGGTTCTCTGAGATAGTCCCCCACAGGGTGTTCCCTTTGTAGGCTGTACCTACCTGCTTGCTGTGGCGGGGAAAACTGTCAGCCCTGCCTTGTGGCAACAAACTGGTGGGGGTTAGCCTTGGCTCTGGACTAATGTGTTCTTGGTGAGTGATGCTGTGAGCCCCGCCTGGTGAGTGACCTCCTGGTTCCCTGGGGATGTATATCGTGCCTCTAGGCTGCCTGTTGTGGCAATGCCTGCTGAGCTGACCATGATGACAAGTGTCAACAGCAGCCGTGGGGTGATGAGGTGACTGTCTGCTGGAGCTGTGGGCTGTAGTTAGTTCCCAGGCTGCAGGACGTGGCCCAGGATTCCTGAACTGCTTTAGTGGTGCATGTGACCCGTACCCCAAGGGTTTAGAGGCTGAAGCCACCCTGAAGAATGCTGTTGGGTTCCCATCTACGTGCTCAGGACTGGTGGGGAGCAGGCTGTGGCGTGGCGGGTGGTGGGGCTGTGGGGTATTTGTTGGCTTTGGGAGCCTGGCTCATGGCGGGCAGATGGGGTCTAGTGAGAGCTGGCCTTTAGCCTGCCGGCAATGGTTCTTGGTGGCTCCTGGTGGCTGTCTCCCTTCAGGAGTGGTTGCATTCTCATCTGGCATTTTCTTAGAGTCCGGTCGTATAAGGATGGTTTCTGGTTGGCACCTGCCTTTGCTCTGCTGTGATGTCGCCAGCAGTGACCCTGGGCCAGGTTTATTCCCTCAAGTTCCTTGCTTCTAGACCAACACTGGAAGGGTGGTCTTGGGATTTCATCACCTATGGCTGGGTGCTCAGCTCCGTGTCACTGCTTTGGTTCCAAGGGAAAATGATTATAAATGGAAGGACCTGAGTGAAATGAGTCAGAAGGAGCTTGCCGGGCTCTCCGAGAGGCATATAAGGTAAAGCGATATACATGATAATCTTTCAGTAACTATTGCAAACCATAATGCCTAAAAAGGAGGGGGAGAGAGAGAAACAGAGAGAGAAACAAAAAGAGAGAGAAGTAGAAAGAGAGATAGGTGCCTGTCATACTGCCATGGAGGGAGACTGGGAGTGGGGTTGATGGGAGGAAAACTGGGGACACTGGAGCTGGGAAATGCACACTGGTGGAGGGATGGGTGTTGGAACACTGTGTGACTGAAACCTAATCATGAACATGAGCTTCATAAGGGTCTATTCAATGAAAAACACAAACAATCCAAGGGCGAATGAGTGTGCTGACAGACTTACTAAGGGCTGGAGCTTAGCCTTTGCTTTTCCTTCCACCTTTCTCTCCTCTGGGTCTCCATAGTGGGGTTCTTGAGGCTTGTTTCCACTCTGCTGGTCTACAGGGTTTGGGTGCTGGGGTTGGCACAATTCCCCCTTCCCACCTCTATAGAACTGGGGAGAAGTTCTGCATCTTAGAGGTCTCTTGCCGATTGCCCATCTGCCATGATGGGACTTCTGGGAGACATATCCATATTTCCTTCTCAACTAGGGGCTGCCTTTGGGGGGGATAGGGTAGGTTGGGGATACACCCAACAGTGCTCAGGGATCACTCCAGGGATGGAATATTTGGCCACATGCAAGACCAGTGCCTTGACCGCTGCTCTCTCTCTCTCTCTCTCTCTCTCTCTCTCTCTCTCTCTCTCTCTCTTTCATTGTAGGAGCCCTGTGTACCCAGGGATCCGCTCTGCTGCTGTGTAGGTGAAGCTGTATTTAAGCAGGGACTTGGGATCATGGGAGAAAGCAAGTTCAGCTTCTCCCTGTTATTCCATTGCTGACCCCCCCCCATGCCCCCGCCCCAGTCCACAGGCGTTGCTTTTCCTTGGCCTGAGCTGTTTATGGTCCTCTCCATTGTCTGTGCTTGCCGTGTGCCCAACTCATTAATGGTTGTGTGCCAATTGAATACACAGTGCTTGGTCCCAAGGAGGAAACTGTCCTCTCCTCGGGGGAAGATAGGGACATCTTCATCCGAACAAGGCAGAATCAAGTGCAGGATGGCGTTAGAGCTAAGAAGCAAACTCTTTTTTTTTTTTAAATTTTTATTAGTGAGACACCATGAGGTACAGTTGTAGACTTACAAATTTTTGTGCTTGGGTTTCAATTATACAATGATCAAATACCCATCTCTCCACCAGTGCCCATTTCCTACCACCACCACCAAGGATCCCAGTATCCCTCCCACCCCCCATCCCCCCCATCCCACCCTGCCTCTGTGGCATAGCACTCCCTTTTTTTCTCTCTCTCCTTTTGGGTCCTGTGGTCTGCAAGAGAGACATTGAGTGGCAATCATGTTCAGTCCATAGTCTACCTTCAACATGTATCTCCCATCCTGGGAGGATCCTCCCAACACCCTTTATTTGGTGCTCTCTTCTCTATCTGAGCTTCCTTTTCCCCTAGCACGTGTGGCTGGCCTCCAAGTCATGGAGCAAAATTCCTGGTACTAATCTCAGCCATACCTGGGTGTTAGTCTCCCATTTTGTTACTTTATGTTCCCCAGATGAATGCAATCTTTCTGTGTCTATCCCGCTCTTTCTGACTCATTTCGCTTAGCATGCTACTTTCCATGTAGTACCACTTGTATGTAAATTTCATGACTTCATCTTTTCTAACAGCTACATCGTACTCCATTGTGTAAATGTACCAAAGTTTCTTTAACCAGTCATCTGTTCTCGGGCACTCAGGTTTTTTCCAGATTCTGGCTATTGTAAAGAGTGCTGCAATGAACAAACAATTGCAGATGTCACTTCGACTATACCTTTTGCCTCTCTGGGATATATTCCCAGGAGTGGTATTGCTGGGTCAAATGGGAGCTCAATTTCTAATTTTTTGAGAATCATCCATACTGTTTTCCAAAAGGGCTGAACCAGTCAGCATTCCCACCAGCAATGAAGGAGGGTCCCTTTCTCGCCACATCCGCACCAGCACCAGTAGAAGCAAACTCTTTAGGTCATGCAGATGTTCAGGAGAGAAACAGCAGCAGGGAAGCACAGGGAGGCAGCTTTGTGGCAAAGAGGGTCTGGAAGTGTGGCTGGGGTTTCAGTTAGGAGGAAGAGAGAGTCCCTTGGTTAGTGAGGGTAGGGTTCAGGGTACCTGTGAGCTTCTCGCCCCCTGAGCAACGGTGCTAGTGGTGATAGCGCATTGTGGTGAGAGTGCCACCCTGGCCCGGTCACCCTGGTTCGCCTCCGAATACAGGCTTGCTCTCCTCTCTCTGGTCCAGGAAGAGCTGTGTCTCTGCTTGGGGGGACTCTGAGAGATGTGGAGATCAGACCCATTGGTCTCATTGCTCTCTGGAATTCAGAGAGAGTCGCAGAGGAGCAGCAACCTTGATGCTGCAGCTACAAGCCCCAAGAGTCTTCTGTGTACTTGCTTGTCCAAGGTTTCTCACTGTCTCCATCACAGCTGCCCACTGGTGTGAAAACACCATTCTTTTATTTAAAAATATTTTTTCTATTAATTTTAAAAAATTTTATTAGTGAAACACCATGAGGTACAGTTGTAGACTTACAAATTTTTGTGCTTGGGTTTCAGTTATATAATGATCGAGTACCCATCCCTCCACCAGTGCCCATTCTCCATCATTTACATTTTTTAAAAAACAATTTTGTTAGTGAAACACCATGAGGTACAGTTGTAGATTTACAAATTTTTGTGCTTGGGTTTCAATTGTACAATGATCAAACACCCATCCTTCCACCAGTGCCCATTTTCCACCACCATGGGTCCCCGTATCCCTCCCACCCCCTATCCCCCCATCCCACCCTGCCTCTGTGGCAGGGCATTCCATTTTGTTCTCTCTCTCCCTTTGGGTGTTGTGGTTTGCAAAAGAGGCATTGAGTGGCAATCATGTTCGGTCCATAGTCTACTTTCAGCATGCTTCTCCCATCCTGGGAGGATCCTCCCAACACCCTTTATTTAACACCGTTCTTTTAAAGCATCTACTAAAATGGAGATTGACTTGGAGGGTGCAAACAATATATTCTTTACTGAGCTTCTCTAATTTTACTCCTTACTTTTCCCCTAAACATTTTCCAATGAGGGCTGGAGAAATAGTACAGCGGGTAGGGCGCTTGCCTTGTACACGGCTGATCTGGGTTTGATCCCTAACACCATATATGGTCTCCTAAGCACCACCAGGAGTGACCCTGAGTGCAGAGCCAGGTGTAAGCTGTGGGCACAACCAGATGTGGCCTCAAAAACAAACAAACAAACAAACAAACAAAAAAGAAGATAAACTAGCTTTTTACTGAAAGTTTTCCCCCAGTGAATTCAAATTTTTCTTTTTTTTATTGAATCACCATGAGCTACAGTTACAAAACTTTCATATTTGAGTTTCAGTCATCCAATGATTGAACACACATCCCTCCACCAGTGCACTTTTTCCACCACCAGTGTCCCCAGTATCCCTCCCCTTGCCTGTCCCACTCCTCCCCCTGCCTGTATGGCAGATAATTGACCTCTTACTCTCTCTCTCTACTTATGGGTATTATGGTTTGCAATACAGAGTACAGATACCGAGAGGCTGTCATGTTTGGTCCATTATATACTTTCAGCACACATCTCCCATCCTGAATGGTTCCTCCAACCATCACTGACTTAGTGCTCCCTTCTCTATCCCAGCTGCCTTCTTCCCCAGCTCATGAGGCAGGCTTCCAACCGTGGAGCAATCTTCCTGGTCCTTGTCTGTACTGTCCTTGGGTGTTAATCTCATATTATGATATTTTATATTCCACAAACGAGTGCAGTCATTTAATGTTTGTCCCTCTCTTTTTGATTCATTTCACTTAACATGATGTTGTTACTGTGTCTGGCATATCGAATACTCTCGGTAGCTTGCCGGGCTCTCCGAGAGGGGCGGAGGAATCGAACTCGGGTCGGCCATGTTGGCCGCTTGTAAGGCGAACGCCCTACCCGCTGTGCTATCGCTCCAGACACAGTAACAACAAAGTCTCCAATGGAGACGTTACTGGGCCCGCTTGAGCAAATCGACGATCAACGGGAGGGCCTTTTAACATGATACCCTCCATGGCCATCCACTGATAAGCAAATTTTATGACTTCATCTTTCCTACCAGCTGCATAGTATTCCATTGTGTATATGCACCAAAGTTTCTTTATTTTTATTATTTTTTTAATTAATTTATTTTTTTATTAGTGAAACACCATGAGGTACAGTTGTAGACTTATAAATTTTTGTGCTTGGGTTTCAGTTATACAATGATCAAGTACCCATCCCTCCACCAGTGCCCATCCTCTACCACCACGGGTCCCAGCATCTCTCCCACCCCCCCCGTTCCTCCCATCCCACCCTGCCTCTGTGGCAGGGCATTCCCCCCTTGTTCTCTCTCTCTTCTTTTGGGTACTGTGTTTTGCAAGAGAGATATTGAGTGTCGATCATGTTTGGTCTATAGACTACTTTCAGCATGCTTCTCCCACCCTGGGAGGATCCCCAACACCCTTTATTTGGTGCTCTCTTCTCTATCTGAGCTTCCTTTTCATCTAGCACGTGTGGCTGGCCTTCAAGTCATGGAGCAAAATTCCTGGTACTGATCTCAACCATTCCTGGGTGTTAGTCTCCTGTTTTGTTGCTTTATGTTCCCCAGATGAATGCAATCTTTCTGTGTCTATCCTGCTTTTTCTGACTCATTTTGCTTAACATGATACTTTCCATGTAGTACCTCTTGTATGTAAATTTCATGACTTCATCTTTTCTAACAGCTACATAGTACTCCATTATGTAAATATACCAAAGTTTCTTTAACCAGTTATCTGTTCTCGGGCACTCAGGTTTTTTCCAGATTCTGGCTATTGTAAAGAGTGCTGCAATGAACAAACAATTGCAGATGTCACTTCGACTATACCTTTTTGCCTCTCTGGGATATATTCTCAGGAGTGCTATTGCTGGGTCAAATGGGAGATCAAATTCTAATTTTTTGAGAATCGTCCATTCTGTTTTCCAAAAGGGTTGGACCAGCTGGCATTCCCACCAGCAGTGAAGGAGGGTCCCTTTCTCGCCACATCCGCGCCAGCACCAGTTGCTTTTGTTCTTGTGGATGTGGGCCAGTCTCTGTGGTGTGAAATGATATCTCATTGTTGTTTTGACCTGCATCTCTCTGATGATTAGTGATGTAGAGCATTTTCTCATGTGCCTTTTTGCCGTTCGGATTTCTTCTTTGCGAAAGTTTCTGTTCATTTCCTCACCCCATTTTTTGATGGGGTTGGGTGATTTCTTCTTGTGGAGTTCAACCAGTACCTTGTATAGCCTTGATATCAAACCCTTGTCGGATGTGTATTTGGTGAATATCCTTCCCCATTCTGTAGGCTGTCTTTGTATTTTGGTCACTGTTTCTTTTGAGGTGCAGAAGCTTCTTACTTTAAGATAGTCCCATTTATCTATCTCTGTTTTCACTTGCTCGGCCAGTGGCGTGACATCTTTGAAGATACCGTTAGCTTCAATATCTTGGAGAACCAAAGTTTCTTTAAACAGTCATCTGTTCTCGGTCACTCAGATTGTTTCCAGATTCTGGCTATTGTAAACAGTGCTGCAATGAAGTTCAAATTTTTTTTGTGCTGTAAATTAAAAAAAAAAATTTTTTTTATTAGTGAGCCCGGCAAGCTACCGAGAGTATCTCGCCCGCACGGCAGAGCCTGGCAAGCTCTCTGTGACGTATTCAATATGCCA
The DNA here is from genome assembly GCF_029834395.1 of Sorex fumeus. Classification (NCBI taxonomy): domain Eukaryota; kingdom Metazoa; phylum Chordata; class Mammalia; order Eulipotyphla; family Soricidae; genus Sorex; species Sorex fumeus. Next base: position 50,821,132 of record NW_026606185.1, on the reverse strand, counting down.
AACACAGTAACAACAAAGTCTCCAATGGAGATGTTACTGGGCCTGCTCGAGCAAATCGATGATCAATGGGAGGGCCTTTATTTATTTATTATTATAGTGAAACACCATGAGGTACAGTTGTAGACTTACAAATTTTTGTGCTTGGGTTTTCGTTGTACAATGATCGAGTACCCATCCCTCCACCAGTGCCCATTTTCCACCACCACTGATCCCAATACCCCTCCCACCCCCCTTATTCCCCCATCCCACCCTGCCTCTGTGGCATGGCACTCCCTTTTGTTCTATCTCTCCTTTTGGGTGCTGTGGCCTGCAAAAAAGGCATTGAGTGGCAACATGTTCGGTCTAGAGTCTAGTCTCAGCATGCTTCTCCCATCCTGGGGGGGATCCTTCTAATATCCCCCATTTGAAATTCAATTTTTTTTTTGTTTTTTTGGGTTGCACCCGGCGATGCTCAGGAGTTACCCCTGGGTCTGCACTCAGGAATTACTCCTAGCGGTACTTGGGGGACCATATGGGATGCTGGGAATCTAACCCTGGTTGGCCACGTGCAAAGCATATGCCCTACCTGCTGTGCTATTGCTCCAGCCCCAGAAGTTCAAATTTTTTTAACTTGCAAATCTACCCTTGCCCAGGATGCAGAGTCTCATCATCTCTGTTCACATGTGCAGACCCCAGTCACTTTCATGACTTTTGTTCTCCCTCCAGATTTGTCCCTTTGAGCTCCTAACCCTGGGATGTCTTTCACTACTCCTCTACTAAGGTTTAACTTACCTTAAAAAATTCATGTTAAGCGAAATGAGTCAGAAACAGAGGGACAGACATAGAAAGATTGCATTCATCTGGGGAACATAAAGTAACAAAATAGGAGACTAACACCCAAGAATGGTCGAGATTAGTACCAGGAATTTTGTTCCATGGCTTGGAGGTCAGCCACACATGCTAGGGGAAAAGGCAGCTCAGATAGAGAAGGGAGCACCAAATAAAGGGTGTTGGGAGGAGGAGAAGCATGCTGAAAGTAGACTATAGACCAAACATGATAGCCACTCAGTGTGTCTTTTGCAAACCACAACACCCAAAAGGAGAGAGAGAACAAGGGGGAATGCCCTGCCACAGAGGCAGAGAGGGATGGGGGTGGGAGGGTGGGGGGGTGGGAGGGATACTGGGATCTGTGGTGGTGGGAAATGGGCACTGGTGGAGGGATGGGTATTTGATCATTGTATAATTGAAACCCAAGCACAAAATTTGTAAGTCTACAACTGTGCCTCATGGCATCTCACTAATAAAAAAGAATTAATTAAAAAAATTCACCTTCTGGACTGGAGTGATAGTACAGCAGGTAGGGCGTTTGCCTTGCCAACCTGGGTTCGATCCCCTGCATCCCATATGGTCCCCTGAGCACCGCCAGGAGTGATTCCTGAGTGCATGAGCCAGAAGTAACCCCTGTGCATCGCTGGGTGTGACCCAAAAAGCAAAAAAAAAAAAAAAATTCACCTTCTGGACTGGAGTGATAGTACAGCAGGTAGGACATTTCCTTTGCATGCGGCCAACCAGAGTTCGATTCCCAGCATCCCATATGGTACCCGAGCCAGGAGTAACCCCTGAGCATTGCCGGGTGTGACCCTAAAAGAAAAAAAAATTCACCTTCTGTGCCGCTTACTCCAGAAAGTTTTCCTGGATCATCCTATGGGGAACATTTTGCTTCCTCAGCACTGTGGGCTGGTGAGAGAGAGAGAGGGGGGAGGAACTACATGCAGGCATGCAGGAGGGTTTGGAAAGTTTGGTGTCCCGTGATTCTGGAGGAAAGTCTCCGGAGACATGCTTAGGGCAGAGAGACAGCATACCTGGAGAACAGTTTCTATAGGTTGTCACACGTGTCTGATGTCACTGGCTGAAGCATGAAAACGCTGGACCTTCCTTTCACTGATGTTAGGTTTCCTCACTCTGTGTCTCCTACGATTGCCCTTATATGGCCTGGGTGAGAGGGGGGCCCTGGATTTATTCAGGCCACCAAAAGGGAGGTCTGCCTTTCCCTAGTGTGTCTGCACCCAGTGTGCATCCTGCACTGGACTCCTTTTGTGTATTTCTGGCTGCTCTGTGGCCTGGGTTTTCCAGACCAGCTCTGATTTGTGGTTTGGAAAGTATGGCGGCCGTGGGCACACCCAGGCTGCAGCTGGGTTGGTGTTCCTGTCCCTGGCAGCCTCACGCCTCTCTGCCCACATCCACAGTACTGGCAAGAATCAGTGCTCATTGCCTGTGGGGATGGGGGGGGAGGCACTTCCGGTTCCGGTTCACTGGCGGGGGCGGAGCTGGAAGCAGGTTCTTTCCCTGTGGACGTGGCAAAGGCCTTTGCTCACCCCCCCACCCCACCCCTTCACTCCACCTTCCCACCTCTCCCTTCCTACAAGATTCTCGCTCCCGGTGCTGTGGGTAGGGTGTTGTGCCCAGCTCTGACCTTCTTGGGGCGGAAAAGCCCCCTCCTTTTTTTTTTTGATTGATCAGTTGTCATTTATTCCATTCTCCCCATGTGCCTGCTCCAGTCTCTCTGAGCCGCCCATCCTAGTCTCACACTGCCCCTCATTCCCGTCTCCTCCTGTCTCTCCTGCGCATCCCTCCGTGCTCCATCTCGCAGACTTGTCTCTCCCTATCTTCACACGCCTGCTCCTGCATTTTTCTACATTCTTCTCCCTCTGTCCCCCTTGCTAGTCTCTCCGCACTCCAACTTGCTGCCCTGCTCTCTCTCTCTCTCTCTCTCTCTCTCTCTCTCTCTCTCTCTCTCTCTCTCTCTCATCTCCCTCCAACTCTCTTATCCCTCTCCAACTCCTCAGCATTGGGGGTTAGATGCCACACCCCACCCCCTCCTTTTGAGTTTAGTCTGTGGTGAGCTACCCTGGAGAACAGAGTCTCTGCTTAGGGACAGCCCTTCCCCACAGCACGAGGAAGGGAGGCTGGATGGGGCGGCACTGTTAGCTAAGGGTAGGGGAAAGCGAGGCTAGTGTCTGACATCCCTGCCTGCTGGCCCCAGGTCACGTGACGCTGAGACTCAGCCACGAGAGATTCAGGAGCATGTATTTGTGGGGACCACAGAGACAGAGCTTAGGGTGAAGTCTGGGTAGCTGAAGGGAGCACTGTGCCAAGGGGGCGCCCTGTGACCCACAAGCACCTACCACAGCACAACTGGTGAGGACCAAGGAGCACGTGCTGCTAGGGCTGAAGCCACCACCCTGCCCCTTTGAGGAGTCTCTGCACATTTCTGAAGGGTTGGCTGTTTAGAGAACTTTCTGTATTTGTCTGCTCCTTCGGCCCCTTTATCTGCCGCTCCCCGGGGGGCTCTCCTTCCGCAGTAAAGGACGGCTGTGTGTGTTGTGCCTGTGTCACCCCCCCACCATTCCACTTAGCACTCCAGTGGAGGTAACTTTGCTGGCTGGTGGAACCAACAGGATCTGGGAAGTTGCCCTGTCTCAGCCGACCTCAGTCTGGGGTCTGGAGGTCAGCTCTGTTACTACCTGGCCGTTTGTCATGCCTCTCTGTGCTCCTTCCTATTGCACACATGAGAGGGATCATCCTGCATCTATCCCTATCCTCAGCACGGAAACTTCTAGTTTCATCCACATACCAGCAAGTCATTTGCTTTCATCTTTTTTCTTACAGTAGAATCCGTGGTGGGCATATGCCGTGATTTACCCAGTCGCCCCTGCTTTGACACTTGGGTGGTTTCCAGACTTGGGGATTCTACATAGTGCTGCAGTGAACACGGAGCTGCCCTATTTGATGTGTTCTCAGATCCTGTTGGCTCCACCAACCAGCTGCCCTTTGGCCTCATCCCACGGGTACCACTTCTACTCTTACTGGGCTGGTTCAGGCTCTCATGAGTCAACGTAAGAGAGTGCAAAGAAGAGCTAAGGATAGACTGGTCCTCATCCCACTTTATTTAGCAGTCCTCAGCATTACATTCTGAGAGCTAAGCCAGCCCCATGGGGACCCTCTGTGCTGGCCATTCCTTAGGGCATGTGAAGCTATCTTTTTGCCCCCTTCCAAGTGGGTGTTTGTTAAAAATAAACTTTCAGGTTACCACACCATCTGGTAGCTATTTTTAATGAAACTATGTTCGAGTGGCAGTTCTCTGAAATTATGAGTTGCTGTTACTCCTTATGAATTTTTTGTTTTGGAGTCGGGTGTCCAGGGCATAGTTCTGGCTCTGTGCCCAGGGATCACACCTGGCGGAACTCAGGAAAAGGACCTGGCAAGCGTATTCCTGCCATACTATCACTCTGGCCTCTCCTAATGGATTTTATTTTATTTGCTTTTATTTACTTTTTCTTTGTCAGTGCTCAGGGCTTACTCCTGGCTCTGCACTCAGGAATTACTCCTGACGGTTCTTGGGGGACCACATGGGATGCCAGGGATCAAACCCTTGTCGGCCGTGTGCAAGACAAATGCCCTACCTGCTGTACTATTTCTCTAGTTCCTCCTAATGAATGTGAAAAGAGGTTCATCATTCCTTGGAAGGATCAGTAGGCGGATTATTTTGGGCAAATCATTTGACTTTTCTCTGCGGAAGCTGGCCTTTGGGGGTGCAGTCCAGCGTGATCATAGCTGGGAAACATCGAGTGTACTGGTGCAAACTTCAACGTTTTCGAAAAACTTTGGGAGAGTTATATACACTCTGTCTGAGGCATCTGCTTTCTCCTTATTTTCAAAATCAATGTTGTATTTCATAAGAGACCATTCAATCATAAATCCAAAGCAATTTATGAACTTTGTCTTAAAGCACAAACTGTGTTTTAAGGCAACACAAATAGACAAAAAATTTCCCTTTCTCTGGGGTTGGAGATGGAGTTCAGTGGTAGAGCCCACTGCTTACATGTGTGAGGTCCTGGTTCCATCTCTGACAATGCAATAAATAAATGTATACATAATCAAACGTTTAAATATTTTAGACAATTTAGACAACAAAATGTATAAAATGCAATACTGTGAAGCATATTTTATTTTATTTTTATTTTTTTGCTTTTTGGGTCACAGCCAGTGATGCCCAGGGGTTGCTACTGGCTCTGCACTCAGGAATTACTCCTGGCGGTGCTTGGGGGGACCATATGGGATGCCAGGCATTGAACCTGGGTCGACTGCATGCAAGACAAATGCTCTATTCACTGTTCTATCACTTGGGCCCTATTCTTAAGACCCATCATTTAAAAAATTTTTTTGGAAAGTTTTAATTCTATTTTGAAGTCATGTTAATGTCTCTCACCGCCCTATCTTTCTCCACCTCACATTGTAACCCCAATTCTGATTTTTTTGGAGTCCAAGAGTTTATTTTTATTTACCATTGTACATTCCCTTGATTTCTTAAAAAAAAAACCCTATAACCTATGTGGGAGATCATGTGACATTTGTAAGCCCTGGGAGTTTGTTTGTTTGTTTTTCTAAATTCTAAGGGCCTAGAGTGTATGTGTGGCTAGAGTGATCATACTTTGGTGTTTGAGACTCTGGCTTCTATCCCTGGCACTTCAGGGTCCCTGTATGGTGTGTATGTATGTACGGTGGTCAGATATGGTGGCCCTGGATCACAGATGGGCATGACCCTCCAACATTCAAGATATTCTCTCATAACTGAATTTATTCATATGAAAGTTTTCATTTTGGGGAGAGTTCCTCAGACGTCATTAATGAGCTTACATTCTCTGTGTCCTGAGTCTATGCTCACTGAGTGTGAGGATTGACAGGTTCCATTCGACCAGGGGCCTTATTCGCTATTCCCGCCAGCCTGGAGCGTGTGGTGGTAGCGATCAACAGTGTGACCCTATTTGGGTGAGTTCTCATCTGGCTAATCTCAGTTAGGATGAGAGTATGAGTCCACCTGAGTGCCTATGACCTCTACTGAAGCCCTTCCAGTCTCCCAGTCCAGGATACAGGAGCTACTTGTCTTGGGGTGGGGGAAAAGGCAGCTGATTTGGGGTCACCTCCTGATTTTTTTTTTAGCATTTTAGGCACATTTTAAATTTCCGAGCTCTGCTATTCCAAGTACCTCAGGTATAGTTTCTCCTAATGCAATCTGGGTCTAGGCCAGAGTTTTAAATGTTAGATGAAGCCATGCATAATTAGCAAAGCAAGTCTCCTGCTCAGCAGAAACCCTGAAGGCTTCTCTAGCCATTTGTGTGACTTCTGTCTTCTAATCAGTCATGGGCTGCATGATTATCTTCCTTTGTGACTTAGCTCCCACAGAGTTGCCTGGAAGGAAGGAAAGAACCTACGAAGGATTTTTTTTTTCTTTCCTCTCACGGAGCCTGACAGGCAGCTGGGGGTAGGGTGGGTGGTGGCGATCAGGGGCGTTATTGTAGTAGCAGCCATCCATGCCTTGGCTGACTCGATTGGGGTTGTTTGGTTTGGGGGCCATACCCAAGTGATGCTCAGGGCTGACTCCTGACTCTGTTCTTAGGGATCCCTCCTGGTAGTGTTTGGGTGCGAGGGGGCGACCAAAAGCAGAGCCAGGGATTGAACTGGGGCTGTGTGCAAGCAAAGGGCCTTCATCTTAGTGCTGTCTCTCTAGCTCGGATGCTGGCTTGGTTTTAACAGTAAAAGGTACCTTGATACTCTTATTAAAACTGACTGCATTTGTCTGTCGTGTCTACTTGCATTTCTTTAGGGCTTGCAGCACCTCTGTGGACAAGTCTGCCCTTCCTCTGTCCAGCTGCCTCTGCTCCTTTGTCAGGGCTCAGTGCCATCCACAGTGTGGACCTAGCTTGAACTTCAACCTGTCCTGTGGATCGCTTTGTCTCTTCTTTCCCGAAGACAAGCCTGTTTGGATTTCTGCAGTCTCAAAGGATATTCAGAAGCCAGGCAGTGTGAATTCAGCTTTATTCTTCTGCAGAGCGTTATATCTTCTAGGTCTTTTGCTTTTCTGCGGACACTTCAGAGTCTGTAGGTCATTATCTGTAGGGTCCTTTCTATAGCTTTCTGGGATTTTGACCGAGAGACTCATTGTGTAGACAGGCAAGGAAGAGCTTGATGCCCTGATATCGAGTCTTCCAGTTCAGGAGCATGATTTGTTCTTGAATTTTTGTTTTTATTTTAGTTTTTACTCCAGGATTCTGAAATGACATAATGATGTGCGTTGGATTTTTTTTACTCAGTTGTGCTCATATTTTTATCTGAGAGACCCCTTGGAAGGTCTTTTTGTTTTGGAGAGGCTCCTAAGTGGTACTCACCAACGAGGCTGGCTGTCCAGCACAAGACACAGAGGATGCTGTGCTGGGGGTTGCCTGGCCTTCAGGTCAGCCCCGGTGGTGCCAGGGCTACGCCCAGTGATGCTCAAGGACCATGTGGTGCTCCCGGCCCTGAAGGCCTTCTCGAGCCTTACATTCTGGGCTTTTAGCTCCAGGACATTTTCTTGAGGTTGCAGAGAATTTTCTTCCTTCATTTCTGTTTATTCTCCTCTCTGTCCCCTCTTTCTTTCTTCCTTTTTTTAAAAGTCAGTATTTATTTATTTTTGCATTTTTTTGGGTCCCAGCGATACTCAGAGGTTACTCCTGACTGCACTCAGGAATTACTCCTGGTGGTGCTTGGGGGACCATATGGGATGCTGGGGATTGAACCTGGGTCAGCTGCATGCAAGACAAATGCCCTACCCGCTGCACTATCGCTCCGACCCATGTCCCCTCTTTCTAAGATTCTTATTTGGGTAGTAGACCTCTTCTGGAGTTTTCTTTTATTCATTTCTTTTGTCTTTTTTGCTTTTCTATTTTGGTGTGGTTGCTTAATTCTACTTTTCAACTTTTTATTTCACTTATTATAGTATTTTTAATTTATAAGATGTCATATTGCTTTTGTTTTTTTGGGCCATATCCAGTGGAACTCAGAGCATACTCCTGGCTCTGTGCTCAGGGGTCACTCTTGGTGGGGCACCATTTGGGGTGCTGGGGATCAAACCTGGAATGGCCAGGTGCAAGGCAAATGCCCTCCTGGCCGTACTATTGCTTTGACCCAAGCTCATGTTTTTTTTTTTTTTGTCTTTCATACATTCTCTTTTTAGAACCTCCTGTTGTATCATTGCAGTATTGACCATTTGAAAAAACAATTTTTTTTTTTTAAAAAACTGCACTGGAGCACTGTCCTCCTGTTGTTCATCAATTTGCTCGAGCAGGCCCAGTAGCATCTCCATTGTGAGACTTGTTGTTACTGTGTTTGGCATATCGAATATGTCACAGGTAGCTTGCCAGGCTTTGCTGTGCAGGCGAGATACTCTTGGTAGTTGTCGGGCTCTCTGAGAGGGGCGGAGGAATCGAGCCTGGCTCAGCCGGGCTGGCTGTGTGCAAGGTGAACGCCTTATCTACTGTGCTACAAACAAACAAACAAAAAAATCCAAGTAAAAATGACTTATCTTCTTCCTGCATAGCATTTCCTTCTGAGTCATTATTTTGGTCTCTGTTGCTCACTTTCATTTGTGTTTTTCTAGCGGTGCCCTTCCTAGTGGTGCTAGGCTCACCTAGCAGTGCTCAGGGGGCCATGCAGAGCTGGGGATTAAACCCAGAACCTTGTGCACGACAGGTCTGCACTCCAGCACTCTGAGCCACCTTTTCGGCCCTCTGTTGTTGAGTCCAGATCTTTCTTTAGGTGTCTGGTGACTCTGTAACTCCGCTCACAGTAAGGACTTGCCGTATGGTGGGGTTTGATGACCCTGAACTTGGCTGGTGTGGGCCTGTTTTTCTTGAGGACTCTGAAATGTCAGGAAGTCTTGGTTTGGGCCCCTCTCAGAAGGTGCCTTCTGTCTCTTGTCTGGGGGGGTCCCCTCAGGGCTGGTACTCTGAGCATCCATGCCAGGGAATGGAGACGTAGCCAGCAGCCAGCGAATGTTCTTCCACCAGCCCATTCCCAGGCTTGCAGCCCTGGCCTCGCTCTGCCCAGTGTCTCCAGGCCTGGCAACCACTGGCTCTTTCAAAGAAAAAGTCTCCTGCACCCCCTTCTGCCGGGCTGGGCAAAGGTAGTCGTTTGTTGGGGGCCACACTTGGACTCTTCTTACTAGTGGCGTTCCAAGCACCTTCTCCTTCTTTCACCTTCTCCTTTCTTTCCTACTTTCTGGACTATTGCAGTATAAGCTGGGTCAAGAGGCAGGGGTGGGGGAAGAAGAGAAAGGGAAGTGATGGGTGAACGGGCATCAGGACTTCATTATACTGGTGGGGTGGTGAGTGGGACAGCCATAGCTCCAAAACACGGCCTCAACAACACTGAAAACATGAGATCTCAGCTGCATCCACTGGGACTTTGTAATCTGCCCGTCACGTTGACAGGCAGGGGTGGGGAGGGAATTTGGGAGCACTGGTAGAGGAGAATTAACATTGGTGCTGGGGGGTTGGGTGTCGAACTGTTATATGCCTAAAACTCAACTATCGCCAACTTTGTCAATCACAGTTCTTCAATAATAAGAAAGAAAGAAAATAAACTGGGTCAGCCTTCACCCTCCCCGCCGCTGCCTCCACCAACTCCTGGCCGGGAGTTCAGCTTTTTGGGATTCCTGAGTCACTTCCCACTTGCCCATCTCATTTCCAGCTTCCTGAGTTCTGTTACTCTTGTCCCCTCTCCAGTTCTTCCCATCCGCGAGCATTTAGACTAAATTGGAGAAATACTGTATTTAGACTGAATTGAAGAAAATTCCAGTGGGGCTTCCAGGAGGAAGCAGAGGTTGGAGCTGGAGTTGGAGCCAGTGTGCCCGGATGGGGTGGTAGAGACTCAGGGAGCTGAGCCATCGTTAAAGGTTCTCACTAACGGCGCTGCTGCCTAGGATGGGGTCCGAGGCCTCCTGACGGGGGAGGCCCCTCCTTTCCTGCTTTCCTCCGAGTGCCTCCAGGAAGAGCTCACAGACACCCACTGTCATTTTTCCTCGGCAGCCACGGAAGGTGATTAGAATAGCTGCCTCCCCATCTTAGGCCTGGAACTTTGGGGAGCTTCTCTGGACCCTTTATTTTGGGTGGGGGCATACCTGGAAGTGCTCAAGGGTTACTCCTGGTGGTACATGGGGAACCATGTGGGATGCCAGGGATCAACCCAGGGCAGCGCCCTCCCTGCTGTTCTATCACTCTGGCCCAAGGTTATAGCGAAGTTTCTGGGCCGTCTTTATTTTTTAAAAATTTTTTAGATTTTTTTTTTATTTTATAAAGTCATTCACATGATTTGATTACATTTGATATTCAAACACCCATCCCACCACCATTACACCTTCCCATCACCATATTTTGGGTGTTTCCATCCTGAACCCCAATGCCTGCCCCAAAACAGAACTGAAATAGTATATCATTTCCTTCTAAGGTTGGTTACTTCCTACTTTGAATCCCATCAAATGTGGTGCGGTTCTCTTGGAGTATGGGTAGGTTGTGTCCTATGAAGTGTCATGCGGCCTTGAAAGCATTCTGGGCCCTCTTTATATTTCTTTTTTTCAAATTTTATTTATTTATTTATTTATTTTTCATTTTAATGGATCACCGTGAGCTTTTGTTACAGACTTACAAACTTTCATGGTTGAGTTCCAGTCAAGCAATGTTCAAGTACCCACCCTCCCACCCGTGTCTGGGCCCTCTTTAAAGCTCTCCCAGGATTCAGGCTTTAGTTGCTTTTGACCTAATGCCTCAGCCTGAGCAAAAGCCACAGCAGATACACACTGAGATGAGGCTCTTACCGTGTGGGCTGGCCTGAAGCCTTCACCACCCTCCCCCCACCCCCAGCCCCCGTGACAGGCATGAAGATCCAGAACCGGGGCATGGGGGGTGCAGGCCGGGCCCAATAGGGGCTTGCTCCCAGTCCTGCTCTCTGCACCTGGACTTTCTCCAGGAACCGTCACTCTGGGCAGAGGCCCATCCCCCTGGGCCTGAGTTGGCGTCCAGAAATGTCGAGGACCCAGAGTTGCTGGGAGGTGTCAACCTTTCCAGGTCTCTGTCTTCCTCTGGCTCCGTAGCCCGCCTGGTTGGGGGGCTATGAGGAGGCCGTGGAGAGCCTCAAGAAGCAGTAATTGACATGCCGGCCAGTGCTGTTCCCCGGGGCAGGCCTGAAGCATCAACAGAGTGACAGCTGCATCTAGAGTCCGGCTGGCTGCCCGTCAGAAAGACAAGCAGGGCGGCAGGGTGGGGTTCACACCCCAGTATGTGGAAGCATGCAATGTGGCAGCCTTGGGGTCTGCAGGCCCCGGAACGGGTCCACACCGCCCCCCCCCCCCCATCCCCACCCCTGCACTGCACGGGGCTGGTTCCCTGGGTCTGAAGGACCTGGAATGTCGCAGCTGACTGACAGCTCTGCTGCTTGCAGTGGGGGCTGGCCAGGGGCTGCCTGCAGTGTCAGGGACCCTGCCTCAGCCCTCGCCACTATGTCCCCCAATTCTAATTAGTCCAGAGCACCCGAGCCACCTGGGATGTAAGAGTTTTGCAAATGATCCGCCTTCAAGTCATACCTGCTAGGGGTGAGTGCAGAGGCCTAGAACATTTTCCCTGGTCCCAGGTGCTAGAATTTTAGGTGATTTCTAACTTTGTAGGTGGAGTGATTTCTATCTGGCTGGGGTGGGGTGGATGGGGGTGGTTGGGAGTGGGGAGAGATTGAAACAGGCAAAAGGTGGGCGGATACCTCCAAGGACTGAAGCATCTGTTCCGAGAGTCCACGCTTTGGGTTTATTCCCCAGCAGTGCAGAGTGTCCTGAGCACCCCGGGGTGTGATCCAAGAAGAAAATGAAAACAGACAAAAGAACATGGTCAACCGTACTCACCAACGGATTCTGGATTCCACAAATGTATTCCCATCACCAAAGCTGAAAAGGGTTTGTTCATGGCCGCTCGTTCACAAACTTCTCACAGTGGATGCTGTGGGCCTCAAAGCAGCCCCCTCCTCCAGGACCCTGAGAAAGGAAAGTTCTCCAGCATCCCCTCCCCCCAACTCACCACCCCATGGGACACTTGGGCATGGGACCCCTCACCTATGTTTAGGAAATCCTTCACTTCATCCTGATGCTCACTGCATTGTGAGATAAACAGCTTCCCAATAGGGACAGTTCAAGAAAGCCGCCAAAGGAAAAAAAAATCCAGAATGGAAGGGACTTGCCTGAAGTCATAGGGTGAGTGGAGCAGAACTGGAAGGGGACGCCAATGCTTCTGGTTCCTGTTCTGCCATTTTTTTTTTTCTTTTTGGGTCACACCAGCAATACTCTGTGGTTACTCCTGGCTCTGCATGCAGGAATTACTCCTGGTGGTGCTGGGGGATGCCAGGGATCAAACCCGGGTCTGACGCATGCAAGGCAAATGCCCTACCTGCTGTATTATCACTCTAGCCCCTCTGCCATTATTTTTTCTTTATTTAAACACTACAGCTTACAACGTTGTTCATAATACAGTTATTACAGGCTTTCATTGTTCCAACCCCAATCCTACCTCCTGAATGACCTTCCCTCCACTATTGTCCCCGTTTTCTCAGTCACCCTCCAAACCTGCCCCTCCCTCCCCCTTTAGCAGGCACACAATAATTTATTTAATATTGCTTATAACAACTAAATGGCTAATGGAATCACCAAAAAATAACTTCAGTAAAAGGAAATTTGTGAGAATGGTTCTATCTTGCCATAGGGTTGTTAAGTCCTTGTCTGAGGATTTCCCAAGCTGTGCGTTGCTCATTGAGCCTCCTGTGTTGCTGTTTTTGTTGAGTGGAGCTGGCTTCTCTGTTGCTTTCTTATCTAATTTGGGGTGCTCCTCTTGGAATTTTAGTACTTGGGAATTTGGAGGTGGTGCGGCAACAGTGGGGTGTGGGTGTGGCTACAGGACCTTGGCCCCTCCCCTCCCCCTACCGAGGATGCCCCAGAATTTTCCTGTGTGAGGACCCTGCATCCATAACTCTCAGCTGTCAGGAGTGCATCTCTCTGGAGATTTAGTTCATGCTTCTGAAGAGCAGGGCCGGTGGGTGAGTCTACACAGCAGTGGCTATGGGAGGTGGGTGTGTTCCACCGCTTTTTCCAACGAGAGCTGGTTGCCCGAATTGGGGAGTCATTAGCCTTGGTGCAAGGCCTTCTCTGCACATGGCAGGAGTGTCCCCTCATTGATTCCTCCCTCCCACAACGGTCCCTAGGGTGTAGATGAGTAAGTTGAGGTTCATGCTGACTGAGCAACATGCCAAGGTAGAAATAGAACTTGAATCCTGTTTGCTTTTTCATAGCTTCTGCACTACCTGTACCTGTGTGTGTCTGTGTGAGTCTGAGTGTTGTGTGAGTCTGTGCTGTGTGTGTCTGAGTGTGTATCATTGTGAGTCTATATCTGTGTATCTGTGTGAGTCTATGTGTGTCTGTATGTATCTGTGAATCTGTGTGTCTCTGTGTGTGTGAGTTTGTGTGTATTTGTGTGAGTCTGTTGGTGTATCTTTGTGAATCTGGTGTATCTGTGTGTCTTTTTATGTATCTTTGTGAATCTGTGTGTATCTGTCTGAGTCTGTGAGTCAGAAAATGCATTTTTGTGAGTCTTTGTGAGTCTGTGTATCTGTGTGAATCTATATGTCTGAATCTTTGTGAGTCTGTGTGCGTTGCTGTGTGAGTCTGTGTATCTTTGTGAATCTGTGTGTCTATGAGAGTCTGAGTATGTATTTTTGTGAGTCTGTGTGAGTCTGTGTGTACCTGTGTGAGTCTGAGTGTGTATTTTTGTGAATCTGTATGTATCTGTTGAGTCTGTGTGAGTTTGAGTGTGTATCTTTGCGAGTTCGTGTGTGTGTGTGTGTGTGTGTGTGTGTGTGTGTGTGTGTTACCAGCATTGCCTGCATCCGGGCTGTGGAGAGCTGATGCTCGGACACTCCGGGGAGGCCCAGGCCGTTCTTTGTGGCACATTGAGCTCTGAGCACACCCCTCTCTCGTGGGTCCTCCCACACCCACTTCCTTCCGGCTTTACTCCTGCTGGGGTCCTGCGTCCCCTCTAGAGGAACGAGGGAGAAACCCCTTGGCCTTCCTCTTCGCTTCTTTCCACTGGGCCTGGGCACTGAGTTTCCTGGTGGACCTTGTTCCTCCACGTGTCGGCCCTGCTCTAGGGGTGCCAGAGCTTTCCCTAAGGCGGCCCCCTCCTCAGTCCAAGGGTGGGGTCTGGGGGCTCCCCTCCATCTGGGACGGGAAGAAGGTCTCCTCTGGAGTTAGAGCCCAAGGGAAGAAAATACACTCCAGGCGGGTGGGTGGGGAGCCTTGTGCAAAGCCAAACAGAAGAGGAAATTAAAGAGAGGCTCCCAGCTGCCGCGGCTTCCTCTGCTGCATGTTGGGCAGGACTTGGCAAAGCTGGTCTGTAACTTTCCAGTCCGTCTGTGCATTGTCTTGCCCAGAAATACCAGATAAAAGAAACCATGGAATGAGGAGCGAGACACTTGGGTCCCACCCTCGGGGTATTCCACCACCAGGAACTCGCTCTCGGGCTGGTGTTCTCTGTGCCACTGGCCAGGGCCTCTCCATTTCTGAGACCTGGCTGGTTGGCGCCCGGAAGAGAGTGACTCTCGAGCCCAGCCTGACCGTGGGCCCCTGCGTTCATGCCCGCCTCTTTCTGAGAGGCGTTCCGGCAGCTCGGCTGAATTTCTCACTGAAGAAGAAGAGGTGCGCTTCTCCAGAGAGATTGCAGTGTGGCCCCCTCCGGTGTGGTCCTGTTGCTGTGGGGAGAGCTGGAAGCAGAGGTGGGCCCTGGGTGGGGAGGCAAAAATGAGGAGAGGGCTGTCCTTGTCCTTGGAGGGCTCATGGTGCAGTAGACAACACACATAAAGAAAACAAACACAAGCGAAGTGTCAGCAAGGAGCTTCTTAGGGCAGTGGGAAGGATCTTTCTGGCTCTGGTGAGGAAGAAACGCCCCCCAGAATGTCTAGGAAAAGGCTGAGTTGGGGGCCAGGGAGCTGGGAATTGGTGTGTGTGTGTGTGTGTGTGTGTGTGTGTGTGGGCGCTCACGCTGAGCGGATAGTGGGTGTCAGAGAGGGAACCCTCTCTAGGTGGGACTTGCAAACCCGGTCAACATCACAGGAGCCACGCCAGAGAGTAGGATGGGGCCAGGCAGGGCAAGGTGGGAGGCATTGGAGGCATTAGAGGTGCTAACTGCCCACGGGGCACCTCTGGCCATCTGATGGCCTCATTCATTGAGGCCTGATTCTAGCTCTGTGAGGTCTGGTGAGGTGCTCCCAAGCCAAGGCGGGAGGGAGGAGAAGCAGGAGATACATGGCAGTCCTTGGCTCCCTGGCAGGCTTGGGGCCGGAGAAGCCACGTGCCCCAGCTAGCCACAGAGGAGGCCGGGAAATGTCAGCAGACCCTGGGGCACCACCTTAGGAGAGCGCAGTTGGGGATGCAGTCCCACATGTGCTGGTGGGGTCTGAGTGGGCCCCCTGTTGCAGGAGTCTTTAGCTTGGACCCCCACTCTGGGGCTCTGGTATCTGAACCTCATTCTTTTTTTGGGGGGTCACACCTGGTGATGCACAGGGGTTACTCCTGGCTCTGCACTCAGGAATTACCCCTGGCGGTGCTCAGGGGACCATATGGGATGCTGAGAATTGAACCTGAGTCAGCCGCATGCAAGGCTATCGCCCTACCCGCTGTGCTATCGCTCCAGTCCCCTAACCTCATTCTTGGCACCTTAGGAGTCTCAGCTAATGTTTGGGAGTAAGTGGGCACAGGGAAGGACTGGAGGGGGGAGAAGCAGACCCGCCTCTGGAGAAGCCTGGTGCTTCATGGCTCATCTTCCAAGCACTGAAACCTCGCTCCTGGATCTGACTTTTATTGCTGCCCATTTGTGTCTCTCTTAGGGATGCTGAAAACTGCCTGAGGAGAAACACGGGCAGGTGTCTGCGGTGGAGGCCTTGCTTATTTGGGCTGCAGATCCGGGCTCCCTGTAACCTGGGCCCAGCAGAGTTTCTGCTGCGTCTTCAGCGGCTTCTTCGAGTGGCTGGCCTGCCACACCCTGCCTGGCCTCTGCACTCCTGGTTGCCCTTTCTGTTCCACATCAGCTTTTTCCGTAGTCCCGGGGACAACTGGCCCAAAGCAGATGACAGGGAGGAGTTTGAATTCTGATTTATACTTGGTTGTGAGCTGAAGTCATCCTGTGTTGCTGGGCCTTGGTTTCTCCTTCCATTGGGCCACTTGTGCTTTTTATTTATTTATTTCCTCCCTTTTGTGGGGGGTCACACCCAGCGATACTCAGGGGTTACTCCTAGCTCTGCACTCAGAAATTACTCCTGGTGGTGCTTGGGGGACCATATGAGATGCTGGGGATTGAATCCAGGTCGGCCGCATGCAAGGCAAACGCCCTCCCCGTTGTGCTATTGCTCCAGCCCCCACTTGTGCTTTTTAAAGGAGCGGATCTTCAGGCTTGCTCCAGCTGTGACTGTGGGTCACAGTGTTAGGACAAGGGCCAGAGCTACAATGCCAGGAGCCCACAGTACAGGCAGCGAGGCGGCAGCGTCTGGGGTCTGCGGGAAGCAAGCGTGGGCCTCCTCCTCCTCTCTCCTTTGCCAGGAAGGCAGCGCCTTTGAGAAGCACATGGGAAGCCCCGGTACCAGCCAGGAACCAGACACACGTCTCCCTTCAACCTTCCTTTCAGGGGCTTGTGGCCTTCCTTCAAAGGCCCCTCAGCCCACTGCCGATCCCTTCCTGCCTTTCCCTCCTGAGCAGGTTCTGGATTTATCCTGCAGATTCAGGGCCTGCTCTGGAGCCATGTCTGGGGCCAGAGGACCGTGCAAAGACGAGGTGAGGCCCCTCCAAAGTGCAGCAGAAAGCCCACCCGCCTTCGGGATCAAGGCAAATTCCTTGCACAGCCAGTTGGGTGTCGCGTGTACACGTGTGTGCATGTATGCACATGTGTGCATGCGCGCGCGTGTGTATGTGTGCTCCATGTACACCATGGCACTCTTGCTTCCTGGGATCACATCTGCACAGCACACCTTCTGGGAGGGGCACCCTGCTTTATTGTTTTAGTGAATATTTTAATTTTGCGAACAATATGGGTTTGCATGCATCGGGGAAGCAATTCAAGGGGTCCTCAGCTCACAGCGTCAGAAGGTTCTTGGAAGCATCTTTAAACAAAACAACCTGTTGTGACACCCTCGATGGCCCAGGCTCGTTGAGGTCAATATGCTCCATCCTCACAGCTTGTCTCTCCTCACACTCTCCTCGGGATAGAGCCCCCCGAAATCCTAGTGGTGGATTGTTTGTGCGTGTTTGTGCACTTGTTCGTGCTTTCAACCTGTTGTTCCAGTTCAGGGTCCCATGAGGCCAGACACTGACCTGGCAGCTCAGGGAGCGAGGGGGTGGCCCTAGGCAGGAAGTCCTTCTGCCATCTCAGCACCCACCACTGAGCCCTCCTCCCCTCCCAGGCACTTCACTCATGGTACTGATGGAAACACCCATTTTAGAGTGAGTTGCTCCATAAGTTTGTGGACTTGCCCTGTGTCCTTGAGGGTGTCTCTGAGTGTCCCTGCCAGTGGCCACATCCCAGCAACTAGTTCACTGGCATGTCTCACTGCCCCAGGTGAGGGGGGTTTTGCCTCCTGTGGGGATGCTGGCTGACCCGATGAGAAGTGGGCGAGAATAGCATTCACTCAGGCCTTCTGTTGTGGGGGAGCACAGTGGAGGTGTACTTTAGTGTTAGCGATCGGAATAGATCTGACAGCAAGGATCAGGCAGTTGGGTTCCAGTGTCAGCAGATTAAAGAGAAGGGCAGGAAGATCTTGGGCCTGGCCTTAGGGCTGAAAGTGAAGACTGGGCTTGATCCCTGCACCCTCAGGGAGTGAGCACAATCTGGGTGACTCTGCTCTCTGGGACCCCAGTAGTCCGAGTGATCTCCTGCTCATGGCCAGATGTGTGTGGGCACTGTGACCCAAGTGTGCCATACCCCTACCCCACCCCAGCATGCATGAGGTGTGGGGTGAGCACTCCGCCAGGGCTATGACCTTCCAACTCCAGCAGACATGTGTACGAGCACCCTAGGGAACACCCCCCCAATCTCATGCCTTGAGCACTACACTTTGGATGCTAGTTGGAACCCCTGGTGAGCGTGTATGAAAGCACCACAACTGAAGTGAGGCCCGGGGCCAGGCGGGCAAACACGGCAACCTGAGGTGGGACACCCAGCATGGCCATAACAAGCATGTGGGCACCACCACCAGGCATGTGTGAACCCTGCCTCCAAATCATCACAGCAACTATAGCTGGGAGGGGAAGGGAGGGAGAAGGGGAAGGGGAAGGGGAAGAGAAAGAGAAGGAAAGAAAAGGGAAGGGAAGGGAAGGGAAGGGAAGGGGAAGGGAGGGGAGGGGAGGGGAGGGGAGGGGAGGAAAGAGGAAGGAAGGACAGAGGAGGGGAGGGGAGGGGAGGGAAGGGAAGGGAAGGGAAGGGAAGGGAAGGGAAGGGAAGGGAAGGGAAGGGGAGGGGAGGGAAGGGGAGGGAAGGGGAGGGGAGGGGAGGGGAGGGAAGGGAAGGAGAAGGAAAGGAAGGGAGTTATTGATGAACAACCCTGAATGAAAGAGCATTATTTGAAGACCTGATATCCAGGGGCATTTGGTACACCTTTTAACCGAGTTCTTACCAATGGCAGTAGATTACAACCTTTGGAACAGTGTTGTAGTCAAGATTTTAACTCCGATATAGTTAAGATAAAACACATTGCACAACCACAGAAGATAATGCCCAGCAACGCAGAGGAACTCGGCCGAGAGAAGCCAGCCCTGCTGATGGCACAATGCTTTATATGGTATCCTAGAAACAACAGAATGACAGTGGTGAAGAGGTCAGGGGGCTTCAGGGGTTAAGCAGAGAGTGAGGGAGAGAAGTGTGGCTCTGAGAATGAGCTTCATTCTGTGTGGTTGTGGGATGAAGCTCAGGAGGAGAGGATTCATTCTTGATGTGGCCGAATCATCTCTCTGCAGAGCTCTTGGATTCCTCTCTGATTCATGGTTTACTTCGAGGTTGTAGGTTTGTGCCCACGTGTCTAGAGGTTTTCCCATTCCTCTGCTGTTATTGATATCTAGCACGAATTCTTTGTGGTCAGAGAGAGAACACTATCATATTGATTCTTTAGAAAAAAAATTAAGTTTTCTGTGGTGCTGGGGATTGAATCCAGAATCTCACACAGGTAGGACCAGTGTTCTATCCCTGGCTGATCTCAGTTACCTGAGATTCTTGGAGGTTTGTGTTTTGACCTGAGAGATAGTCCTACCTTGGTCTATGGCCTGTGGTTACCATGGAAGAATGTATATTCTGCTGTTGGGTAGAGAATTCTGGAAAGCTGGGTCAGATTCTGTTTGTTGATGGCACTGTTGGATTATTCTGTCTTTGTGGGGATGGTCTAGTTGTTTTATCAGCTTTTGAGAGACTGGGGTATTGAAATCTGCAAATATATTTGTAGATTTGTCTTTTTTCCCTCTTATTAATTCTGTTTTTTTTTTTTTTGCTTCTCCTATTTTGTGCTTTGCCCTGTTTTCTTGGTGGATTGACCCTTTATTACTACATAACACCCTTCTCCAGCTCTGGAAATTTCTCTGTTCTGAAGCCTGCTTTATCTCATATTGATATAACCACTCCTGCTTTCTTTGATTAATGTTTGCATGGTATATCTTTTTCATCCCTTTCTCTTCAACTTGCCTGTATTGTGATACTTGGAAGTGAATTTCCTATAGACATCATAGAGCAGATCATGTTAAATTTGTTGGCATCTTTTAACAGTGTAATTATTGCTGTTTAGGAGTTGAGTGTGCAATTTCATTGTGTTATTTAATTCTGGTTTGGAGTCCACACCCTGTGGGTGCTTGGGTGCTACTCCCAGCATTCCCGGGGAATGCAATGCATGTACTTAGTCCTTTGAGCCCTGCTGTTATATTTTTTCGATTTTTCTCCTGGTTCTTTTTGTCTTTTGTTTCTGTCTTTTCTTTCCTCTGCCTTCTGGTGGGGTGCTTAAACATTGCTTAGAGTTCCACTTCAACTTATGAATATTTTTTTCTTATATTTATTTATTGAATCACTGTGGGAAAAGTTATTAAGCTTTCAGGTTTAAGTCTCGGTCATGCAATGATCAAACACCTCTCCCTTCACCAGTACTCATTTTTCACCACCAAGAACCCCAATATTCCCCTCCCACCCCTCCCAATGCCTGTGAGGCAGATGATTTCCACTTAACTCTTCACTACATTGATTACATTATTTCGACAAAAGATCCACCACTATTGTTTATAATTCCCCCCCCCCCCCCCCAACAATCAGAATTGCTGAAAAGGCATTGTGAAATACTTTGTTTTCTATAGCTGTTTATGAGAATCCTATGATCTCACATGGCTGCAATAGCAGCCTTGCGATTTTGGATTTCTGCAAAGAGCCAGATAAGTATGAGATTGATTTCTGTACTTCTGGTGTTATGGCTGTGCCGGAAAGCTGCACATGGGGGGCAACTCGTGACCTCAATAGGGTGTGAAGGACGAGCCGGTACTGCCCCCCTTCCCATAGACTGCAGTTGCCCCGTCAACACCGGCTCATACCTGGCTTTCTTATAAGTTCTGAGGCGGTGGCCACCTTGCTGCTGGTGGCGGGGGGTGGGGGGAGGCGGAAGGGAGCAACACCCTTTCCCTCCTGGTGAGGCATGGCGCTGAAGTTTAACGCATGGTCTATTCACTTTTCTGCTGCAAGCTGCCAGGCTCTGGACTAAGTCCATTTGCCTCTGGAGCCATGGCCGTGCCAGAGAGTCGCTCGTGGGGGGCAACTCGTGACCTTGGTAGGGCATGAAGGACGTGCCAGTACCGCTCCCCCTTCCCAGGAGACTGCAGTTGCCCTGTCAATGCCGGCTCATATCTGGCTTTCTTATAAGTTCTGAGGCGGCGGTCACCTTGCTGCTGGGGGGGCGGGGAAGGCGGAAGGGAGCAACACCCTTTCCCTCTCAGGGAGGCATGGCGCCGTAGTTTAACGCATGGTCCATTCACTTTTCTGCTGCAAGCTGCCAGGCTCTGGATTAAGTCCTTTTGCCTCTGGAGCCATGGCTGTGCTGGAGAGTCGCTTGTGGGGGGCAACTCGTGACCTCGGTAGGGCATGAAGGATGAGCCAGTACCGCCCCCCTTCCCATGAGACTGCAGTTGCCCCGTCACCACCGGCTCATACCTGGCTTTCCAAGAAGCTCTAAGGCAGCAGCCACCTTGTATGCAGTCCAGATGCATTTCTGCCAAAAGCAGAAATTTTTGAGAAATTTTTTCTGAGTCTCTGGGATCATGGCCATTAATCAGCTTGATCAGGAGCCAGAGAGGTCGTTTGTAGGCGGCAACTCGGGGTTTTGCTGGGATGGGGAGGAAAGGGCTGGTTCCACCCCCATCTGGTGAGGCCCCGCGTGTCTCGTCATTGCAGGCCCAAACCTGACTGTCCAGTGGCCTCTGGAGGATGGTGGTCACTGTGCTACCAAGGGAAACAGGCCAAGGCACAAAACCTGAAGTGGCCCAGCACCAGTAACCTATTGCAGGAACAGGATGCATTTCTGCCAAGAAGCCTTTGGGTTCCGAGATTCGTTTCTGAGTCTCTGGGATCATGGCTGTTAAGCAGTTCAATCAGGAACCAGAGAGGCCTTGCCTCCAATTATATAGCTGAGCCAGAGGTGGTTTGTGGGTGTGTCTCCCACATACCTAACTTTTGGCTATTTACTTTCTTGGTAAACTTTGCCCAAGTTTTTGGGGTCTGGCCAAAAGCACAGCAGCAATTTTGGGGTATCTGAAAGCCTGACGGTGCCATCAGGCTGCTGATGCACTTGCCTCACAGGTACAAATTGACCTGATGGCAGCATCATAACCCCACAATTTATGAATATTTTTAATTGTTTATTCATATGTTTGGTGTAGTTGTCTGGTGCTTACTCTATGCATGACATCATGCACATGTAGCTTATCACTGTCTGCTGATGTTGTCATGTGATCAGTCTGTCTAACCAGGCCAGAAGCCTGACTTTCCTTTATGTCTTTTTGACCCTCCTCCTCTTTTAAATGCGATTATCTGAAGTATTTCCTCCATGGGCATTTGGAACCATATCAGATAGTCTTACCATTTTTAACTACTAAATATCAAGAGAAATTTCAGAGGAGAAATAAAGTCAGTTGCATTATGTATGTTTTGATTACTATAGTCTTCATTTGTGGGCTGAAACGATAGCACAGCAGTAGGGTGTTTGCCTTGCATGCAGCCAGCCCATCCGAGCCAGGTTCAATTCCTCTGCCCTTCTCAGAGAACCCAGCAAGCTACCGAGAGTATCTCGCCCACGCAGCAAAGCCTGACAAGCTACCCATGACATATTCAATATGCCAACACAGTAACAACAAGTCTCAAAATGGGGACGTTACTGGGCCCGCTCGAGTCTTCATTTGTAAGGTTTAAGTTTCCCTCTTGCCTCATTTCTTTGTTATCTCAAGTAGGGGTCTTCCACCACCAGTCCACAGACCAGTGTTCATGCACGGGTACTGAGAGGCTGAAGAATGCCAATCCGAAGAACTTCTTTACCACTATTTCAGTGGGACGTCTGCCTGTCCATCATCTCAGACTAATGGGATTTTGACTTACCCCTGAAGAATATCTTTACTGGGTATAGCACCTAGTGTTGATTATTATTTTCACTCTTGAAAACATGTCACTTCCTTTTGGTCTTCATGGTTCCTGGTGAGAAATTGCTGTCAGTCGTTCTAAATGCCACCCTCTCCCCCCATTCATGGGTGTTAGTTCTCTTGGCTTTCACAGTTGTTTTCTATGCCTTTACTTTTCAGAAGTTTGACTGTCATGTGGATTCGTTTGAGTTTATTTCATTTGAGACTCTATCCACTTCTTGGATGTGTAAGTGTATTTCTTTTTCCAAATCTGGAAGCATTTTGGTTGGTAAGCACTTTTTCAGTTTGCCATCTCTCTCCTGGGACTCCAGCGGCAGGAATATTAGGTCTTTTGTTATGGTACTGCAGGTCTCTAAGGCTTTATTTTCTCTGCCTCTTTCAGAGTGGGTAATTTTTGTTGCTCTGTCATCCAGTTTGCAGGCTCTTTCCGCTGTTCCTCAATTCTGCTATTGAGCTCATCCATTGCATTTTGTATGTCAGTGATTGTCATTTTCAGTTCCGAAGTTCCCACTTGGGTTTCCTTATGTCTTTGCTAGACTTTTTGTTTTCCATCAGCTTCCAACAGGTCCACAGTTGCTTATTGAAGCCTTGTTCTGATAGCTGCTTTAAAACATTTTTATCTCAGATAATTCAATAAGCCTGACATCTTGGAGTTGGCATCGATTGCCCCTTTTTTTCACACCCTTTGAGATTTTCCTGGATCTTGATACATGATTTTGTTCCCCTCTTGGAAATCTGGATATTTTGGGCAGTATGTTCTGAGAGTGTGATTCTTCTTTGAATGACTTAGTAGTTTCTTTTTAATTAAATTTCTCACATCTTCCAGCAGGGAGGTTGGGGATGTGAATGCAGATGGAGGTTGAAGTCTGGGTCTCTACAAACGTCTTTTCATGGGAGGGGGTAGTATGTCCAGTGGGGATCCTCTGTGGTCTATGGGGGTGTGGTCTCCTTTTTAGTGAGCCATGCTGAAGACCCTCACTCCCCATCATGCATCCAGAGGGTCAGGCCAAGGGACCCAATATCTGCTGGTGCATGTGAATGTGTGTGTGCGTGTGTGTGTGTGGGGGGGGTGCATGCATGCACACTCTGTGTCTTGCTCTTTCCTTTGTTGCCTACCATGCTTTGACATCTTGATAGTGCATCTTCCCTGTGAACCTCACACATGCAGGGCAAGTACCCTACCCTGACTCCATCCCTGACTGGTCTCAGCGCCTTGAGATTCATGGAGGTTTGTTTTATGACCCAGGAGATAGTCTGTCTCGGCACTTAGCTGGCTTATCAGGATGCTGTAGGTGGCAGCTGCAGGGTGGGGAGGCAGTGTGAGGTCACTGCAGAGCATTCTTCAGGAAGTGATTCTCTGGTTTGATTTGGGGGCCTGGGAGCTAGACCTGGTGGCACTCAAGGATCACTCCTGGACGGAGCAACTGCAACCTCATGGGATGGGGGGTGGAACCAGCATGTCCTTCCCACCCTGCTGAGACCACAAGTTGCCCCCCCATGAGCGGCTCTCCGGTATGGCCATGGCCCAGAGGCACACGGACCTAATTCGGAACCTAGCAGCTTTTGGCAGAAATGTGAATGGACTATGCAGTAAGCTATGGTGTTGTGTCTGCCCCACCCCCCAGGAAGGAAAGGGTGCCTGTCCCTTCCACCTTTCTCTCTCCCCACCCGGCGGCACAGTGGCTGTCACCTCAGAGCCTATTGGACAGTTAGGTATGAACTGGTGGTGACAGGGTAGCTGCGGCCTCATGGGATAGGGGGCAGAACCAGCATGTCCTTCTAGCCCTGCCAAGACCACTAGTTGCCCTCCACGAGTGGCTCTCCGGCATGGCCATGGCCCCAGAGGCACACAAACTAATCTTGGAACTATGTGGCTTTGGGTAGAAATCCCTCCAGACTTAATTAGTAAAATATCAGAAATCCAAAATTGTGTGGCTGCTATCACGGCCTCACTACATCATATGCTCTTCATAACCAGCAATAGAAAACAAATTATTTCATGATGCCTTTTCAGCAGGTCTGATTGTTAGAGGAAAATTCCAAATAATAATGTGCATCTTTTGTCAAAATAATTAATGTAATCAAAGTAGAGAGAGAGTGCAGTGGAAATCATCTACCTCACAGGCATCGGGAGGGGTGGGATGGGGGGTATATTGGGGTTCTTGGTTGTGGAAAATATGCACTGGTGAAGGGATGGGTGCTTGATCATTGTATGACCGAGACTTGAACCTGAAGCTTTGTAAATGTTCTCTCGGTGATTCAATAAATAAATTTAAAAAAAAAAGGATCACTCCTGGTGGGGCTCAGGAGGCCGTGTGATATGGGGATGAAACCAGTTTGACTGCATGCAAGGCAAGCCCTTTCCCTGGTGCTCTCTCTCCAGCCTTACGGAAGGAATCCCCTTAGAGAGGGGCAGCACCTAGACTACTTCTCCCTCCTTGGCCTCTGTGGTTTGCTGTCATGAAAATGGGTTGCCTGGCAGCCAAGAACCTCCACAATTGCCTCCAGGCTCCACTGCTTGGGATGAGCCTCATTCAGAAATAGATCTGTTGAAAAACTCAAGTATGTGGGTTTTGTGGCTGAAATTTCTGGTTCTCACAAACTCGGGGATGGGTGACCTCCCTCATTTCCCCTGTTCTTCCGGAAGCCTGGAAGTCATTTCCATGAACTATCTCTGGAGCCAAATGAGTTCATTAACCTGCCATGATCCAGAGACTCATAAATAAATCTCAAAAGAGATCAACAAGTTGCAGAGATGCTTCTGGACCCCTTTGTCATCTGGGGCACCCAAAGTCACCATCCAGTTAAAAATTTAACTCCAGCTGTATCACCTCATTCAAAATTTTTGAATTCCTGGAGCACGGAGCCACATTTGCAGTTGCATGACATCTCAAACTCTTACACCACTGATAAACCAGGAATAGCACACCACATTGGACGGATGTAAAGAAGAAGGCAACCAATTCCTATTAAGAAAATATAAACACACAAGGATTAACCTGTAACAACATGTTATTAATCTCGTCTATAAGGGTTTAATGGCTCCATGGTGAGATACAACAGTATCCACACACTTTCATCTAAAGAAATATTTTTTCATTGTTTTTAGTGAATTATAACAAGCAATATAAAATAAATTATTTAGGGCTTGCCATAGGGATAGACTTGAGGGGTGGTTGAGAAAATTGGAAATAATCGTGGTGGGAAGGTACAGTGGTGGTGGGATTGGTGTTGGAATATTGAATGATGTAATAAATCATGAACAACTTTAAATAAATAAATAAATAAATAAATAAATAAATAAATGGGGGAGAAAATAGGCTGAGCCTCTCTGGGGGATGTTGCCCAACCTGTCTTAGCCCTGATGACAGGAGACCCTTCGTCTGCCCCCCTCATAAGTCTCCAGGTTGTGATGTGCTTTTCTCTGAATAGTCTTTTAACTTATTCCTGGTCCCTATTCACTGGTTCTGCCCCAACCCTTGTTCCCTTTGGACCTTCCCTCTGGTTGGCCTATTTTTATTTTGTTTTGGTTGTAGGACCAAACCCGGCAGAGCCCAGGGCTTACTCATGGGTCAGTTCTCATGGGTCACTCCCGGAAGGGTCAGTGGTGCTGGGCTAGAGCAGGGTCAGTGCATGCAAGGCACATGCCTTAGCTATTCGGTTAATCCGGCTGCAAGAGGCCCATTTTTGGAACTGTTCCAAGTGTTGAGTTCAGGTGTGTCTGCCGTCAAATGTGTCAGCACAGATGGTGTGTGAAAGTGCATGTATGTCCTTTTATTTTTTTTTTCAGGCAACATATAATTTTATTTATTTCCAATATTTTTTTATTTCTGTAAAGTAGTTCACAATATTTGATTACATTTAATATTCTAACACCAACCCCACCACCATTACACCTTCCCACCAGTCTGGCATATTTGGGATGTTTCCATCCCGAACCCTGCCCCAAAGCAGAACAGAAATAATTTATTTTGTATTGTTTGTTATGAATAAACCACTGAAAATGATCCCAAAAAGTTTCCTTAGAGTGTGTGAAAATTGTTGTATTTCATTCAGGGGCCATTAAGCCCTTCTATAAGAGATTACTACTGTGTTGTTAAAGGTTGAGTCTTGTGTACATATATATATCATATATATATATATAATCTGTAGAAATGCATTTACTCTAAGATTGGCTGCCATATACTTTAAACCCCATCAAATGTGATGTGCTATTCTTGGAATATGAGTGGTGTGAGTTATGAGATGTCCAGGAAAATGTTTACCTGTGGGTGAGGCTTGTCCGGAGCATGTGGAGAGCGACTGTGAGCATAGTGGTGGTTGAGTTTTGGAGGTTTTTGGGTGCTAAGGCTGGCTCTTTGGGGTGAGGAGGGGTCTCACCTGCCCCCCTCCGAGTTGCCCTGAATGAAACAGCCTGGCAGTGGCTTGGCTATGGCGTGTCGTTTTATGCTCTCCTCTGAGAGATTTATAATGAGTCTTGCACGTGTGTCTTATTTCATTGAATTTCTATTTCCTGAGTCCTGTTGCTTCTCAGCCAGTCCCTGACCATACTGGTCTCTACTGAGGTTGCAAGCAAAGGTGCCATGCAGGGCAGGGGTTTCATCTGGAGGCTCACCTGGGGCGGGATCCATTTCCTGTGTCAGAATGGTGTTCTGTTCCTTGCGAGTATAGATGCATGACCATGTGCTTGCCCAAAGCCAGAAAGGAGGAGTCTCTCGTACCCCTCTGTGAAACCTTATGAGGCTTCAACAAGGTGGCTGGAAGGTGGGAGTGTGGTTTGGTGAGCGGTCAGTAATGGGCCCCACCCATACTTCAAGGGGGGACTTGCTCAGAGGCACCTTCAGCAGAAGGTAGGGTGTGTGGCGTGTTGTTTTTGTTTTTTTGAAGTTGTTCACAATAATTTATTACATTGAATATTCCAACACCAATCCCACCACCATTATACCTTCCCACTACCATATTATGAATGTTTCCAACCCAACTCCCAAACCCTGCCCCAAGCAGTATCTAAATAATTTATTTTGTATAGCTGGTAATGAATAATCCTCTAAAAAAGATCCCAAAAAATTTCCTTAGAGGAAAATGTGTGAAGATTGATGTATTTTGCCCTGGAGCCTTTAAGCTCTTATATAAGAGATAACTAACATATTGTTAAAGGTTGAACCTTATGTATATATATTTTTTTTTTCTCTCCCTGAGATTGGTTGCCTTCTACTTTTCACCCCATCAAATGTGGTGTGCTACTCAGTACATCAGTAGTGTAGAGTATGAAGGGTCACATGGCAGCAAATGTGGCCATATGCTCCAGGAATTTAAAAAATTTAAATATAGTTATACAGCTGAAATTAATTATTTTTTTGTAACTAGATGATGACTGGGGTCCGAAGGCATCTCTATGGTTTGTCGCTCTGTGTTGCTCTCTTCTGAGAGATTTATTTATGTGTTTCTGGATCATGGCTGTTAATGAGCTTAGAGGCAGAGCTCTGTGGCGCCAGAGGCAGTTCCTGGGTGAGACTGCCAGGCTACTGGAAGCACAGGGAGATGGGAGGGAGGTCACCCATTCCCAATTCCATTCAAGCCCGGAGATTTCAGTCACAAGTCCCACATATCTGGTTTTTTCAGCAGACTCACTCATGGATGAGGCTCATCTAAGCCTGTGCAGATCAGATGTGAGCATGGTGGCAATTGAGTTCCAGAGGTTTTAGGCTGCCCAGAGCTCTGTAGGGGCAGGGAGGGGAACTACCCCCCTCTCCAGGTAGCCCTGGATAAGACAGCCTGGTGCAGGCAGAGGCATCGCTATGGAGTGTCGCCCATGTGGAGTGTCTTGATGTCCACCTCAGCCACTGTCCTCTCTTCACTGTGCACTAGTCAGTGCTCCCCTGGAGTGAGGTTGGTTTTTCTACAGCACACACCTGCCCTGGCCAGTCTGATGCTCAGAGCCCGCAGCAGTGGAATCGGGAGCATTCTTCCCCTCCCCATCAATCTGCCCCCTCCCCATTTCTCCCTGGCTCCTTCACCAGCGTGCTTCTCTGGTGGCTCCATCTTCGTCTCTGGCTCCCTCTCTCCGTGAGTGAAATCATGAGTGGCCACATGGCAGTGAGGGTTAGAAATGGCCAAAGATAGGAATGAGCCGCCATGGGGGCACCAGGGAATGGCTGAGCCACCGCTGTGCCACGTGTGTCCTCAGCCTTGGCCAGGAACATGGCCACACTTCACGTATCCCTGCGTGTGATCTGCACCGCTGCGCACTCAGCATCTGGGCCCAGGCCAGCAGCAGCAGTAGAGGCAGCACATGAGCACTGGGTGAGAATGTCCATCCTGGCTTCCCTCACAGAGTGAGAGGCATGGCAGTGGGACCCTCCCCTGGCCAGGAAATCCTGGGGCACGCTCCCTTCTGAGAAGGAGTCGCTTACAACAGAACTAGTTACATGGGAAAGTCCATGAGATGCTGCCATTGGTGCAGGAAGGGTGAAGAGTGTTTCCTGGCTCGGGGTAAGATCTATTTGGTCAGAACTCTTCAGAAGCTGCGAATGTGGTTCTTCTGGAGTGAGGGAGGGATGAGAGGCGACTTCCCACTGTGTATCCTTTGTACCTTTTGATTTATTTAGTTTTGGTTTGGGGGCCACACCCAGCGATGCTCAAGGATTACTCCTGTCTCTGCACTCAGGAATTCCACAGGGTGTGCCTGGGGGCAGTCTCTGGGGGACCATATGGGATGCCGGGAATCGAACCCAGGTTAGCTGCACTGTAGCACTGTCCTCCTGTTGTTCATCAATTTGCTCAAGCGGGCCTACTAACGTCTCCATTGTGAGACTTGCTGTTACTGTATTTGGTATATCGAATATGTCACAGGTAGCTTGCCAGGCTTTGCCGTGTGGGCAAGATACTCTTGGTAGATTGCCGGGCTCTCCGAGAGGGGCGGAGGAATTGAACTCAGGTCGAAAGGGTCCACTGGGTCAGCTGCATGCAAGGCAAACACCCTACCCGCTGTGCTATTGCTCCAGCCCAGGTTAGCTGCATGCAAGGCAAATATTCTTGCTGCTAAAATATGGTTCCAGCCCCTCCTCTGTACCTTTTACCCTCCTGTACTAAAAAAAAAACCTACCCAGAGCAGGCAGCATGTGGTTCAGGCGGTAGAGCACACACCTTGCCTGTATGAGGCCCTGGGTTCGGTCCCTGGCATTGCACAGTGGGGTGTGCGGCCCCTCACACCTGGCATAACTCGGCCTCCTCACTTGCTCTCACTCTTACGGCCTAGGTGCTCCCTCGGTGCCAGGGGGGGCTCGTCTCGTCCCACGAGTTGGTTTGTGTTTTCCACCAGCCAGCTGGACTGGACTCTGGATTCTGTGCCCCCAGCTGGAATCCCTCGACTGTTCTCTGCCCAATCAAAGTTCTCTGGCCCTTCCTGTTCGGGCTCGGAGGCAGCCTGGTTGCCTGCCGACCTTATGTCCCATCTGAGTGTGACTCCATGAGGATCTGTGTCCCCAGCACCACCCGAGGTGGCCCCTAAGCCTTTTACGGGAAGGATGGAAGCCAGGGGTCTGTGGGGGGGGGGGGCACAGGCTGCGGGCAGGAGGAGAAGGTTGGGTCTGGGTGGGAAAGATGGGAAGAGTTGCAGAGAAGAGCTTCTGGGGCTGTGTTTGGGGCTCAGTGTCCTGAGAGTGTGCATGGGGCCCCCGGCATTGGGGGACCAGAGGGTGGGCTTCATTTTAGTGATGGAGGGAGGCTGGGGGTTCTTGGACAAAGAACTGGGCGGGAGGAGGGGGAAGGTGCTGATTGCATAGAAAGGAACTCGGAGATTGGTGGAAGAACAAGCTGCCGAACCAAGGCGGGCTGCGGATTAAAGCTAGTTGGGGTGATGCTGTTTTCAATATTAAAAAGAGTCCCCCTCTCCCACCCTGCAATGGCCACGCTGTCCCGCACCCCCTCCATCCTGATGAAGCCTCTGACATTTCCTGCACATTTTAACTTTCTAAGCAAATAATGAAATAATCATTCTGCTGCCTCAGTCACAGGATTCATTTTCTCTCGTTCCCGGGCCTCAGAATTCATCTCCCATTTTAATCTGTTTTGAGCTCTTTTCAATTGCCTCAGAGAGGGAGCCCGGGTCCCCTCAGCTCCGGGTGCCCCGGCTGTTTGGCTTCGGGTCCTGTGGGGTATTTTCTTTAATAACCGGCTGTCTTTGGTGGCAACTCCAGGGGCGTCGGTGTTGGGGTGGGGCCCCGACAGCCCGAGTCTGATGTGGGCTTCCCTCGTTTGCTGTCTTCCTGAATAGTACCATCTCCTCTCAAGCTTCCACACCCCAAAGCCCAGCCTGGGAGTTTCCCCTCCCATGATGAGGCTGGTGGTGGTGGTGGAGCAGGGCTGCGGGGGCGTGGGGGGGGGGGCGATGGTGATGGTACCAGGAACTATTCCCTGAGCACAGTGCAGAGGGCACGGAGCACCCGACAGGAATGCATTTGCTCCAGGTCATCCCCAAGGCAGCTTCTGAGGTTCCCCTGGCCCAGATGAATAGGCCGAGGTAAAGAGAGCAGGTCACGTGTTCTGCGGGCAACAGTGCCAGCTCTGCATGAGTTTGTGTGTCTTCTCTGCCTGTCTGGCAGCCCTCCCTGGGATGGAGGGGGGATGCTGCCAATTTCTCGGGAGCTGGGGGGGGGGGGCTCAGGGGCGTCGTGGCCGATACTTGTGATCAGGAGCCAGAAACTTAGCCCAGTGGGCAGGACACTCGCCTTGCACGAGGCCAGCCCTGGTTCGATCATCCCCGCCACCTCATATGGTCAGCTGAGCGATCCCTGAGCACTGGAGCGGAGAGTGTTCCCTGAGCACAGCCAGGCATGGGTCCCAAACAGACAAAAGTTTGGTTCCCCCAAACTTGTTGGGGCTCCTCAGAAACCAGGCTGGGGTGCTAGGGTAGAGCTGGAGGAGGCAGAGAGCCCTCCCTTCTCCGCAGGGCCAAAGAGGCTGTGTGAGGGGCGCTGTGCCCACATGGCAGATTCTCTGGGTGCTGGGGTGCACGGAAATCCTGGGGCATGTGGAATCCCTGGGGAGGGCCCCCCTTTTGAAACTGAGAGTTTGCATGCTGGAAGGTGCAGCAATGGTGGAACCAGGGCCAGCCCTGGGTGGGGGCTCAGGCTCTGTGGTGGGCGGGCACCTTCCCTCCTGGAGAGATGCTCCGTAGTGGCAGGATATAGGAATTCTGTCTTTCCGAGCTTCAGATGGCTCCAGAGTCAAAGGAGGAGAAACACCCCAAAATACCTTCTCCCGTGCCCAATACAGGGGATGCTTCAGATTGGGGGATGGTGGTTCTGGGGTGATGTGGGGTGTCGCTGCTTCCCTGGCTACCTTGGGAGTTCGGGCTGAGTCCTCTGTGCCTGCAACTTCTCTCCTCACACCCCAGCTTGTCTCCAAGTGCTCCCGGGCCTGTTCTTCCTCCGCATCAGGAGTCTGAGTCGAGGAGACCCCAATGCCTGGCCCCAGCTCTGTGTTTTATGAGTCCCTGGGTGGGTCTGAGTGCAGTATGGGCCTGTATTTCTTTAAAATTTCAAGGCATCCCGGTATGCTGGGGTAAAGCCGGGCCTAGCCCACCCCGGGCAGGCTGCGCGGGCAGCAAACGGGAAGGAGAAGACCCACCGGACTCACAAGGTACAGCCCGAGCTCCTGCAGAGGAGGGGCCGGATGTGTTGTAGGATCACTGGCTGTCACGTTTGTTGGTTGTGCCCTGCACCTGGTTGGCACCCAACAGTTTGTAAAATCAAAAAAGCTGCAGAGAGCCATCCCCGATGTGGTCCAGGGGGCACGGAGACCTTCAGGTCGTGACTCTGTCCGCTGCTCGGGAAGTGTCCCCCACACCCGGTGCGGGTTCCTGCACCTTCCACAGGACGAGAGGGAGTCTCTCTGGGAGGAGTGTAGCTGAACCTGGGCCCAGCCCGGAATGCAGTGGCTGGCCTACAGCTAGGGCCAGAGCCTGGGGGCAAGGCCAGCGTCCCAGGGCTTTCTGGATTCTCCTCTACGGTCTTCACACCCCCCCTCAGTAGCGTCCCTGAGTCCTGACCTTCCCCTGCCCCTCTCCGGGACGCCTCTACACAGAGCACCTCCGGGGCCAGGTGCCCACCCCCACCACTCCCCTCCCACCTGTCGCCCCTCCTCTCCACCTGCACAGGAGAGAAGGGACGGCGGTGACTGTCACCAAGGGCCACCCCCCTGCTTCAGATGCTCCTCTGACCCAGCCCCTGCCCCGGCCTCCTCCACAACCCTAAGTGGTCCCGGGAAGGGTTGACTGGCATCTTATTGGACCTTTTCCTGGTGGGTCCCTTCTGCCCATCACACCCCTCTCCCTGTGTCGATGTCCTGGTGCTGTCTCTTAGGGACTGTTTGTTTTTCATTTTCACTTCCGGGTCGGGGACGTGTGCTGGGCGGTGTCACACTGGAGTGTCCTTCATTGCCGTTTCCCTGCCATTTTCTATGAAGAGGTCTGTGTCCACCACTGCCTCTTGAGTCCTCTCCGCCAGCTCCTGTTTATCCCGGGGTGAAAAGGGCCAGGAAGAGGAGAAGGGGGACTTCCGTAGGGGGAGGGGGCCCTGGAAAGCTCAGGGCAGGGGGGAGTTGGCTCCGGGGTGCAGGGGCTCTGCATAACTGTCCTCCCTGATTGTGCATGAGGAGTGAGGTCCTGCACTTCACTCCAGGTGGGAGCACTTCACGCCCCAGAGCTGGAGGCCGTGCTGGTGGGTGGAGGCTGGACGGTGTGTGTGTGTGGGGGGGGTGTCAGTACTGTGCTCGTGGCAGGGGATGGGGGGGGTCACCTCGTGACCTGTCCCAACTGCAGGGGACATGGACACAGCTGGCTCCCGATGCACACAGTGCCTAGTCAGATGAGGACAGACGGAAACGGCCTGGTGGCCAGGCCTGGGTGTGCAGGTCCCACGGGTGGGCGGGTCCCCTGGTCCATCCTCCTGACAGTCCCCTTCTGTGTCCCCTGGCCTGTCCAGGTCCCCCGCACTGCCTGGGGAGGGCTGGGGGTCCCCCACAAGATTCCCTGAGCCACCGCCCCCAGCCCAGTCTGGAGCCAGCCGGGCTCCCTTGGGAGCTGGGCTTTGTTTCATCGTCGCCTTTCCTGCGCCGACACTGCAGGGCTCTTGACAGGCAGAGAGGGGAGAGCCGGAGTGCCATGGCCGCCTGCCAGCTGCTGGCTCAGCGCGGAATCCACTGGGAGGGCCTGTGACCTCCCATCCCACCCCCCTCCCTCTCCGGGGGCCCCCTCTCCAGCTGACCTGTGGTGGCCCCTGCAGGTGACAAAGAGGTGGGCTAGAGGCAGAGCCCAGCCCCAGGGTGTTCAGTGAGAGCTGTGGCTCATTCCTCAGGCAGTCACTGGGGCTCCCTGTTCCCAGCACAGCTCTGGGGGAGATGTAGGGGGGTGTCCTCTGACTAGGAGGGGCTGGAAGTGTGAGGTGGGGGGAGGGGGCCTTGCATTCGACTCAGACCCTGTGAGGTGTGGGCGCTGAGCTGTGGTGAAGGTGCCCATTGGGTGTGTGAGGGTCAGGGCACGCTAGATCACAGCCTCTCAGAGGATGGGGGATCCCCATTGATGGTCCCTCGGATTGTGATGGGGGCAGAATGACCGGCCAGTGGGGGCTGAGGGGGGGGGGGGGCGGGGAGAGGCCAGAGCACCTGCCTGGCATGCACGTGACCCTGGGTTCCCATCCCTAGACTCCAGCTTGTACCACTGGCTGAACATTGCTGCAAGGGCCCCCCCGAGCTCTGCAGGGTAGAACTCCCCCCAAAAGAAAATTACCAGGAAGGAGACCAGAGAGAGAGAGAGAGAGAGAGAGAGAGAGAGAGAGAGAGAGAGAGAGAGAGAGAGAGCACAGCAGGTGGGACACTCGCCATGCATGTGGCCGACCTGGGTTTGATCCCCGGTACCCGAGCCCCACCAGGAGTGACCCCTGAGTGCAGAGCCAGGAGTAAGCCCTGAGCACTGCTGGGTATACCCCCAAAACAAATAATACAAAATATTACCAGGGAAACTTGTAAGGTGTTTGGCCCTCTCCCCGAGATGTTCGGGTGCAGCCTCACTGCTCAACTCCTGAGTTGCGGTCTGGGGGGTGTGTAAAGTGTGGGGGCCTTGACGGAGGGTCTTCTCCATGCCCTGCAGGACAGGGTAGAACACTGACCACGGCAGGGCCAGTTGGCAGGAGGGAGACAGAGAGTGGCCTGGGCTGGTAGCTGGGGAACGGGGTCTCACACTCAGGGCCAGACCAGCAAGGCTGTCCCCCGAGACCCTGGCCTGTGTGTGGGTGCTGTTTATGTAGGTTCTTGTTTGGGATTGGGGGGCTTCTGGGTGCCCTCCGGGCTGCTTCACTCGGTGAGTCTTGGTCAGGTGTGGGGATTGGGTCTCCGTGAACATCCATGGGAATGGCAGTCTGGGAAGCCATGGGAAGCCCTCAGCAGACGGGGCCCTTCCACCTCGGTGAGTCCCAGACTCAGGGGATGGGCCCAGCACTAGGGGAGGAGGCCTGAGTTCCAGCCCAGTTACTAGAGCAGCTTCCTGAGTGACCTCCGAGCACCAGGCTGGAAGGAGCCCCTAAGCATCACTGGGTATGACCCCCAGGCAAAACCCAACACTCCCCCAGTCAACAAAAACCTTTCTGAGCATCAGCGTTTTCTGCCAAGTGGGGTGCTCGCAGAAGGTTCTATGCGAGAGGTCTGGGGGAGACAGTGTAGGCTGGCCCTACCACTGGTTCTAGCATGCCACATTTTGGGGAGAGGGCCTTACTCTATTTGCTCCAGGTGATGCTTGGAGGGGGGCATATGGTGCGGGGAGAAGTTGATAGGGAGGTGAACCTGGGGCTTCTGCAAGCAAAGGATGTGAAACCTTGCAATCACTCTGAGGGTCCGTGCGTGCCAGCCTCAGCCCTCCTGCAGGGGCAGCTGGTGGGAAACAGGATGTGCCTGGGGGGAGGGAGAGTCTAAAAGCGAAGGGGAAACTGAGTTACACATCCTAGATGAGCTGACTGTGAGGGGGGAGGGCTGAAGACCTGAAGGGAAGCTGCAAGGGAGTTGGGGGGAGCGGATGGGCTACTGTGTGTGTGTGTGTGTGTGTGTGTGTGTAGGGGAAGGGTCCTGCAGCGGAGGGGCGAGGCCTGTGGGAAGGATGTGGGCGTTCCTGCAGACTCCTGAACTGGGGTCACAGAGCAGCCTTACCTCCCATATGTGGGACTGGAGTCCTGCGGCTGTTACCTTCCCAGTATCGCTGGTCACCAAGAGCCCCGGGGAGCTGGTTCCTTGCTCTGCACTCTCCGGAAATGTGCCCAGAGTGAAACCCAGGAAGGAGGGTTTTCCGCAGCACAGACTGGGTTTTGCAACTATTTTTTTTTCTTTTTGGGTCACATCTGGCGATACTCAGGGGTTACTCCTGCCTCATGCACTCAGGAATCACTCCTGGCGGTGCTCGGGGGACCATATGGGATGCTGGGGATTGAACTGGGGTTGGCCGCATGCAAGGCAAACGCCCTCCACACTGTGCTATTGCTCCAGCCCCTGGGCTTTGTATCTTGTGTGGGAAACAGACACCCAGTGGAGTTCATGGACCTGCCCAGCCTAGCTCACTGTCCTCTGCGGGGGTTCTAAGCTCTGGTGCTCTGCCCCTCCATGATCACATGTATAAATAGTGGCCTGTCCCCTGACCCGGCTCCAACAGGCTGCTGGACACTAACTAGAGCCCAGCATGGGTGTGGGCAGCAGGGACTGCAGTGCCCCTTATTTCCCCGTTGCTTTTAGGCTCGGGGGAACTTCCTCGGCTTTCCAGCATAGCAGCTGCCTGAGCCGTGAGGGCTGACTGCTGTTGTCCTCTCTCTGCGTCTCAGGCTGCGGGCTGGTGGAGACCACTCCCGAGAGCTGGGGGCAGGAAAGCCTGGGGCTTGGCTACCCCCGTCCGGAGTGTTTCTCACAGTGGGCTGCCTTGAACTCTCCCCGCACACCCTCTAGACTTAGCAAAGTCACTGCAATCCCAAGCAGTGCTCATGGGGCCACACCTGGTGATTCTCAGCCAGCCCTGTGGGCAGTTATACGCAAGGGCCTGAGGATGTGGCCACTTGTGCTGTGGTGCCAGGGACCCCAACAGTGCTTGGGGCCTCCCTGGCACACCAAGTGATGCTACAGGAACCTCCAGGGTGACACCCAGCAGAGTTCCAGGTCCCAGGCAGGGCCAGTGGCTGAACCAGGGTTGGGCGCACGTACGCCAGTCACTGCATGGTCTCCCCAGCTCTCAGCAGAAGCTGTGTCACCTGCATACACGTCACTTCTGTCCTTCACTCTTGCTCTCTTTCCTCGTGGTCTTCTACTCTTTCCCGAAGGCCAGTTTCTCACCTGCCCCCGGATGACACATCATCCCCGTCCTGTTTGTCTTCGTCCTGGATGATTCTGGGGTGCCAAGTTCCCAGCAGTGTCGAGAAATCTCAGAAATGGGAAAAATAGGGATTCCACGTGGCCCAGGGATTCCACACCTTGGCACTTAGGCTGAGAATTCAAAGACATTCATTCAAAAGGATATTTAGGCCCCATATCCATGGCGGCGCTGTTTATAGTAGACACGCTCTGGGCACAGCCCAGTGCCCAACCCCAGCTAAGCGGACAGAGAAGCAGAAACACGATTCAGCTAGAAGGAAAGGGGAAATCTTGCTGTTTGCTGCAACCTGGATAAAACTGAATGGGGGTCCTGCTACGGGAATCTGGTCAGAGGGAGCCGGTGATCACGCACATGTGGAACTTCAAGAAACAAAGCCGGGAATGGCCAGTGGCCAGTGAACACAGACTTGGTGATTCTGCCTATGCACAAGGGTCTGCTAAGGGGGTAGGGTACAAGGAGGGACCTGGGGGGTTGTCTGGGAACTCGAGGTGGGGGTGCAGTGCCACTGTGTTCCTACCCCCCTGTATACTATAATAAATCATGTGCTCTCAATAGGAATGATTAAAAGTGAAAAGTCAAACAGGGCTGGGAGATAGTTGAGCGGTTAAAGCCATGTACCTTGCCTGCAGCCGGCCCCAGTATAATCCCCAGTATCCTGCGCTTTGCTGGGTACAGCCTCAGAGGCCTTTAGGCATTGCTGGGTATAGCCCTGGAGACACCCAAGCACTGCCAGGTAGTCTGGGTACTGCCGTCTCGAAACCCCAGGCATTACAGGGCTGCAGTAGCAGAGCATCCTGGGGCCTCACATGCTGAGACCACTCTCCACACGCATGAAGGTACCGGCAGAGGAACAAAGGTATGTGGGTCCCGGGGCTGAGATCTCCAAGCCTGCTCAGATCGGGGCTGAGCATCCTCCACCCAGATCCTTCATCTTCCAGTAGGCAGGGGTCACACCCACCAACTGCCCCCCCCCAACTCCACCCCGCCCCCGCCATGTAATCCCATCAATGGCCAAGACCCAGAGACTGTAAAACCCAGCTCCCGGAAGCGAATGTGGCCGTACAACATCTTATTATCTCATTTTTACTTTGGACAACCTGGCAAGCTACCGAATGTATCCTGCCCACACGGCAGAGTCTGGCAAACTCCCCGTGGTGTACCCTGTATGCAAAATACCAGTAACAACGATAAGTCTCATTCTCCTAACCCTGAAAGAGCCTTGAATATGCACTTATTAAAATCTCAGGGCTAGGGGGAAGGAGATGTTACTGGTGCCTGCTCGAGGCAATCGACGAACAACAGGATGATCGTGATCGTGATTGCCCTGTTGTGAATATTTCTGGGAAGGCCCCTGGAGCTTGTGAGCACTGTTTGAGAGCCCCCCAATATATACACATACATATATAGTTAAATTATTAAGTCAATCATTATAAAACATTTTTTAAACAAAATCAAAAATCTAAACTTCCCACATCTGCAGTTCATCCTTAGCTGATGAGAGATTTAGACCAGGGGTGATGGTACAGCAAGTAGGGCACTGGCCTTGCATGCGGTTAACCCAGGTTCGATCCCCCCACACCCCACAGGGTCCCCATAACCCACCAGGAGTGAACCCTGAGTGTAGAGCCAGGAGGAAGCCCAGAGTGTCGCTGGGTGTGGCCCAACACGCCAACCAATCCAAAGCAAGACCATTACCGAGTCTTCAGCCACTGGTCCACGACCTAGTGATGGTTCACAAATGTAGAGAGGGTGAAACCTGCTGGTCTGCTGCTGCCTTAGTTGTAACTTCCTGCCCCTGGACCATTTACAGGGCCGGTTCCAACTCACAGGTAGAGAAAGGCTGTTTCAGATTCCTCTTGGGGAGGGCCTTGGGCCTTCCCAGTGGTGATGCTTCCACCACCAACAGGATACTCAGGCGGTTGGGGACCAGAGTGGCCTTTTAGGAGCACTAGAGCAGGGGCTGGAGAGATAGGCCAGCGGACAGGACGCTTCTCTTTCACGCAGCCTACCTGGGCTCTAGTCCTTGTACCCCATATGGCCTCCCAAGCCTCTAAGCAGTGACCCCCAGGTGCAGAGCCAGGAGTGAGCCCTGAGTGTTGCCAGGTGTGGCCCAAGAACCAAGGGGGGGGGGGAAGGAAAGAAAGCACCCATGGGAAGTTCTCGACGCTCCGTGGGTGGGTGCGCTGGTGGGGAACACCATTAGGCTCCTCTGACTGTTGGGGCTCAGGTCCCCCATCCTGCTCTTCTGAGCAGTGGGTACCCTGCTGGTCCTGCCTTAGGGATGTGCATGGAGCACGGGCTGGTGCCCTAGGATCCGGCCTGACTGACATGTCAGAGTTGCCCCTGAGACTTGCCCTCCAGATTGCTAGTGACTCCTGGCCTTGGGGCTCCCCAGAGGGGCCGCCCTTGGGGGGGTGGAGATGGCCGGTTAAAGGTGGGACAGAGGTGAGGAAGGGGGCTCGGCCCCCCTCAGACACGGCCACAGAGATTTAACACGCTCTTCTCTTCCTCCCCCAAACTCTTAGAGAAACTCCCCCCGCCCCAGGTTGGTTTTGGGTGTCCCCCATGCGAATTTGCCCTGTGGACGGGAGGCAGATCTGGCACAGCCAGGGGGGTGGAAATGCTTCAATCGGGAGCCCCCCATACCCAGCCGCCGCTGCTGTGAAGGCTTAATCAATCCCTCGGATCAAACTCTTCCTACCTCCCGGAAGGAGTGCTTTGGCTTCTCGCTCACACGGCGGGTGACTCAGCACAGGGAGCCCTGGGTGGCCTGAAGCACCCTCTCCGCCGGGAACCAAGAGCAGGGAAAGGCTTGTTCCCCGGACATGGGGCAGCTGGGCTCTGCGGAGCAAACACATTTGTCCTTTTTCCTCTTGGAGCTGAGGGACTCTCCTTTACACCATGGGAAGACACCCCCCACCGTCACCCATAGGATGCCCCCTCCCCGGGAATCCCCCTTCCCCCACCTCCTTACACAAAGTCTTTGCTCTGAGAGAGAGAGAGAGACAGAGACAGAGACAGAGACAGAGACAGACAGAGAGACAGAGACAGAGAGTCAGACAGACCTCACTTGGCACTGCATGTAACTGTGTGCTTGGCAGTCGTGAGCACCCACAGTCCTCCAGGAAGCAACTGGGATCCATCTAGGGGCAGGCCGCACTGCGGGAACTGGTGGGCCCTGGCGGTCTCCCTCTGTGACTGGGGCCTGCTCGGCCCTGCGGGTACCACCCCCAGGGCTCTCTTGCCCTGAGGCGCTTCCCCTCCCCTGCTTCCAGGCTCAAGCCTAAAGCACTGCTCAAGTCCCTTCTCCTGGCAGACGGTGCCAAGGGGGCTGAGCAGGGGGGCTCTGTGCCCCACCCAGTGCTGTGTATTGTGCTCCAGGGCCCGCACCTCCAGGCCTCGCTTCCCTGGCCCTGGAGGAGCTGCAGTCGGGCACAGTGGGGAACCCGGCTCCTCTTGGTGAGAGGCATGGCCTTGCTGACCCGTCCTCAGCCTCAGTTTACTCCTCTGGAAGATTGGGAGCTGGACCAGGGGGCACCTGGACCAGGGTGGCACCAGGCATCAATTATAGAGTTGGCGCTGAGATCTCTCTCCCCCCCCCCCCCTCTCTCTCTCTCTCTCCCTCTCTCCTTCTCTCCCCCTCTCTCCCCCTATCTTACTCTCGCTCTGTGCAGTAACTGTGACACAGGAACTTGAACCCAGGGCCCCACACATGCAAGGCTAGTTCCCTGCTGCTAAGTCACAGCCCCAGCCCCGATGTTGCATCCTGAATGCCATCTTGCTTCTAGGTCTGGCCTCAGTGACGATGCAGCTCCTGCCAGGGCAGAGCCCGCTGGCAGTGCTTACTACTGCCAGGCACACGGAAGCGGGAGTCCATCCCGGAGGAGGCGCCTCTTGGCCCTTGGATTTCCAGCCGGACCTGGGCCGTTGGACCATCATGTCTCATTGCCTTGTCGCGGGGACCAGGAGGGATGCGGGCTGGAGAGGGCCTCTCTCCATGCCGCCAGGTGGTCTCAGAGGGCCCAGTTTGTTTGCTAAGTGGCCCCGGTGTGCCCTGCCAGCTGTTCAGCCTCTCCTCTGACCTGGTGTCCACCCCTGCTTCTTCCCCTCCAGCCCCTGCCCCTGTCCTGCAGACTTCAGCGGGCATGGTTTCACTCTTTCCTCCCCAGAATGTCCCCGCCCCCCCCCACCCCGCCATGGGCAGATGATGTCTCAGCCCACTGTCCACCTCTTCTCACCTCCAAGGAAGACGTGAGACACTCGCTGTCAGGACTTCCCGCTGCCCGCTGGGGTCGCGTGGGGGGCTCCATGGTGCCTGCATAGGAAGTAGACCCATGGAAAGGGTAGGTGGGGGTCACTCACCAAGCTGGGTGGGAGAGGAGACCACCGGAAGAGGGAAGGTCAGTGCCGAGCATAGAGGAAGCCCAGGCTGCTGGGGCGTGGGTGGGCCAGGAAAAGACAGAGGGGCCCTGACAGCCCAGAGATGGGCGGGGATTGTTTTTCTAGATGTTTCTGGCCTGGGGATGAACCTGCCTCTGCTCTGTCACCCCAGATTGGCTTCTTGCGGGGAGGAACGCTAAATTGTGGGATGCACAGCATCTCTTACAGAGAGAAAGAAGACAAGAGGGTGGGTTGGGGACAGGGGTACCCCCAGGGATCGGGAGAGTTGAGGTTAATTTGAATTCTGATTCGAGGGGATGGAGAGATCAGGGGATAAGGTGTTTGCCTTGCAAGCGGCACCCTGTGTGGTCCCCTGAGTACCTCC
Source organism: Sorex fumeus (assembly GCF_029834395.1). Lineage (NCBI taxonomy): Eukaryota > Metazoa > Chordata > Mammalia > Eulipotyphla > Soricidae > Sorex > Sorex fumeus. Next base: position 50,779,396 of record NW_026606185.1, on the reverse strand, counting down.
AAGAGCTATCTTGGAGTACAGAGTTGGGAATAAGCCCTGAGCACCACAGGGTGGACCCAGGAACTAAAACACAGAAACAGAAACAAAAAATTACCCAGAAAAATTAAAATGTTCGCTTTTTTTCTTTCTTCTTTTTTGGAGATGGGGTGGGGAGCGGGAAGAGCCTCGGCAGGGGTGCTCAGGAAACCTGGGATGTTTCTGGAGAGTCTTAGCAGACCAGACAGAGGGTTTAGTGTGAAAACTGAGGATACCACTGAGGCCCTGCAGTTCTGGGGGTATCCAGGTCCCTTCCTGCCGTGGTAGGGGGCCTCCAGACCTTACCCCGACAATTCTCAGGAGCCTCCAGGGATGCGATCGGCAGTGCTTGGGGGACCAGGTGGTGCCAGGGACCGAACCTGGGCCTGGTGCGTGCCAGGAAAGCACCTCACCCCTGCACTGTTGATTTTGACCTCTGAGCATGTGAGCACCAGAAAGACTCCACGTGGGATGGTTGAAAATGAAGCTTGTGCTGTTGCCCAAAGGGTGAAGCTCACTGGTCTCGAAACTCATTGTCTGGACTGTTGGGGGTACAGTCGTGGTTCCTGTTGGCGTCCAGGGAGAGGACCCCAAGGGATGGAGAAACCACATCATCCCATTTTTTTTTTTTTGTAGAAGTAGAAGGTCATTAGGTTCAGAAAGGGGCAATGCCTTGCCTGAGATTCCGCAGCCAGAGGGGGGGGCGGAACTGGGCCTTGGATGGGAGCCGCCTGGGCGTGGACCACTTTGAAGGGCTGGAGAGTACATCTGGGGTGGGAGGAGCTGGACCCCCTCCCCCCCACCTCTCAGGACTGAGAACCAAGGCAGGGGATTGGAGGGCACTGGACTCTAGAAGATTGCTCAGAACAGAACTGGGTTCCCTTGAGTGGCTGGAGGTACCGAGTAGGGAGCACTGACTGGAAGTCTGTAAGGGCTTCCCGGGTCCAGGGAGCTGGGAACAGTGGACACACCCCAGCCCGAAGGGAACCCAGGGCATCTGTTGGCCAGAGTGTTCTCCTTCCTGTTCTAGAACATTCCATCCCCAGGCCTGTCAGAAACTGGTTTGAAAGGCAGCTTACAGGCATGAAACGAGAAACAATGACGCATATGCCAGATTGCTCTGTGAATGCTGCACGATCCAGCCTCCCCCAAACCTGCTTTTTTGCTTTCTGTTTCCTGCAGGAGAGGCCAAGTGGGCTGCCAGCCTGCCCTGTCCAGGGCAGACCATAGCAGTGTCCTGCTGAGCAGCTGGCCGCAGGCTTCCTATTTTTACTCCTAATCATCGGGGTTGCTGGGGTCACCTGGTTGCTATAGTGAGAGGTGATCGCGCTGGCCTCCCTCTAAGCCCTGGACCCTTGGCTGAGAGGAAAACCAGAATCTGGGTTGCTTTATTTTTGGGTTTCTCGGAGAAGATTTAATGCAGCCCTTACAGTTTGTGAATCCAACCTCCAGAAGAGAATAATGGACCCCATTTGGGGGGAGCGGACTTCTGGGAATTCAGAGAAGACACATTTTCAGTTACTAAAATAATGAAAAAAAATCATTAGGAATATCTAACCGATGACAAAGAAATCGAAGCACGTTTGATTCTATGAGCATGTTCTGACTTTGGTGATTCTTCTATGCTGGGATCCAGTGAGCATTTCCCAGCCTGTCGGCAAGAAGACACAGCCTGTGTATAAATGGTGGTTTGCCTTTTTGGTGAATATGCACGCCCAAAGCATCTTCCGGCGCCGTCTCGTTCTCTTAAGACACTTTTACTTTATATTGATCGGGTAATACCAAGGAATCTGGTAAAACCTTCCCCTATTTTCCTCTGTAGGGCTTTTTGAATGCATCCTCGGTCTCCATCACACCTTCCCTGTCAAAATAACACCCCTTTGACCTGGATAGTGACAGCACAGCGGTAGGTTGTTTGCCTTGTGCGCAGCCAGCCCAGCCATGCTGGGTTCGATTCCTCCGCCCCTCTCGGAGAGCCCGGCAAGCTACCGAGAGTATCTCACTCGCACAGCAAAGCCTTGCAAGCTATCCATTACGTATTCGATACGCCAAACACAGTAACAACAAGTCTCAAAATGGAGACGTTACTGGGCCCGCTTGAGCAAATCGATGACCAACGGGAGGACAGTGTTTTTGTTTTTTGACCTGGATGGATGGATGGACGGTTGGCCTACCTGTCTCTGTTTGCATCCCCCATTCTCCCCACCCATGGCTGATTGGGAGCAGGGACCCCTACCCACGCCCACCCCAAGCTTTCTTCCACCCCATCCCCTTGCTAATCAAACAATGAAAGGGGGTCTTCCCAGGAGTGGACTCTGGTGAGGGCTGCTCAGAGAGGCATGTGCCAGATTGCCACCTGGGATGAATCAGAAGCTGCATCTGGACTCTGACAAGCTCCCCAGGTGATTCATAAGCACATTAACGCTCCAGAGACTCATCTAAACCGCCCCCGTCCCTCCCAGGGCAGAGTCCAGGAGCAGCGAGCTCGGCCAGATGCACAGCCCGCTGAGTGAGGCAGAGAGGGGCCAGGGAGGGGAGCCGGGGGGAGTCACGGGCGGCCACCTGTGTGCCAGGAGCTTCGGAGAGGCTGGGGAGCAGGCCTGGAGGAAGCGTGACCAGCCAGATACGTGCGAGAAGCGAGATGGTCACTGGTCGGGACTGGTGTGTGGGCATCCACTAGCCCCAGCTTCCCTGGAAGCCCCCAGATTTATTTAATCCACTGCCCCTTCTCAGGAAAAACAAACAAACAAAACCCCCAAACAAGCAAACAAAATCCACCAATGCTCAGCAAACACCCTCCTGGAAATCAATTTTCTTGTTTGCTTTTGGGACCACATCTGGCCTTGGGGTCAGTCCTGGAGATGTTCAGGGGGTCATGTGGTATTGCGCATCAACCCGGGCCTCCTGCATGCGAGACAGGTGCTCGGCCCAGTGCGCTAATCTCCATGGCAGGTTTCCACGGAGCCTCTCTCTGGGCCCTTGGGAATCGGCCGCCTTTCAGTGGTCACAGAGGATGCTCATCCTGGCTGTAGCTGGGACTGCAAGCAGCCCCCTCACCTGCAACACTCTGAAACACTTCAGAGACCCAGAAACTAAAGGTACAAGCATCTGAGAAGCTGTCCCACGACCACAGCTGATAGGAGGGTGTGGGCGGGTGCCAGCCTGGTGCTAGAGCCCCCTTCCCGTTGACCCACACCCACACCCACACCCACACCCACACCCACATAGCACGGCCGGCAGTGACATGGCAGGAGGAAGTAGAGAGTATGAAGGGTTAAACGCCAGCGACCTGCTCTACCCTTCAAGCCCTCAGCAGCCTCTGGACAAGGCTGGTATGGGGGAAACATGGAGGCACAGTCCCCCGAGTTCTAGTGGACATTCCTAGCTGACCCCCGCAGAGTCACCCCGCCTGGCTGGACTCCCCACCTGGTGCTCTTCCCACCTGGTACCTCATCAGCCAGGGCCGAGCTCAGCATCCTTCCTCTCTGCCTCCTGATGTCTGAAAAGATCCCGTCCTTAGAGTGATGAAAGACCAGGGCTAGAAGGGGCCAAACCCAGCCACCCCGACTTTCTCCCGGGTCCTTCATTTCACAGTCAGTGGACGCAGAAGCCCAGAGAGCTCAAGCGGTTTGTCTGAGGTTGCACAGCTAGCCAGTCTCAGGAGATTCTGAGTCCCAGTGCTCTTCCAGGCTTCCTTTGTCCCCGGTTCCCTGGCTGTTGAGGGCTCTGCCAACACCGAGCTATTGGATGACTGGGCCAGGGCTAGTTCACTATGCTGAAGGATGCCGTGGGGAAGCCACCGTTAAAAAAAAATAATAGCACTGTAGCACTGTCCTCCTGTTGTTCATCGATTTGCTCGAGCGGGCACCAGTAATGTCTCCATTGTAAGACATGTTGTTACTGTTTTTTGGCATATCAAATACACCACAGGAAGCTTGCCAGGCTCTGCCGTGCGGGCAGAATACTCTAGGTAGCTTGCCACGCTCTCCGAGAGGGATGGAGGAATCAAACCCAGATTAGCTGAGTGCAAGGCAAATGCCCTACCCACTTGCTAACACTCCCCCCCCCTCCGCCCAAATTGTAAGCTAGCACTGTAGCGCTGTCCTCCCATTGTTCATCGATTTGCTCGAGCAGGCACCAGTAACATCTCCATTAACATCTCCATTGTGAGACTTGTTGTTACTGTTTTTGACATATCGAATATGCCCTAGGGAGCTTTCCAGGCTCTGCCGTGTGGGATACTCTTGGTAGCTTGCTGGGCTCTCCGAGAGAGACGGAGGAATTGAACCTGGGTCGACCACGTGCAAGGCAAACGCCCTACCTGCTGTGCTATCACTCCAGCCCATAGCAAATTAATACAAACATTATCTGCTGTTGTTAGGTGTGGGGAGGTGTGTCCGGAGAGAGTGGAAAGCGTCTCCTTGCCGTCCTCCCCAGTCCACTCCCCAGGGGGACCACTTAGCTCTGTCTCTGATGACTCCTTAATTTCCTTGTGGCCGTGGGTTGGTGGTGTAGGATCCATGCCACAGCCGGGCTATTTTTAACCAGCAGCCCAGGCTCCAGGGGGTTGAGGAAAGGGGAAGGGAAAAGATTCCGTTGGTATATTTTTAATCGATGCCCATTTGAGCGAGGAATGTCTTTCCTGGCTCTGCCACCAAGGGCTTTGGGCAAGTGATGGACTCTCCCGGTGCATAAGGGGGCCGGGGGCCACGGGTTGGGGGAGGGGGCTGCAGATCGCCTTTCTGGAGGTCGATGGCTGCGTCTCAGCCAGCTGCTCCCTGATCTCTCCTGCTCCATCCCCCTCCATCCTGGCAGCTTGGCGGGTCCTGCCTGGGTCTCCCAGGACAGAGATGGCCTGGGAACCTGACTCTTGGTGCCAGACGCGGATTTAGAAATGTCTCCGCCAGAGGCTCTGGGCAAGGGGTGCGGTCACGTGTCTGCCTTCGAGTGGGCAGCCGCCCATTTGAATATAAACACGCTTGTTGGCATCTGAGCCTGCACTGAGCTGAAGGTAGGGGGAGCCGGGTGTCGAGGGATAGCCTGGAGGGGGGCTCTCAGTTGGCTGGTGGAGAAGGGGGTGTCGGCTCTCCGCCCACCCCCAGCTCCTCTCTGCCTCCTGTAGCCCTTTTCCTACCTGAGCAAGAGGGTCCACAGCCCCTTCAAGGTATTGGAGCGATAATACAGCGGGTAGGGCATTTGCCTTGCATGCAGCCGACCCGGGTTTGATTCCCAGCATCCCATATGATCCCCAGAGCTCTGCCAGTGACAGGTACTAGACGGTGCCTCATGTGGGCTTTGCTTTCTGCCCTGGCGAGGAGGTGCTGTGTATCAGGACCAGCTTCATCTCCCCCAGGGTGAGACCCTGGCTCCACCTCCCAGCTACCGCCTGCCAGTGTGACCCCCAGCAAGGACGCCATGTGGAAAGCCACTTCTGGAACGGACTGAGCCACAGACGAGTCCTGGTTGCCCCCTGGCTCTCTAGCATGCCTGATCCCGCTGCCTTCCCACCCAGTTTTGCTTTCATGGCTGGTCCTGTTGCAAATTCCATGGGTTCTGGCTGGTTTCTTCATGCCGCTGCTGCATTCTGGTGCCCTGGGCATGCAGCTTCTCTCCGTGCCGTGCCCCCTGCACCCCTCTGCAGGCCTGCCCTGGGCACCGCGTGCCGGGCACCGTTCTGCCTCCATGCCATGGTCTCTGCAGCCAAAATCGCAAGGAAGCCCCCCCCCCCGCCTTCTTGCTCACAGCGGGATGGCACTCCTGTGCCAGGCCCCTGGGCTCCCAGCGGTCTTGCTCTCCCTGTCCCATCTCCCCCAACTTCCTCTCAGGATGGCAAAGTGCTGATACGCAGAACAAAATAAGCTTAAGTAGGGGTTGGAGCGATAGCACAGCAGGTAGGGCATTTGCCTTGCACGCAGCCAACCCGGGTTCGATTCCCAGCATCCCATATGGTCCCCTGAGCACTGCCAGGAGTAATTCCTGAGTGCAGAGCCAGGAGGAACCCCTGTGCATCGCTGGCTGTGACCCAAAAGGCAAAAAAAAAAAAAGAAGAAGAAGAAGCTAGAATAGATGTTCCCTCTGCTTCCTGGGAGTGACACGCTAATACTCAGGATGATGGCGGAATGAAGAAATGAGTTCACGGAGGCAGGCACTTCACACACTTGGTCTTGTTCACAAAGGGAACTTCAGGCTCGGGGAAAGAACCAGGCTGGTGGCAGGCACTGTGGGGCCGAGGGGGTCTCTTGAGATGGGGCTGTGCAGGCAGGGGGAGAGAGGGCCCAGTCGCCCCCTACCCACCCGAGAGTGCCATTCAGAGCAAGCACCGGGCCGCCCGGCTTCCCCTCTGCCATGGCCCACGCGGTGTCCCTCGTCCTTGGGAAAAATCGCCGTTTCGTATGGTTGGGAGTGGACCGCGCAATTTTTCTTCACCGGTTAATTGTTTTGCTGACAGCACAGATAATTAGGAATGAGGATCCTGGCGTGAGGGCGACAGCTCCATCTGCTGTGCATATGCTTCACCCCCACCTTGCAGGGGGGCTCCGGCAGGGGGCGGGGGGGAACTCCCGTCCTCCCCAAGCCCTGCCAAGTAGCTGTGCCTGGGCGGTAGGGTGCGGTCAGCAGGGGGTCTGGTGACTGGCTGCCTAAAGGCTCCTGCTCCCCCCACCTCCGTGGCATCCTGAGAGCCCAGGGGTGAGTGAGGACCCCTGAGGCCCCCCCCTGGACACAGTGCTAAGGACACAGGGATGATCTTCGGTCCTCCCCGTAGTGGTGCTCTCAGCTCTACTCTCTAGTGACTGGACACGAACTCTCCCGGGTGCTTGAGTCACTTGCCTGCCGGACCCCAGGGACCTGCTCTCTACCCCGGAATTTCTGGGTCTACTTTGGCCTATGCTCCTTGTTCTGGAAGGACTTATTCTGTGGCCAGGCTAACAGAGGTCCCTCCCTGGGTGGGACCTCTGCTTGGGGATGGAGCCCAGCCACTCTCGGGAGGAAATGGCACGGTGGTTCTCGTGTTTGTTGTTTCGGAATCCTTCCCATCTGTGGAAGAGCGCTGAATGGTCACGTGCCTTTTGCAGGTGACGGCTGTGTCTCACTCGCTTTGTTCTACCGAAGGAATAGCTAGAATCCCTTTGTCCCCCATGGCCAGAAACGCCTCGGAGGCCAACGCAGCACAGAGCCAGGTAGCCCAGGAGACTTGAGCTCAGCTGGGCTCCCCCGTGGGCTATTTATCACAGCCGGTTTCTGCTTGGCCGGAGCTGCTCCCTCACCTTGCCGTCCTGTCGTCATCGCCGGCTTCTCTCCAGCCTCCGCTGAGAGCCTCCGAGGGGGAGAGAACAAAGGCATCATAGCACTGCCCCCCACTCCCTCACTGTAGCTGACTCTGTTCTCTCCTCCTGCCCACCCCTGCGGACCCCCAACCCTGGGACATGAGCCCCACCCAGCACTAGTGGCTTGATGGATGGGGACCCTTGGGAATCGGGCACCTCAGTCGCCACTCTTCCTGAACTTTGGGGAGGTGCTCGACCTCTCCATGCTGTGTCCTCATCTTTGATATGTCTTTTCACTTTCTGGCGGTGATGGAAAGGTATTTCAAAGCTGGGTAGGTGGGAAGGTTTCTTGGGGTTCTGTGGACCCGAAGTGGAAGGATGGGTGTGGATCATAGAGGGGTGTGTAAGGTGAGGTCATCGACTCTTTTTTTTAACTATATTTATTTGTTTATTTATTTTGTTTTTTGTGTCACACCCAGCATTGCACAGAGGTAGTTACTCCTGGCTCTGCACTCAGGAATTACTCCTGGCGGTGCTCAAGGGACCAGATGGGATGCTGGGAATAGAACCCAGGTTGGCCCCATGCAAGGCAAATGCCCTACCCGCTCTGCTATTGCTCCAGCCCCGGTCATCGCCTCTTACAGAGTCCTGAGTCCTGTCTCTGCTCTCATCTGTCACCTTCCTTCCTGCCCCCTGGCCTGAAGCCTGGAGGAATCAGGGTGAGCCTCTCTGCCTGGCTCAGCCTGATGCCCAGCCGTGGTTCCAGCAACTCCTGGAAGAACTTGAGGTTGGGTTGTGGCCATCTGGGTCCCCACACGCACTCCTGCCCCCCAGCGGGAGCCAGGCATGATCTGCGGTTGTGGGGGCTGCAGCCCCCGAGGATCCCTGCTGGGCCAGGCTTCTCTGACTGGAACCTCCACTCTGCTGAGTTACTGAGATGGGGCGACTGTATGGGACACTTCCTCCAGGGTTTGGGTCAGGACAGCAGATTGTCCCTGGGGGACATGGCTCTTGGCCCTTTCTGGGCAGGGAGGCTCTGCGGTGGATCAGGATGACTCTCCGCGGTGGGTGATGTGAGCGGCGGAAGTAGGTTTTCCAGGCAGAGCTGAGGAAACCTGCAGAGGGGAGAGGGAAGGTGTGTGTGTGTGTGTGTGTGTGTGTGTGTGTGTGTGTGTGTGTGTGTGTTGGGGACATGATACTGGAGAGCTGGACACGGCAGTGACAAGCCCATCTGAGGGGCTCGCTGTAGTCCACAGAGCCTGGACCAAATGGAAACAAGCAGCAAGAGGACATTTGGAAAGTTCTAGAATATTTCACACTGGGACACGCGTGTCTGGCTCTGGGTGGTGACAGGCTTCTGTTCTTCCCTCAGGGCCAGCTGGGTGCCCAGGAGTTCAGACGGTCCCGGAAACGTGGCCAGGCAGGAGAGCACGAGAGCATGGGGACCCTGGCCGGGCTGTGAGGCCTGAGCCGGACCCAGCATCATTGCACGCAGGCGTCTGCAGCGACAGTGTGACTCCAGCTGCCTTGATGCTTCGTCCTGCAGCCACAGGTACGTGGTGTCAGGGGGGTCAGGGAGGATTGCCTCTCAGGTCTGAGTGGGAGGGGAGCATTGGCCCACCTGTGGAGGCACAGCGTTGGCCACTGGGAAGGTGATGACAGACACAGAGGCCCAATCTGTGATGTCTGGGTCCTCTGTCACTAAGCCTGGCATGTCCATCCAGAGATTCAACTTCTAACCGGCTCCCTGCTGGGCCTTTGATCCTGGAGCCTTTATGGATGGGGTAACTTGGAGTCACAGCTTTAAGAAGAGGACCTTCTCCCCAGGCTGCCTGGGGAAGCCAGGAGTTGATTGCAGGGGGGATACCGAAGCAGGTAGATGGGTACGGGAGCTCTTTTTCTTTTTGGATCACACTCGGCAATGCACAGGGGTTCCTCCTGGCTCTGCACTCAGAAATTATTCCTGGAGGTGCTCAGAGGACCAAATGGGAAGCTGGGAATTGAACCCGCATCAGCCGCATGCCAGGCAAACACCCTACCTACTGTGCTATCGCTCCAGCCCCTAGTATAGGGGCTCTTGGTGGACCCTGGGTATGTGCGGACTAGATTGGGATGCCCCACTGGGTGTCTCCTCCTTCTCTTCTGACGGGGTGATGTGGGGGTTGTGTGTCTGGTGAACAGAGGCTTTGCAGCTCTCCCTACCTCCAGAGTGGGGGGCAGAGGGTCTGGGGGCGGGGGCGGGGGGCAGACCCCAAGGAGGGGCTGGTATATAGGCTGCTTCTGGCAGTGGTGCTGGGGGTGTCAGCCAATGCAGGATGTCTCCAAAGGTCCCAAAGGTAGGGACTAGAGGGATGGTGACTTAAGGGGAGCCAGGATCCCATGGCTGGCCTGTCCTCGAGGCTGCCTGGTTTGCACTGTCCGTCTCTGATGGGGTAACTATGTAGGCAACTCTCAGCTCGGGGCCACAGCAGTCCAGAGTGGAACAAAAATAGTGTGGGGCCTGGGGAAACTGACCAGGGAAGGGAGGGACCAGTGGCCTGGGGCCAGGGGTCTGAGGGGGGTGTGGCAGATTCCCTTCCCAGCAGGCTAAGGTCAGGGGGCACAGGGCCGAGCCAGGGGTGGGAAGTCCAGCGTGAGGACTTCTGGGTGGCCCCGTGCTCAATCAGGGAGGAAGAATAAGACCCAGATGGGTCTAATACATGAAGCCCAGAACTAAGAAGTGGGTCAGCCCTGGTCCCAGATGGTCAGGGGCTTGGCTCCTGTTTAGGAGGAATCGGAAGGGGCTGGGGTTGGGGGGGGGCTTGGGAAAGAACTAAACCTGAAAGGGCTTGGCTGAAGGAGGAGCTGCATCTTGACAGCTCCCAGGGGTGCTGTTCCAGGGCACCCCCGAACCTGGTATACTGGCCATGGGCTTCCCGGATCCCACATCCAGCAGGACAGATGGTTATGCCTCTCGGACCCTGCTGAGTACCTGGACAGGGTAGTCTCCGGAAGTGCTCCTGGTGGAGGACGGGGGCGCGGGGGCTGCAGGAGTCAGCAGGGGGTCAGCTCTGCAGGGGGTGGGTGGGTGAGGACCTTCCTCCTGTGTGTGGCCTCGGGAGCTCGTGCTTCTCTTTGGAGCACAAAGGCTCAGCTTTTCATCAGGAGGCTCTGAGCCTCATTTACCAATATTTACCAAGGCCTCATTGTGTGCCCAGCCCCGGGCTCAGTGCCCAAATGCAGAGACGCGTGAAGCCCGTGTGCTGTTGGCAGGGAGAGAGCTGGGCGCAGAGAGGAGAAGGCTGGGAAACGGAGCTGGATGCAGACGCCTGGGAACACGGGCTCCCAATTTCAATGCAGAACCGTGGTTCACACACGGCCTGGCTGGGAGAATGAGATAATGTGACCGGGGCAAAACACTTGGCATTAGGCACAAGGACGAACGGTCAGCGGTGCTTCCTCTCAGGGCAAAGTTCTTGCAGGAGCTTGCGGGTGGGCATGGGTGGGCGTACGAAAGCAGAAATACACCCCACCCCTTGTCACCCCATCATTCCGGGTGTTTGTGGTCTGGGCTATGAGACTCTGATGATCAGGATTCACTGGGCAGCAGCATATGTGGGGTGAAAATGCCCCTCTCAAAGGCTGTCTGCTTTCCAGGACTTTGATTTTTTTTTTCCACTTTAGTTAAACACCAGCCCGGCAGAGCTGAGTTCGGTTCCTCTGTCCCTCTTGGAGAGCCCGGCAAGCTACCAAGAGTATCTCGCCCGCACGGCAAAGCCTGGCAAGCTCCCCGTGACGTATGCAATATGCCAAACACAGTAACAAGTCTCATAATGGAGACATTACTGGGCCCACTTGAGCAAATCGATGAACGAAGGGAGGGCAGTGACAGTGACAGTTAAGCACCATGGTTTTGCAAAGTTGTTCGTGGTGATTTGTTGCAGATATTCAATAGCCCAACCCCAATCTCACCATCACAGTCACCTTCCCTGCACCGCTGTCCAATTTCCCCAGCCAACCCCCAAGTCTGTCCCCATAGCAGGTCCCAGAATAATTTATTTTATGCTGCTTATTACCAGTAAATGACTAATGGAATGATCAAAAAAAACTTCAGTAAAAGAAAATTTATGAAAATTGTTGCATCTCCGGGACTGTGCATGCTTGTCTGAGGGTTTACTAAGCTGCCGTTTCATGTCCCACCTCTATCTTACATCCTGCTAGCCACGTCCACCACTGCCATTCCAGCTGGCTGCCCTGTTTTACTTTTTCATTTAATTTTATGAATAACATTATTTGTAGTATATTTTGTTTGGGGGCCACACCCGGGGGTGCTCAGGGCTTACTCCTGGCAGGGCTTGAGGGATTGGATGTGGCACCCGGAAATTGAACCCAGGTCTCCTGTGTGCTGGGCACAGCACCTTGACCTTGAGCTGCGGTGTCCTTGGCTGCCCCTTCTGGGGTGGGGGTGGGGGAGTAGCATGCTTTTGGATCCCTCTGAGTGGTGCCTATTAGAACTGCCCCAGGCACCAGTCCTGGGTTGGCTGTGTGTCCATCTGGCATTTGACCCTCCCAGCAGGCAGGAGGTCAGCATGCTCCAAAGCCCAGTTCCCCCACCCCAGCCCTACTTGAAGAGCAGGTAAATGCCTCCTGCCTTTGTTTTTTTTCTGAAACTCGAAAGAAATAGTGGCCTCCGCATCAACGAGACCCCTAGTCGCCACCCATGAATGGTCCCTCCGGCTACTGATCAAGCTGCTTAATGGCCATGATCCCAGAGACACACAAGCGAAACTCGGATCCTAGCAGCTTTTGGCAGAAATCCCTCCAGATTTAATTATTACAATTTCAGAATTCCAAAATTGCGCTAGCTGTGCAACATATGCTAGTCATAATCAGCAATAGAAAACAAATTGTCTAATGTTGCCTTTTCGGCAGGTCTGAGTGTTGGGGAAACATCCCAAATAATAATGGTGGGTCTGGTGTCGAAATATGAAATGTAACCAAAGTAGACAGAGAGAGTAATGTGGAAATCACATGCCACACAGGTAGGGGGAGGGGGTGGGATGGGAGGGATACTGGGGTTTTTGGTGGTGGAAAATGTGCACTGATGAAGGGACGGATGTTTCATCATTGTATGACCGAGACTTAAAACTGAAAGCTTTGTAACTGCTCTCACGGTGATTCAATAAATAAATTTATTTAAAAAGGGGGGGGGTGCTGGAGTGATAGCACAGTAGGTAGGGTGTTTGCCTTGCACACGGCCGACCCGGGTTCAATTCCCAGCATCCCATATGGTCCCCTGAGCACTGCCAGGAGTAATTCCTGAGTGCAGAGCCAGGAGTAACCCCTGAGCATTTGTCGGGTGTAACCCAAAAAGCAAAAAAAAAAATAGCAGATGAGTGAGCCCTGGGAACAATGGGGAGATGCCGGGTTTGCTCCGGCTGGTCTGGGCTCTGGGCGCAGCACTCCTTCTAACGGGGTCTGTCCAGCATCCCGCCTGTTGTGTGCTCCAATCCAGTGACTCCATATGAACCCTGGCCCTGCTCTTGGCAGTGGAAGAGCTCAGCCTGGCAGGGGCTGGGCATGTCTCTGGGACCCTGGAGTTTGAGATTCCTGGTACCAGCAGGGATGCTTTCCGAACCTGCCCTTCCCCGTCCACGGGGGACCAAGCTGGCACCTCACAAGCTGTCACAGGGGCTGGCAGGGAGGTCCCTGGGCCCTGTGGTCAGTGCTCAGGGGAAGAAGGTGCAGGTATGGGGAGGAGCCGTCTTGGCCATGTGGATTTGGTGCCGAGTGGATTCAGACAGAATCTCAGTCCACCAGCCTGGGGACTCGCTTTTTTTTTTTTTGGCTTTGCAGTGGGCCCCCCTTATTAGCGGTGGTGCTGTGTACGTGGCGGACAGTCACAGTGGACAGGTGCCCGCGTGGCGGCCTGTCTAGACAGAGAATGCCCCCCTCCCCGTCACAGCCGGCTCCTGCATCCCGCAGCCTCTCCGGGGGCCTGACCTCTCCAGGCTGGCGCTGGTCCTGAGTCACTGGCTCCATGTTGCTGTGACTTCATGTCTCCTTTGAAAGGCACAGGGAGGGCGCAGGGCACGGAGGGTCACGACGCCCAGCGCATTGTGATAGCGCAGTTGTCCTGGCTGGGAGTTCACTGTGTGGGTGGTGTCGGCTGTCCAGGGGCCGCGCCCGGCAAGACTCAGCCTCATGATACCAGCCAGATGGTTTGGCGCTTTGACAGGGGCCTGGCTGTGTTGGGGTATTGGGGGCCACCAGAGCTCCTCCTAGCCATGCGCAGGGACCAGGCAGTAACAGGGCCTCACACATGCTAGACACGAGCTCCTCCCCTTTGAACCAGCTCCCCCCGCAACCTCGAACCCCCACTTCCCTGTATAGATGTTTCAATTTTTCCCAGAAAACATCATGCTCTTGCCTAGGAAATGGGCAGGAGAAAATGTTATACGTGCACCGGAAAAGGAAGGAACTCTGACTCTTTGGTGGTCGTTCTTTTGGGGCCACATGCTGCAGTTGCTCAGGGCTTACTCCTGGCACAGTGCTCAGGGATCACTCCTGGCAGTGCTCAGGGGACCCTACGTGGTGGCAAGGATTGAACCCGGTTGCAACACAGGTGCCCTTCCTGATGTGCCATCTCTCCAGTCTGGAACTCTGAGTTTTTAATGCCCACGCTCTGTAAGTATGATGACAGCCCTCCTTTTCCCCACTAATCTGAGCAGCATGTAATTGTGCTCTTAAGCACAAACCTCAGTGTTGCCTCCAGGGGCCTGGACTCCCCTGTGCCCGCCGCCTTCCGGGGTGGTGGCAGGAGAGACAGAAAGCATAGTGGTGCCCTTGGCTGGCAACCTTCACGTGGAGATTTAACCATTTTAATTTTTCATGATTCTTCTGATAAAAATAGTGCCCGACTAAAAACAAATACATTTGTATTTTCCATCTCCTTAATTAGTTTCTAATTTGGGGGTTCTTATTAGCTCAAAATCATCTCCCTGAAATGGTTCTTGGAGGATAAAAAATGTGGAAACCACAATCAATCCCAGAGAGACTGAGTATTTAATTATGCTGATTGGAGCACTCGAGACCCCTGGCGAAACGAACCTCTCAGAATAAGCTTGATTTGTGTAATTTGGTTTTTAAAAATTTGGGGATGCATATTTATCACCTTTCACGTTGTGTTCTTGCTCTCCTTGAGAGCTGGGTTCCGCTCCGAGGAGGTGGGTGGAGGAATGCATGGCTGCCGAGCTGCTGGACCCCAAGACAGCGGGGGAGATGCCGAGGGGTCTGGGTCGAAGGCTTTAGGGGACCCCCAGCTTGTCTCGTCATTGTCAAATGTCTTTTCTTCAAAGAATAAAGAGGAAAGTAGAAGGTGGCACAGAGACAGACTAGGGAAAGGCAGGCTGATGGCACTCGGGGGCTTGGTAGTTCTAGAGTCCTCCCTGGAATCCTAGAATATGAGCACCCCACCCTTGTGTCCCCCAGTACCTCGCCCCTCTATCCCCCTGTACCCCACCCCTGCATCAGGACCAACGGTTGCAGTGTTGGACCCTCATGAGTGTGATGGGTGGACGAGCACCTCCTGAGTCTTATTCTGACTATGAGGCTGCCCCTGGTCCTCTCCAGCCCCTGCACCTCATGGCAGCATTCGAGTGGGAGCAGAGTATCTTCTAGAACTCCTCTGAGCGGGGTGATGCCAAGTCCCAACCAGAGGGGCTCCCCAGGGCAGATGCCCTCCATGCTTCTCCGAGGGAAGCCGTGGGCAGATGCAGGAGGATTGTCAGAGATGGTTAGTCTCATTCCTTTTTTTTTTTTTTATTCCAGGCAACAGCCTGCCATGGTCTGGGGGTCCCTCCCAGTGGATTCAACCTGGGTCTTCACATACATACAGCACCTGCTCCATCCTCCAGTCCTCTGAGCCCTCCCCCCACCTGCCCCCAGCCCCCACGGGTACTGTCTTAAGAGACACGCAACCAGTGTGCTCTAGGGTCTGGATAGAATCCTGACCTGAGGGGCCAGAGTGATAGTTCAGTGGTTAGGCCATGTGCCTTGCACATGGCTGACCTGAGTTCGATTTCCGGCATCGCATATGGTCCCCTGAGGACCTGCAGGAGTGATTCCTGAGTGCAGAACCTGGAGTAACCCCTGAGCATCGCTGGGGTGACCCAAAAAAACAAAAAATAAATAAAAGTCCTGA
This sequence comes from Sorex fumeus, assembly GCF_029834395.1. Classification (NCBI taxonomy): domain Eukaryota; kingdom Metazoa; phylum Chordata; class Mammalia; order Eulipotyphla; family Soricidae; genus Sorex; species Sorex fumeus. The sequence goes on along the minus strand of NW_026606185.1, from coordinate 50,763,934 downwards.
CCCAAGCTTGCTTGCTTTAGGATGGGGAGGTGAGTTGGGGAGATGAAACATATACCGGGCCTCAAATAGGTCCTCATTGTCGTTGCATTTTTGGATGTGCATAGTACAGCAAAGCATACACATGGAAGTATGCCCAGATTGGCGTGAATATTGGGCCTTTCTTGAAAATAGTTCAGAAACACAGAGAGGAAAGGCAAAAACAGTAGAACATGGAACATTGCTGGCACTGGTTTGGTGACTCGTGGTGGAGGTATGGGGACTTATGACGCTCGTCCATCGTGTGTGTATGTGAGAAGTTCAATAACAGAACATCAACCCCAAACTGAAAAGAATCAGGAATGTCCTTTCTGTTGGCTGAACCCTGCTCTCTCCCCCTCAGCGCCTTCCTTTGTCCTGCTTGAATACATCGACATCTGTGCAAATTCTGCCACATCCACATGCAGGCCTACTGGTGGTACAGGCTGGCATTAACGTGTTGGGCTTTCTCAGCCTATCATAGGTGCAGAGCTTCCTTTTGTTGTTGTTTTTTAAAAATTTTTTAAAAATTTTAATGAATCACCATGAGGTACCGTTACAGACTTACAAACTTTCGTGCTTACGTTTCAGTCATACAATGTTCGAGTACCCATCCCTCCACCAGTGCTCATTCTCCACCACCAATGTTCCCAGTATCCCTCCCACCACCCCATCCCCCATCCCCCACCTCTGTGGCATTCTCTTTTACACTCTCTCTCTCCTTTAGGGTGTTGTGGTCTGCAATGCAAGTATTGAATGGCCATCATGTTAGGTCTATCGTCTCCTTCCGGCATGCATCTCCCATCACGAGCAGGCCCTCCAAACACCCTTTACTTGGTGTTCCCTTTTCTGTCTCAGCTGCCTTTTCCCCCAGCATGTGAGGCCGGCTTCCAAGCCGTGGAGCAAACCTCCTGGTCCTTATCTCTACTATTCTTGGGTGTAAGTCTCCCATTCTGTTACTTTATATTCCACAGATGAGTCAGAGCTCCCTTTGGAAGTAATGGGGTGCTGGAATGTTCCCCAGTGCAGGAGACTCTATGTCCCATACAGAAGGAACCCAGGTGAGGTATTGAGGTATGTTAGGTCAGATTAAATGAACGCATTTCTTCAGGCAGTAAGTCTCGTGTCTCCTGCCTGCAGTCTGCACGGGAGGACATGCCTGACTGTGCGTGTGGCCCACACCCAGACCTCAGCCGTGGGCTTGTTAGCTGCTGCCATTTTGCAGACTCATTGCATTTGCTCAGGGGCGCATGGCCTGTTGGCAGGTAGAGTCTAATGTCACCCCACCAGTAGGAGCAATTGTGGATGTCCCTGCTCTGAGATGCCAACAGGGGGAAAACAGGTCTCTGGGGACTCACGGTGGACTTGTAGGGTGGGGGCAATATAAACTAACAGTGATGGGGGCTGGCAAAGCCACCTCCCCAAGGTTCCGGAGGTTCCGGAAAGGGGAACACCCTTGGCTGGGGAGGGCGTATATGGCAGCCCCAAGAGAAGGCGACACATGACTTAGGCCTTGAAACCCAGGGACAGGGATCCCTCGGCTGGCTGTGGGGATTCTTGGGCATCCTTGGTTGGTCTTGGGGTGCTCAGGCATCCTTGGTTGATTACAGGGCACTCAGGCATGTTTGGTAAGTTGTGGGGTACCCACTAGACTCTTCCCTGTCTTCCTGTACCCACATTCCTTTGAATACAGCAGTCTTTCTTGTCTTATCGTTCCTTGGGGCCTGAGTCTCCCTAGCTGAGACTGGGGTCCACAGTCCTCTTGCATCCTATCCTCTCCACTCTCCTCATCCTCTCCTCTTTGTCTTCATCCCAGTTTCCATCTTTCCACCAGCGAGAGCCCAGAGAACCGGGGCTCATCCTGCCCACGCTGGATTGGGGCTGCTCACTTCTGCCTTCTCTTTGCAGTCAACCAAAAGTAGCACCAGTGGGCAGAAATAAGACACTCAACGAGTCCCAGAGGCATGTGGGCCTTTGCGTAGAAGCAAATATTGTCATCATCCAAGCACCCTTTGGGCAAAGGGAGGCTCAGGGGGTAGCCTGGAGAATTGGGCAGCAGTTATTTCAGGAAGGTGGGGTGCTTCCTCCACCCAGGGAGGAAGGCTCCCCGGGAGGCTTCCACTCCCTGCTGGGATGTGCTAATTGCACAGGATAGTTGCTAAGTGTTGTCACCCTCCTTCCTTTGCACAGCAGAAATGAAGAGAAAGCATCAGAAAAGGACAGGGCTGCATGTAAGCTCCCACTCAGCCCCGTGAGGTTGGAGCATCAAATCGGACACGTGCCCGGGGCCTGGAGTCCTGTGTGCCTGGGCCCGGCCAGCCCAGTGCCCTTGAGCTCTAAGGCTCAGCTGCTGTTATGGGGAGGAACTTCTCAGAGTCCTGCACAGTCCTGGCCCTCATGGAGCATCCCCATCCTGGGGTGGGGTTCTGACTTAGTGTTCTTGAGTCTCACTATCTTGTAGTGTGAGAGGGGGTGCCCAGGCTCCCCCACGAGGAAGAATGTGAGGATGAGGTGGTCGTAGATGGTGCTCAAGGGACTGTATAGAGTACCGGGACTGAACTCAGGTCATCGTACAAAGCAAGTGGCTTCCCTGCCATCCAGCGCCCCCTACCCTGGCCCCCTCTCTTGCTTTTCCCAATGAGAGGGACTCTGGCTTTTGGCTTCTCCCTGCCCTGCTCAGAGAGGAGGAGGGGGACTCCCCGGGAGGGAGCACAGCTCCAGCTGAGCTGCTTCTCTGCATCCTGAAGGCCTGAGTGCCCTTCCTTGGTGGGGGTTCAGGCCCCCTGGTGGGACAGAGAGAAGAAGGCAGGTGAGGGTGGGCTGCTAGGGCCGGGGTCAGAGTGCAGAGGGCAGGGAGCAGTGGTGTTGCTTGTTGCTGGAACCCCTGAAAGCTGAGAGCTATAGGGTGGGAACTCGGGGCTGAGCAGGGTGACAGATTGGGACACCCTCCCCCGCCCTCTGCCCTCCCTCTGCCCTTTCTGGAGGTCCCCTTATTCGTGATCGGGGCTCCAGGCTGGGCAGGCTCTGGGATCTGTTTTGGGGAGGGGGCAGAAAGGGGAAGATGTTGGTGTGTTTGTTGCTTCTCCCTCCCGTTTCCACGTGGCTCTGATTGAGCCAGACAGCGTGAATAGATCAAACTTCTCTGCGGCTGGGAAATCAAACTCTATTCAGAGGTATACTCTGAGATTTCTTACTCTCGTCCTGTGCCCTGGCCCCATCCGGGTAGCCTAAAACCTGCCCCCTCTAGGCAACCACTTGCATCGCTGTCTGTTTTCTTTGTCCTTTATTTCATTATGCCCCAATGTGCCCACCATTTTACCATAAGGACAGTCTGCTGTGTATCATTCTGTGCTTGGTTCCTTATTAAATCCTTGAAATATCACCCTATCAACACTAGGTTGTTTGTTTTGTCTTGTTTGGGTCACACCTTGCTCAGTAATCAGGGATGGTGTGATGCTGGGGATGGAAACCACTGAACTACTGCCTCATCCCCAAACTGACCATATTAGTACAGGGAGCACTTCTCCGTGGTTTTTGTCCTAGTTGCATAGTATTTCACATTTTGTTCTAGCTGCGTAGTATTCCACATCTGCACAGACTTTTTAACCTGGGTCCTTTTCTGTGTTTTGCTATTCTGCATTAGGAGATCAGTTTAATTTCCCCCCTCTCTTTCTCCCTTCTGTATTCCCCCCTTCCATCTGGGCTGTCACAATCAGACAGGCAGAAAGCATGAGGACCCTTTCTTTTCTCTTATATCTGTAATGGAAACCTTGGCGGCAGCCATGCAACTACTGCAGATATGTCAAATGGATGCAGTGTGTGTGTGTGTGTGTGTGTGTGTGTGTGTGTGTGTGTGTACGAAGCAATCCCATCTGTTCTAGATGGAGGCCCAGAACAGAGGTGGGACTGAGGCTGGCTCTCAGATCCCCGTGACATAGGCAGCCGAGTGCCTGGGGGTCTTTCCCACCCTCACCAACTTGCCCTGAGGAACGACCAAGCAGGGTTCCAGATTAAACATCCTCAGGTCCAAGAGAGCCATCAAGTACCACTTTCTGGAGGCCTGGGGTGGGCGCCCCCCACCTCCTTTCCCCTCCCTGGACGGCTGGCACTCTGTCTCCTTGGACAGCAGAGCTTTGCTGAGCTGGCTGGGGCACAGTGAGAAAATGACTCTGGTGGACATTTATTTGGCTGCGGTTCCTACTTCCCCTCCTCCCCACACTGCCCACGTCCACTCTGGCCCTGGCGGAGACTCCCCAGACCTTCGTCCCAGCCCTCGCCATTCACCACACATGCAGCACCTTCTCTCTGCTCTGTCTGTCACTGTCCTGGGGGGCCCCCACAGCAGACAGGGGGCCCAACCCCGGGGACAAAGGTCTCGGCACCGTTTTTATCCCTGAAGCTCTGTGATGGTCTGTCCTGCAGAGCTCCCCTCAAGGGTGGGTCCAGTGGAGCCCATGGGTCAGCCCCACCCCACACCCTCCTCCTTGAGTGTCATCATCATAGCTCTGTCCCTCAGGACTCTGCATCGTCGACGTGCAAAGTGTACCCCCAGTCCCCTGAGCTCCCACTTCATCCCGAAATGGTTAGTTAGTACAGGGATCATCTCGGCCCCGGCTGCTCCGTGTCAAACTTCTCTGAACTGCCCTGCACTTGGCTACTCGCCTCAGGACCAGGTCTGGCTGCCCACAGGGCTCTCCACGAGTCCTCCTGCCTGTCCCTGCCCCTTCACCCCGTTCCTCACACAGGGCGGGCTAGTTTGCTCTGGTAAATGTGCTCCTCTGAGCACACTGCTCTCTTGGGCCCGGGCTCTTGTGACCTCAAGGAGAAAGGGAGGCAGGGACATTCTTCTTGGGACACCACCCTGCCCACCCTGTGGCCACCTCCTGAAGCCTCTTCCCTCTGCTTCTAGATCCAGCAGGAATCCTCCTGCCTTCCCTCAGCCTCCAGGAGCCTCTGGGTCCCGGAGAATTGTGGGCAGTGGGCACCCACATAGGACACCTCCTGGAACTTTTGTTTAGAAGCAATTTGAAAAGCATGGCAGATGAGTCGGACACAGTGAGCTGGACTCTGTGTCCCCAAGGAGGGTGTGGGATGAGTCACACTCGCTGTGTGCCCTTGAGAGCATTGCTGAACCTCTCTGAGCCTCGGTGTTCTGCTCTGTAAACGAGGCACAAGACCTTGTCCAGAAAAGCAGTGAGGAGATGATGAGAAACACAGGCAAGGTGTGTGTGGGCATCGCACCAGCCTGAACACAAATGGCCTTGGGATGGTTCCTATAGCAGGTGATGCTGGCGCTCAGAGGGATTTGGACACAAGACAGTTACGTGCACACAACCTACCCTTCTGTTCCGGCCGCTGGACAGAACCATCCTGGAGGCAGTGGCACGGCTCTGGCTCCCTCCCGAGCTCTGGCATTTCTGGGCTTTCCTGTCTCTCCAGGGAGCATCTGATGACCCAGAGGCATGTGTTATAATCACCGGGGGCGGGGGGTACTGTGGGCATTCCCAGGAGGGACGAGATGATGCCACTCAGCTGGCCATGCGCAAAACCCTCAAAGAAGCCGGAAGGTCAGCAGCAGCGATGCTGAGAAGTGCCACTGTCGTGTTTATAGTTCACCCCTGCACCCCTGCACCCCTTGTGGGGCCCCTTCCCTCCTGTCATGGCCCAGAGGCGCCGAGGCAGCCCAGGTCTGGGGGAATGTGGCTGCTCTTGCATGGGCTGGCCAGGCAGGGAAGCGCCTGGAGATGGAAATGAAAGGTGGAGTGAGTCGAAATGGCTGCTTGGAACCAAGAAAGAATCTCACCTGGGCAGCCCTGCAAGTGTGGGGGTGGTGGTGATGGGGTGGGCTGGGCTGGGGAGGTAACTCAGGGGATCTTAAGTTTTCCCCCGTGGCACCTTCGCCAGAAGCTCCAGGCCCCCTTGGCCACCTGCTCTAATTTATTTTTCCTTTTTGGATCACACCCAGCGATGCACAGGGGTTACTCCTGGCTCTGCACTCAGAAATCACTCCTGGTGGTGTTGGGGGACCCTATGGGATGCTGGGAATCGAACCCGGGTTGGCCGTGTACGAGGCAAATGCCCTACCTGCTGTGCTTTCGCTCCAGCCCCTGGCCATCTACTCTAGAGGCTTCCTTTCCCCTCCCTTTCTCGTCATCGTCGTCTGGGGGTGCCGCCCCACAGTGCCCTGCCAGCGGCTCTGTGCCAAGCTGCAGATCCCCGGCTGCCCTTGGGAGGTGTGAGGACTCGGGGGATGTGTAAATCACACTCCCCGCAGCCTCCCCGCCCCCGCCCAGCGCCAGTGTCACCTCGGAAAAGTCTCATCAACATGCATCCTGAGTCCTGATCCTGAGGCGGAGGGATCTGGGGGGAGGCAGGGGTTGGGGCTGCGTGGGCGGCTCTGCAGGGGCTTCCCCTCCAGGGGTCTCAGGGAGGGGACATGAAGCACCAGCCGGGGAGCTACCCTGCGCCTCTTACCTGCCAGCTCTCCACCCTGACAGTAGGTCAGAGTCACCCAGAAGACCTGAGAACATTTCTGTAGCACTGTAGCACTGTCCTCCCGTTCATCGATTTTCTCGAGTGGGCACCAGTAACGTCTCACAACAAATTGTGAGACTTGTTGTTACTGTTTTTGGCATATTGAATACGTCACAGGTAGCTTGCCAGGCTTTGCCGTGCGGGTGAGATACTCTCGGTAGCTTGCTGGTCTCTCTGAGAGGGGCAGAGGAATCGAACCTGGGGTGGACATGTCGGCCGTGTGCAAGGAAAATGCCTTGCCTGCTGTGCTATCACATTTCAGCAGGTTAGAATCACCCAGAAGACCTGAGTACATGTCAGTGCCTGGCTGCGCCCCATAAGTCGTAAGCCACATTAGGGCCTGGACTCAGTTTCCCCACATGCTTTCAGTGGCTCTCCCTGGGCTCACAGCCTGGCTGGGGGTCAGAAGAAACTCTTGGGGCTGCCGTATGGGGGTGGGGAGGGAAGGAGGGCTGGGCTTGGGGTCAAGCTGGCGTTAAGAGGCCATGGAAGGGTCTGGGGGTGCAGAGGTGGCGGCTGGAAGCTGGGCTAAGGCCAGCGCGAGTCGCCGTTCCCCGTGGGGTGCTCTGCAGGAGAGACCAGCAGTGGGACCTTGACTCCAGCACCCAAGTGGGAGATTATTTTCTGTGGCGTGGGGTCACTACCTCCCGCTCGCTCCTCTCTGCTCTCGCCGGTCTCAGGCCTCTAGGTGTTGCAAGGAGCTGGGTCAATGGATCCATTCTGAAGCCATGAGGGTTCAGTTTTGGCCAACAGTGTCCTCATGCAGCTGGGCATGCCAGCCACCACTGCCCCAAGAAACAGAAAGCGTCTTTGAGTTCATTCAGTGGGTGCTGTGTGACCTTTGGCTTGTCAGTTGCCCTCCCTGAACCTCAGGTCCAAATCTATAGGGGAGCGTGAGTATATTAAGTAAGAGAAAAAGGAGAAGTGGATGAACCCTGTGCACAAGTGCTTGCTGGGTCCGCTGAATTATCTCTCCAGCCTGCTTGCTTGCTTGCTTGCTTGCTTGCTTGCTTCCTTCCTTCCTTCCTTCCTTCTTTCCTTCCTTCCTTCCTTCCTTCCTCTTCTCCCTTCCTCTTTCTTTCTTTCTTCCTTCCTTCCTTCCTTCCTTCCTTCCTTCCTTCCTTCCTTCCTCTCCTCTCCTCTCCTCTCCTCTCTCCCTCCCTCCCTCCCTCCCTCTTTCTTTCTTTCTTTCTTTTTTTCTTTCTTTCTTTCTTTCTTTCTTTCTTTCTTTCTTTCTTTCTTTCTTTCTTTCCTTCCTTCCTTCCTTCCTTCCTTCCTTCTTTCCTTCCTTCTTTCTTTCCTTCTTTCTTTCCTCTCCTCCACACCTGGTAGTGCTCAGGGCTTACTCCCGGCTCTGTACTCAGGGATCACTCCTGCACACAGGAGACCATATGCAGTGCCAAGAATTGAACCTGGGTCAGCAAGGCCAGCGCCTTACCTGCTCTTCAGTCTCTCTGGCTCCAGTTTTGTGTTTCTGCCTCCACCCAGGTGTGCCCTCGGGGACTCTGGCTCTGGGGCTTTCCCTGGGAGGTGCCAGGTCAGAGAAGGGCTTTGGCGTCAGGCGTGTTGCAGATGGAACCCCTCCCAGAAGCTGGTTGGCTGTGTGTTCTTGGACAGTGGATCAGTCTCTCTGATCCTCATTGTTTTCATCTGCAGGAGGGAGTGCTCCCGAGTGATGGAGAGTGCAGCAGCACCTCTGGCCTTGGTCCCCTAGATACCATCAGCATCCTCCCCACTCTGGAATCAGTGACATCCAAGACAGGACCCTAGAGAAGGCAAAAGATCCCACCGAGGAGCAAAATGGACCAGGGGAACTGGGAAAGAGATGGAAACAGGCTCTGTCCAGCTCCAGAAAGGGGAGGAGGGTGGGTCCCACCATGGCCTTTCTCAGGAAGCCATGGACGTCGCTGTGTTCTGCAGTCAAAAGGCACGGCTTTCTTTTTGGGTCTTACTCGGCAATGCACAGGGGTTACTCCTGGCTCTGCAGTCAGGAGTTACTCCTGGCGGTGCTCAGGGAACCATATGGGATGCTGGGATTCGAACCCAGGTTGGCCGCATGCAAGGCAAATGCCCTGCCCGCTGTACTATCGCTCCAGCCCCATCCTGTTTCTTCTTTAATGTTCAGATCTTCACCAACAGCCTAGGGATGAGGAAGTGGAAGGTATGGTTTTCACCGAGAAATGAGAGCCCCTCAAGATCCCCACCGAATGGCAGGAACACCTCCAATATTCAGTATCTGTATTGCAAACCATAATGCCCAAAGGGAGGGGGGAGAGAGAGAGAGAGAGAGAGAGAGAGAGTCAGAGACAGAGATGAAAAGTGCCTGTCATAACGACAGGCGTGGGGCAGGGGGCAGGAGGGACACTAGGGACATTGGTGGTGGGAAATTACACTGGTGGAGTACCAATACAGTGTTGGTACATTGTATGATTGAAGCTCAATCACAAAAGCTTTGTAACTTTATCTCATAGTGCCACTGTGTGCCAGGCCTCAACTTGGGTCCTGCTAGAGAGACTAAAAGTCTCATCAGTCACAACACTAACCCATGGTGAGCCTTGGGCTCAGATCCTGAGCTATGAAAGATGAGAGAAAAAACCCAACCAAATGCCTTCCCCCATGGCTAAGCTACAGCACTCACATTTGTGAGTCTCTCAGTAACTAGCACTGTAGCACTGTCCTCCCGTTGTTCATCGATTTGCTCAAGCGGGCACCAGTAATGTCTCCACTGTGGGACTTGTTACCGTTTTTTTGGCAGTAACAGTAATCCCAGCACCACTCTCAGCAGACTGCACGCCTAGTCTAAGAACAGCACAAAGCCAGCAGATAGGGAGGCTCAGAGGTCCCCAGTTTCGCCATGGCAGTGTCCTATCGTACACTTTCTGCTTAGGGCTTTAAATTTATCAGGGATGGGGAGTGGGGGGAACGAGAAGGCAAGAAAAATGATAAGTGACAACCCTCCGGGCAGCCGTGGGTTTCTAAGAGAAGGTCGTAATTCTGGAGAAAATTGCCGGAGAAGTGAGTGCCTGTCCGAGCAGGCAGATGCAAATTACATGCAAATCACACACAGCCCTCCTATTTCATCACCTGGATGCAGCCCCTGGGAAAATGCTAATGGGCACTAGTGGTCTCTGCAAACCTCCCTGGGTAATCTCCGAGAGTCTGGCCCTAATTAAAGAGTATTTTCCCGGAATTGTGGGCTCCGGTGGTCTTAATTTTGCACGCTCTTTCCCCCTTCATTTCCATAGGCCTGTGGTACAGCCGGATAGTCGCATTTCATGGTGACTTGGGTGAAGGAACGTGGTCACAGACTTGCCATGGAAGGTTCTAGAATAGGGTGGACCTCTCTGTTCCGGAGGGCTCCCTGGTCCCAGTCTGGCCATTTGGAAAGGAAGGGTTTACTTAAAGCATGGGTCCTCAATCTGGAGTGTGTTTGAAATGTAAGATTTCCAGGTTTCTTCAGAGTTACAGGCTCAGGAGCTCAGCAACCAGCAGGTCCCAGACCACATCTGAGAACCACCAGCCTCGAATGACTCAGTGTGGTCCCATGGCCACTTCCAACCTGGTGTGTGCTCAGAATTAAGCATGAAAATGAAGAATGAGCATTTAGAGGGTTTAAAAAAAATTTTTTTTTTGGCTTTTTGTATCATACCTGGCGATACCCAGGGTGATGCTCAGGACTTACTCCTGGCTCTGTACTCAGGAATCACTCCTGGTAATGCTCCAGGGACCATATGGGGATGCTCGGGATCAAGTCTGGGTCGAGCCGAGATCGGCTGAGTGCAAGGCAACCCCCTTTTCCTGCCATACTATCGCTTCAACTCCCATATTTAGAAATTTTGGTGGAAACTTAATATGGTCATGCTGCTTAAACACCACATTCATTTTTTCCCTATTAATTCTTTCTTACTGTATTTCTGTTGGTGATGATCAGCTCATTGAAAGAACAACAGGTCTTTTGTAGCAGAGGGTGATTTGGGGACTCTGGTGGAACAGCTTGAATGACTGCGGCCGAGGGTACCCCCTTGAATGGCAAGATCGTTGGCATCCTCCTGAGGAAACCGAGGCAGCAATGCCTTGGGCAGGCTGAGCTTGGTGGAGGTCTGGCCCCCGGGTTTGGGAGGCTGTGTGGGGGGGCACAGAGGAGGGCGGTGTTGGCTACTGCCTGCCTGGCAATTTGGAGAAGAAAACTGGCATTAATGGCTGAATGCTGGAGACAGGGATTCGGAGAACTGACCTGTCATCAGTAGCAGTTGGACCCCTGTGGCAGAGGTAGGGAGGAACAGGGACTCACCCCAGATACTCCTGGAAGGGGAGAGGGGGCTCAGTCAGAGAGTGACCCGTGTGTGTGTGTGTGTGTGTGTGTGTGTGTGTGTGTGTAAACAAAGGGACATGACTGGTGACTTTGAGTTCCTCTTGTTTCATGCAAACCCAGAATATAGTGATTAGAAAGACTTGATTGACTGCAAGTGAACAGAATTCCATCCAGAAAGGACAATTCATTGGGCGTCACAGCGGCCAAAAGCAAGCATCCAAAATGCAGTCTGTGTGAATGCTGGGACAGACCACCAGAGAAAGGAAGGGGTGCCTGGTCCTGCAGCCCAAGTCTTGAAAGGTGGTGCTGTTTGCAGTGGCATTTAGCACGTGGCTCTGGTGGCAAGAGATAGCCCCGTTGGGCGTAGTTTAGCCATCCAGACTGAGCCAGGGACTTGGCATTCTGTGCGCTCCCTCACTGACCCTCACCAGCCCCCAGCGGGGTTGGTCCTTTTTCATGGAGGAAAGTTCTGTGATTCCGACCTGCCATCTTGGGGACCATGTTTTGACACTGCCTGGTGACAGTGTGAGAAATAATTAGTCGTCCTGTGCCATTGGGCCCAGAGGAGCCCTTGACTCTCGGTGCTCAGAGGCATTGAATTTGAAGCCTTAGAAAGGAGTTTTGCGTTCACCAACCCCTCATTTGAGAGGGTGGAAACTGAGGCCCTGCACCCGCCCCTCCCCCCCAACCCCAATCTGCCCCGGGTTGAGCTTGCATTAAGGCGGGCAGCAGGCCTATTGTTGGAGGCTTACCATGTAATTAGTGGGATTTGGAGCAATTACAGGGACAGTAAAGCCCCTCATTTGTTTCTGGTGCCAGGCAGGAGATTCCTGAGGAGGGTGGAGTGGGCCGGCACAGGGCAGGTGGTAAGGAGGTGGCAGATAGTTGGCAAATCACCTCTTGCCGGGCCTGCTCTGTGGTGACAAAGGGTTCAGCCACTGGCTCACAGATCTGGCCCAGAGACCCCACCTAGTTTTCCTCAGGGGCTGATTCTCGCTGGGTTGAAAGGTGGGCGCTGTCACCAGCCCGCTTTTCTGTTTTCTTTTCCAGTGAGCAGCAGCTAGAAGCCCACACTTCAGAAAGGTGCCTCGTGTGGGTGCTGGGCTGCTGTGGAGTTGCCTCATGGCGGGGATAGGAGAGGAGGTTTGGGGTGGCGAGAGAGAGAGAGAGAGAGAGAGAGAGAGAGAGAGAGAGAGAGAGGCACAGGGCCAGGGGTATGGCTCAGAAGCCTTGCATGTGTGAGGCCCTAGGTTACACACACACACACACACACACACTCACTCACCGGAGCCTAGGGCACGGGGGAAAGATGAGTGCATTTGAGCTTTTGCGGCGGCAGTGGGATTCCATGTCAGAGCCCCGAATATGGAACAGCTTAATCATGAATTCAGCAAATGTTCTAGAGTTCTTATTTCTTCTTAGCCACTGCGCTAACCAGGGTTACAGAAAATTCAGGGTGGGCAAAGGGGCTGGTTGTCTGAGGACATGCATTTTGTACTTCCTGCCACTCATCCATAGGGCCCAAAGGTCAATTTTATTTTATTTAATTTTTATTAGTGAAACACCATGAGGTACAGTTGTAGACTTACAAATTTTTGTGCTTGGATTTCAGTTATACAATGATCGAGTACCCATCCCTCCACCAGTGCCCATTTTCCACCACCACGGATCCCAGTATCCCTCTCACCCCCCATCCCCACCCCATTCCACCCTGCCTCTGTGGCAGGGCATTCCCATGTGTTCTCTCTCTCCAAAGGTCAATTTTAGGTCCTGTCTGTTTGGCACAATGAAACAGAGGGAGAGGGGCCGGAGTGATAGTGCAGTGGCAGGGCATTTGCCTTGCACATGTCCAACGTGGGTTCGATACCCTGCATCCCACATGGTTCCCCCAGACACCGCCAAGATTAATTCTTGAGTTCAGAGCCAGGAGTAACCCCTGAGCATTGCTGTGTGTGACCCAAAAATAACAAAATCAAACCAAATGGGAAGAGAGCCAGAGTAAGTTTCCTGTTCCTGGGAAGTAGGTGGAGTTCTGCAAACTCCCCTTCCAAGGGACTTGGGAAATGCATGATGGGGCTTAGTTTTGCTCTCAGCCCCCCCACCCCCACCCCAACAGTGGGGGTCAGGAGGAGTCCTTTGGAGCCTGGGCATGCTCTGGGCAGTCTGCCTCTCGGCAGGCCGGAGCCCTTCCACATAACCATTCAAGGATGTCTGAGTACCGAAGGTGCCGCTTAAAATACATCTCTTGCTAAAATGTGATTTTGCAATGATGCCCCCAGGGAGGACAGAGCTGGGCTGGACTGAGAATCTCCATTTGGACCTTATGCTAGTTCACGGCACTTACATGGGAAAATCCAAAGATGAGGTGCTTGCCTTGCATGCGGCCAACCCCAGTTCTATCTCCAGCACTAATTGTGGTCCCCTGATCACCAGCAGGACTGGTGCTCCTGAGCTCTGCCAGGTGTGGTCCAAACCCCACCCTCCCCCACACAACAAATCAATTCTTGGGGTTGCGACCACTCTGAGTATCTGGGAATACGAGTTTCGGAGTTTCTCTTTCAAAAGCATTGAGAAAGTGTTTGTGTGTTTGTGTGTGTGTGTTTGTGTCTGTGTGTGTCTGTGCGTGTCTGTGTGAGGGGCCGTGGGGACTCAAGACTCAGCTCCTAAGGGCTTATGCCTGAGTCATTCATGCACATCCTTCCTGGGGGATTTGGGTTGGGGGCGCCCGGGTCAGCTACTCCAGCTCTCTGAACCAAGCCCGTAGGAGGTTCTGAGCACGTGTGAGGGAGAGCCAGAGCATGTACCCACGGCCTGGCAGCTCTGATCATGCCTCCAGCGGGGCGTCGGCACAGCCTACCCTGCACCAAGCCAGGCATCAACAGCAATGTTTTTCCGGACGTCCCCTCTTCCCAGGCTGCCATCTCTCATGGTGCCAGGTGTGGGGCAGTGCTCTTGGGCATTTTGGAGATGGTGGTTGAAGGGAGAAGAGGGGTTAGATGGTGAAACCCGCCCTGGGTGACTTCCCATTGGTAGCCTCTGAACTCACCTGCCGAGCCTCCCCATTCCCGGCCTCGGGTTGGTTGGGGTCTTTCTGGGTTGGTTGACCCCCCTGAGTCCCGGTCCCACAACAGTTCTTTCTTTTTTCTTTCTTTCTTTCTTTCTTTCTTTCTTTCTTTCTTTCTTTCTTTCTTTTCTCTCTTTCTCTCTTTCTCTTTCTCTTTCTCTTTTTCTCTCTTTCTGTCTCTCTCTCTGTCTGTCTTTCTTTCTTTCCTTCTTTCTTGTTTTGCTTTTTGGGTCACACCCAGCGATGCTCAGGGGTTACTCCTGACTCTGCACTCAGGAATTACTCCTGGCAGTGCTTGGGAGGGACCATATGGGATGCTGGGGATTGAACCCAGGTCAGCTGTGTGCAAGGCATACCTGCTGTACTATCGCTCCAGCACCCTCCGCCCCCCCCCCTCCCCCCCGCCACACACATACACACACAGTTCTTTCCTATCCCATTCAGGAACCAGATCTCTGGCCTCTACCTGACTCAGACCGGAAAGTCACACGGTCGCAGGAAGCTTCCAGTTTCCCCCCCCCCCCCCACTTTCCACCCCCTGCAACTTCAGAATCCCCTGGAACTTGGACAGGGGCTCACAGGCCTGTGCAGGTGTGATCCCAGTGGGTGGGGCCACATGCGGCAGGGGTGGGGTGGGGGCAGGGCCGCTGTTCTTCTTTTTTTTTTTTTTGAAGCTCAGGGAGGAGGATCCATCAGTCCATCACTGAACCACACAGAGGCTCCGGTGTCTGTCTGTCCCCCCCAGTGGCTGCAGCCTGTAGGGCCCCAGAAGCAGCAGCCCGTTTCAACCAGGGTTTAAAGAATTAAAAGGAAGTCTTGGGGGTCAGAGAGGTAGCATAGTGGATGGGTGCTTCCCTTTCCTGTGGCTGACCTCACCGTCTGCCAGGCCCTGCTCTGTCTGTCCCGTGGATGGAGCAACTCGGCTTCAATCCTGGGGAGGGCAGGGCGATCATATCCACCTCTTCATCTCTTCCCATTTCCTCTGGGGAGGTCATTCACAGCTTGCAGCTCCGCTGAACCCTCGTTCGGGAACCGTCCTGTTTTGTGTCCTCGTGGAGAGGATCAGGGAGCTGGGCGGTGGGCAGGAGCCACAGACGCGATTCCCCTAGAGATGCCTCCCCCCTGGGGAAAGGGTACCCAAGGGGAACTCAGGAGCAGGAAGTGGGCACCACCCCCAGAAGACAGCTCTGAGGGGGAAAGTACCCAGATGAAGTATGCACTCTCGAACCTCCTGACCCCGCAGCCCCCGGGGCTGGACAGCGGGGCCCAGTTGCTATGGAAACCAGGCTTGCGGCATGGGTCCTCTGGAAAGTGACCGCAAGTCTTTTCTGTCTGCAGATCTATGACAAATCAAGCTGTCACCCCGTTCCTTGACCAGGACCAACATCACCACCACATACTTGGTATTTGGGACTGTTTGCTGAGCAGCGGCATGGAGGGAGGCAACGGTGGGCACGGGGTCTGGTCATGCCTCCAGGAGTTCAGCAGGGGCCCAAGCTCAGCCAGCCGGAACACGGGTCCCCTTACTACTGAGGGCTCTGGCCTGGACCCAACCTCTGGAATCTGCTATTGGCAGCATCCCATGATCACAACGGTCCCTGATGCCTGGAAGCAGATGATGGCCCAGTCTAGGACAGGGAAACTGAGGACTGCGGGGGTCAGGCCACTTGCCTTTCAAGGCCAGTGAAGGAGGGAGCTCTGAGCTCCAGAGATTTTCCTGTGCTCTGCCATGTGTCCTGTTCCTTGGTCCTGAAGAGGCAGCTCCTGTCCCAGCCAGGTTCAGACCATGGCAGAACCATCTGCCCTGTTCTCCAAGAACAGTGAAAACAGGACAAGCCAGGGGTCCTGGCCCAAGCACATTCTGTTTCTGCAGGACGCAGGGGCCCTGGGGCTGGGCCTCTGGGCCACCAGCCGCTGTGGGAGTCTGAAGGGACGAGGTGTCTGGCTCCCTGCAGAAGGGCGAGGGAGTTTCTGGGGTGTCTTGGAAGGTCCTGCCCTGTGGCACACAGGAAGGACCCTCAGTGAAGACTGGAGAGGGGACGTGGGCATCAGCCTAGATACCTGCCCTTGGGGGCCGGAATTCTGCAGTAATCAGCAGCAGGTGGCCCCCTGAGAGCTCACTCCACCAGCAGCCGCTGAATTCAATGAATCCTGCACGCACACCCCACCACATCTTGTTCCCAGGTGCGCTTGGGCCACTTCTAACTTGAGCCCCCAAATACAGAGCCCTTCTCAGGAGCCCCAGGTCGCCTTCTGGGGGGGGAGTGGCGCTGGGAAGGACACAGCCCAGTGGTCCACATGCTCTTGAGGGGCTGATTGCAGCTCAGAGCACGGCCACCAACAAATTTATGCCTGGTACTTTCCTGCTCTGATGGCAGGCCTGGGGCTCCCCACCACCCCCAAACCATCAGGGCAGTATGGCCCTTCCTGGGTCACTGTCTTCACCTTTAAGGCAGATATTTCTAAACGAACTAAGCAACCCAGGACTGGGGAGACAGGACAGGGATTAAGACATCTGCCTTGCACACAGCAAGGTCCGTGCCTCATGCCTGGCCCCTGGAACACTGTTGTGGGGGGGGGGGAGGTGCTGGTGTCTCCAGCACCCCAAGTGCCATAAGGAGTAGCCCCGAAGGCCATCTGAGCACTGCTTGGGAAGCTCCTCCCAAAAACGCTTTCAGCAGAACGGTCATATCTATCTTCCTGCCTGGGGAGGCATATGTGGTCCTGGGAATAGAACCAGGCTCGGCCGGGCAAGGGAAGCACCTGACCCCTGTACAATTGCTGAGGTTTCTGTATATTTTAGAAGTGCCCTAGTGGCCCCCAGTGGGGCCACCAGGCCAGATCTTTTGAGAGCTTCCGGTTACCCGGTTACCTCTCCTGATGGCCTGCACTCTGGGTTGCAGTCTTCCTTGGAACCAGAATTCCGGGAGCGAGGGAGGGAGGGAAGGGAGAGAGAGAGAGAGAGAGAGAGAGAGAGAGAGAGAGAGAGAGAGAGAGAGAGAGATTGGGAATTCAAAACCAGATGTTTGTGCCCCAAGGAGGGGCCTTCTGCTCACCAAGCCCCGACACTAATGCAACCCACATGTTCCCTCAGAGGGGACCCAGGTCTGAGCCCACCCAGTGGTGAGTGGCAGGGCCAGGACAGGAGAGCCCCTGGACAGCTGGGCAGAGGACAGTGAGACTGACTCTGCTGTCTGTCCGTCCCTGGAGAGGCAGCTCCCCAGACTCCCCCCCCCCCGTCCCCACCTCCCCCCCCCGACCCCGCACGCAGGAATCGGGGGCGGGAGGTACTCTATATGGAACCTTGGGCTGCCTCACGCTCCTTGGGTTGAGAAGTCAGACTCTAAGTGCAGTCCTTACTGGGACGGGCCAGAAACAGGGCTGTTATGACATTTGTCCCCAAAGAAGGAAGCTCTGGGGTGACAGCTCTTGGAGGGGGATTACCCCCCTCCCCATGCCACTTTGCAAATGAATCGATGTGTCTTGAGGAGCCTCTGCTTCAGAGAATCTGGAAAATCTTCCTTTCAGACTTTCTAAGAAGCCATGAGACTTGCTAGGAATAGGCTTGGGTGGGAATTTCTTTTTTTCTTCTTTTTTTTTAATTAGTGAAACACCATGCGGTACAGTTGTAGACTTATATATTTTTGTGTTTGGGTTCCAGTTATACAATGATCGAGTACCCATCCGTCCACCAGTGCCCATTCTCTACCACCAATGAACCCAGTAGCCCTCCCACCCTCCCATTCCCCCCAGCCCCACCCTACCTCTGTGGCAGGGCATTTCCTTTTGCTCTCTTTCCTTTAGGGTGTTGTGGTTTGCAATAGAGGTATTGAGTGACCACCGTGTTCGGTCTACAGTCTACTTTCAGCGTGTGTCTTGCATCCCAAGTGAGTCCTCCAAATATCCTTTACTTGGTGTTCCCTTCACTATCTGAACTGCATTTTCCCCCAGCATGGGCTGCCGGCTTCCAAGCCATGGAGCAGACCTCCTGGTACTTATCTCAACTATTCTTGGGTGTTTGGTGGGTGGGAATTTCGCCCTTGAGCTACTGTTCTCTCTCTGAAGTAGGTGTGTGCCCAGCAATAGAAACAGCAGGAGAGGAGTTTCAGACCCTAGTGGGGTGCAGGCATGGTTTTGCCCCATCCATCTGATTGTGGTCCCTGGAGCCAGGGGCAGGGCGGTACTGATCAAA
Organism: Sorex fumeus; assembly: GCF_029834395.1. Taxonomy (NCBI): domain Eukaryota; kingdom Metazoa; phylum Chordata; class Mammalia; order Eulipotyphla; family Soricidae; genus Sorex; species Sorex fumeus. The sequence continues at coordinate 50,745,817 of NW_026606185.1, read as the reverse complement.
CTCCTCTTTGATTCTTCCAGGGCGGGCACGGGGCTATTGGCGGGCATAGCTTAGTTCTGTCTTTTTAACAGTAAGCCCTGTTGTTTGAGCAGGGAAGGAAGCATGAGCTAGTCCCCCCACCCTCCAAGGCTCTTAATGACCCGAAAATCACCCCCAGGGGAGTCTTTCTGCTCTGTTCGGCAAGCTGAGATAATTAGGGTCCGCCCTGCAGCCAGTGACTCAGAGAGGGGACAGACTGTCTCCTCGGGCATCCTGCTCCCCACTGGAAGGCTGCAGGCCGCTTCTCCTGGGCACAGCCAGTGCCCACCTTCTCCCCCTCCTTACCCACACACACTTGGATAGCCCAAAGGGAGCAGCCCAGTGTGGCGAGGTCCTAGCAGGACGCAAGGCTGCACTGAGTCTCCAGCCCTGTTGCACACAGCCCCAACCGAAGCCCAGCCGGCATGGTTGGTGGGAATCATTCCGGCCGTTCCTTGGGCCGGCTTCTTTCCTCCCCTCCACGCAGTGCTAATAGCTATTTTTGATGGAGCACCTACGGCTGGCTCCCTGAACCATAAAGGAACATAAATTAATCCAGGGATTAATTTCGGGTCCACACATGCAGTACAAGAACCCTACTGCTGAGTTCCGTCCCTGGCCCCACCTGGCACTATCTTTTTGGCAATCCACAATACCCCCCAAAAGGAAAGTCTAGACAAAATGACAACACTTCCTCTCACAAGCACTGAAACTGCCTCTTCAAGGTGACCCAAGCAGTCCAGAGCCCTCCACAGGTCTGCAGTGACCTCAGGACTCTGCATTTTGCCTGCCAGGGAGGTTCTCATTGTACGAGGCTCTTCCTCCAAGGTGGTCTCTGCTACTCTGCTTAGTGTGTGCCCTGAGGGACATGTAAGCCCATGGAAGGAGCCAAGGTCTAGATCTCCAACTGTATGTTTCTTTTCAAGAATGTCGTATAGGAGGGTAAGATTTTGGGAATAGATTTTTGGAGGCTGGGGTGGGGTTTGGGTCACATCCAGCAGAGCTCTGGACTTCATCCTGGCTCTGTGCTCAGGGATCGCTCCTGGTGGGAATCCGAGGAGTATATCAGGTGTTGGGGATCAAACTAGGGTCAGCCATGGAAAACGCTTAAGCCTTTGAACTGTTTCTCCGATCTCCTTCTCGTTATAGTGTTTGGTCACTATAGCTTCAGCCCTTAGGCATGCAGTGAGGACTCGAAGTCTCTGTGGAAGTGTGGCATTATGGAGGTGTGGTGCTCTGCGAAGTGTGTTTTCTGTCCGTCATCGCTGGCGTCTTTGTTCCGCTGTCCTTGTGGGTGCTGTGAGTTCAGCCTGGTTCCCTCCCCCCGGACCACACGCCAGAGCCTCTCGCTCATCGGCCTCTGCCTCTCAGGCTCTGTGTGATTCTTCTGCCAGGACAATGCTCTGTCTTGCATCTTTGAACTTCTTTTCCTGGAGGAGAGAGTAGAAATGAACGTACCTAGAAGTGCATTTGCAGGGTTCTAGAAGATGCTTGTCTTTATTTTTGTATTTTACAGAGCTACCCTCCCATGAATTTTTGATTCACTTAATTCTCTGAGCAGTGCTCAGGAAACCCCTAGGGGACAACTTGTGGGAATTTTGGTTCACCTGGTCCTGGATTTAATGTAAGGGTCTGGGGATGAGGCATTGTTTGGGCCCAGGATGACACACCTGGTCGTGCTGGGTGACCAGCGATGCTGAGGATAGAACTGGGGTCTTGTGTGTGCAGAACATCAGTCCCTGAACAATGGACTCTCTTCTTGGCATCTCTGTGATGATTTTAAAAACCTAATTACATGCCCTGTCACTGTGTATCACCAATGCCTGGCACAGTGCCATGGAGGCAAGGATTGCTCTATCTTCAGCCTTCACTTTTGACCTCAAGAGTTGTTATTGTTGATTCAGTTCTTCTCCTCCACCTTCTCCTCCTCCCCCGCCCCTTCCTCCTCCTCCTCCTCCTCCTCCTCCTCCTCCTCCTCCTCCTCCTCCTCCTCCTCCTCCTCCTCCTCCTCCTCCTCCTCCTTCTTCTTCTTCTTCTTCTTCTTCTTCTTCTTCTTCTTCTTCTTCTTCTTCTTCTTCCTCCTCCTTCTCCTCCTTCCCCCTCCTTCCTCCTCCTTCCTCCTTCTTCCTCCTTCTTCCTCCTTCTTCTTCCTCTTCCTCGTCCTCCTTCTTTCTCCTTCTTCCTCCTTCTTCTTCCTCTTCCTCCTCTTCCACCTTCTCCTCCTCCTCTTCCTCCTCCTTCTCCTCTTCCTTCTTCTCTTCCTCTTCCTCCTTTCCCATCCCCGGTGGTGCTCAGGACTTATTCCTTGCTCTGAACTCAGGGATCACTCCTAGAGGAACTTGGTGGACAGCTGTGATGCTGGGAATCTGTTGGCTGCATGGGAAGCAAGCGCCTTTCCTATTGTACTATCTCTCCAGCTCCATTTTTCTCTCCCCTCCCTTTGTGTTTCCTGTTTCCTTTTCGCCTTTTCCCTTTTCCCTCCCTTCCCCTCTCCTCAGTTATACTCTGCAGTGCTCAGGACTTATTCTTGAGCAGGATGTTGCCCAATTTTTTTTTTAAATCTCTTTTGGGGGATTTATTGTAGTACTTTTGATTTGAGTTTTTGAACTCATAACGAGCAGCCTTCCTATTCTTATAAGTGTCATATATGGCTATAACTACGTTTAGATCTCTGCAGAAGGTCATAACATGTTCTAGCAATGATAGCTTGCTTTTTCTCTTTCCCATATGCCTAACCTCTATTTCTCGCCTTCTTGCCTTCATATACTGACAAGGGACTAGTGGGACAGAATCGAACAGAAGCAGAGCTGATGAACAGCCAGGAGAGGCTCTGATATTAAGGCCAGAAGTTGCTCTGATATTAAGGCCGTGCTCCCAGTGGGTGGCCAGTGAGCATCCTGGCGGCTGCTAAATGACCTTCATCAGGTTAGGGATGCTCCATCCAATTCTTAGCCAGCTAGGAGTTGAGTCAGGAGTAGCCATTACCTTTTGTCATCTGCTTTCTCCCTCCATCTTTGGAGGTATTTATGTGATGAATCTCCTCTAATCCACTCTCTGGTGAGTTGCACTAGTACGTTTTCTAGGGTTTTAAGCTAATTTTTCCAGTTCTTAGGAATAAATCAACTAGGAAATGATGGATAGTTGAAAAATGTGTTTCTACACTTAGTTTATCTGTTCTCCTTTTCTCCCTGCCGTCCTGTCCAGTAGTTTGCATCTTTATTCTCCTGTGAGACTTCCCTGCTATTTTCCCATCCCATCTCTCCTGGTCTACAGTTTTTATTAACCTCCTTAAATGGGTTGCGAAATCATTTTTCTTTTCTTATATTCAAAGAATATCATCCATAACATGAAATGGCTCACACACTGCTTGCTGCCTAGAACTTGCCTGTAAAACCATCTGGACCTTTTTTTTTTTTGGTGGAAGATTTAAAATGACCTGTTCAAAGCATTTGCTGATTATAAGACTTACTGTATTTGGACCATGGAGACAGTATAGGCGGTCAGGCATTTTCCTTGCAAGTGGCCACTTCTAGCCTACTCTGGTTTGATCCCAAGCCCCACATTTGTTCCATGTTGGGTCTTTCCTGAGAACAGAGCCAGAAATATTCCCTGAGCACTGCTAGGAGTGGTCCAAGAATTTCCCCCTTCTTGCCTTCATATACTGACATATCAGTATGGAAAGAGAAATAAAGATTCCCAGTGTTTGCTATCGGTTTTGCAATCACATTTTGTAAATTATATTCTTCCAAGAACTTGCACATTTTATTGAGGTTTTTCAGTATATTGGTCAAAAGTTCTTTGGAACATTTTGTAATGATCTTTTAAGATAACTGCTGTATTTGAAGTTTGTCTCCCTGTTTTTTCTCTAATGTTACTTTCCCCCTCCCCCTTTTCTTCTTCTCCTCTCTTCTCTTTTAAATCAATTTCTCCAGAGGCTAGTTTTCAAAAGAACTTCTATTTGCTTTGTTGACCTTCTTGACTCTCTATTTCCATTGTTTTGTTTTATTAGCTTCTTTTAATCGTTCTTTCTATTTTTTTGTTTTATCTCTTGATTTTTTCTTTATTATCAATTAACTTCTTGTTATACTATAATAATTCAAGCTACGCATTTCCCTCTACATACTGCTTTATTTGCATCTTACAAATTTGATAGCAGATAGAGCACCTGTCTTGCGCGTGGCTAACCTGGGGTTCATCCCCGGCATCCCATATGGTCCCCTGAGTCCAACAGGATTGATCCTTAAGTGCAGAGCCAGGAGTAAGTCATCCGCACTGCTGGGTGCGACTCAGAAACAAACAAAATAAATTTTTAATTTTGCTTTTTTGGGTCACACCTGGTGATGCACAGGGGTTACTCATGGCTCTGCACTCAGGAATTACCCCTGACGGTGCTCAGGGGACCATATGGGATGCTGGGAATCGAACCCGGGTTGGCCGTGTGCAAGGCAAATGCCCTACCCGCTGTGCTATCGCTCCAGCCCCCAACAAAATAAATTTTGAATGGTAACTTTTTTTTATTATCTCTCACTTCTAAACATCTAATTTTTTTTTTGTTTTTGATCACTATTAAAATTTGCAAATAAAATTTTTGTTGCTAGTTTCTTTTCTGGTTATCTTTTGTCTGATTTCTGAATTAAGGGGGCATGCTATGCTCTGCTATTTTTTGGAATTGTACAAAACTGCTTTATATCTAGTCAGTTTTTAAAATGTTCTATACATCACAGGACTGTTGGCTCTGAGTTCAGTGCTAATGAATCGGTAATGGCTAATCTCTTTGTAAAACATCACTTTCTATTGAGGAGAGTGTTGGAATCATGCACTCATACATATGACGCAAATGTTCTATTACTGAGCTACAAGCCCTGACCAACAGATGTGACATATTTGATGAGAACACCACAGAACAAGGCCATGAAACTAAAATAACCCTGATGTATATACAATTGTTATACTCTTATCAACTGACAAAAATAGGATTTTTTGTCAGGTGATAATAGTAATTGTATATTGATATACTATCCAATAGGATCAATGGTTTATTTTTATTTTATTATTATCATCATCATCATTATTATTTGGGACAACAGCGACATCAGTCACGCAAAACTGTCGATTGAATATGATGTGGTCTATTTTGTTGTGGAATCATCCACCGGGAGACTCCCATGTCCATCGTTTAGATTCTGCCTTCTGGAACTGTGAGTTACCATGAATGGTCTTGGTTGACATGATGAACTCAGACAGTCTCTCACCCTGTTCATTCCATTCTAGGCCATGGGTCCCGATGTGAAGTTCTTCAGCTGATCTTCTCGGTCCTATCTTGACATTAAAATCACCCACAATGATCTTGTAGAAGGTGTGGTCTTCTTTATAGAACTTCTCTAGCTCCATGTAGAACTTCTCGATTTCTCTTTCATCATAATGAGATGTTGGTGCATAGACAATGAAGATAGAAACTGCAGGCAGTGAGCCACATCTATTCAAATGTAAACGTCCGATTCGGGTTGTTAGGCATTCGAATGAATCAATGCTCTTGGCCAAGTTTGTGTTGACAAGGACACCGACGCCTCCAACACCTCTTTTATCGCATGTTCCGAGGAAGAGTTCTTCTCCAGTGTCGAAAACGGCATGGTGAGATTCGTGCCTTCTTGTCTCGGTCAGACCAATGATGTCGTACTTGATCATTCGCGCTTATACCATCAGGTCCTCGATGGATGCATCTGATGCTATCGTACATGCATTGAAAGTACAGACGATCATTTTTGTCTTCCTTTGTTGTGGCAGCCTAGGTCGGCCTTGAGATTTCGTCAGCCTCTCCTTTCTCATCCTTCTCAGTGCTGCCATGTCGGTGAAGCCTTCAGGGTCAGGTGAATGAGACCAGTTGTACTGGTTTTGGCATATCGAATACACAACGGATAGCTTGCAAGGCTCTTCCGTGCAGGCGGAATACTCTCGGTAGCTTGCCAGTCTTTCTGAGAGGGATAGAGGCTTTTGGGGCGACCTCTAATCACCCTTGTAGGTATTACCATATTTGAACCCTATCAAATACGGTACGACAATTCCGGAAGATGGGTATTTAATGTCTTATGATGTGTCACGCGGCCGCTTTGCGGCCGCGCAGGTCCATAAAGCGTCCTGGAGTGTGGCGATGGCTGGGTAGTGGAAGTAGTGTCCAAAATAGTGCAAAATTCTACTTCACAGAGCGGGGAGAAAGGGCTGCAAAGTTCAAAAAGAGAACTCCCAGAATGACCGCCAACTGGGAACTCTTTGGTACTATTGCGGCAACATGGGAAGATGCCATTGTTGACAACATTGACGAGGAATACGATCGACTGGTTCAGCACCTCCATGAATGTGCGAGGAACGCCAAGAGAGAGATAGCCACAAAAAATCGCCTATCTTCGAAAACTCTTGAGCTAATTCGCCAGCGTGGTTTGGCGCATGCCTCAGGCAACCGCAAGCTAACGTCCGAGCTCGCAAAGCAGTGCAGAGATGCGATCAAGGAAGACCTCAAAGAGAGAAGAGCAGAAGTACTGGTAGATGCGGCAGAAGCCGGGAAAAGTATTCGTAACGCCCACCTGTCCTTCGCCAACTACAAGACCAAGATGACTGTTCTTCGCCAACTACAAGACCAAGATGACTGCCCTCCAACATCCTGATGGACCCATCACATCCTCTAGAACGGCAATGGAGAAGATTATCCATGACTTCTACTCAAATCTCTTCGATAGCCATGTCCACTTGCCGACATACCAAATTCCACAGGATGGATATGTCGTTCCCAACGTTCTCCCTTCCGAAATCCGACACGCCATTTCATCGGTAAAGAAAAAAACAGCACCCGGCCCAGACAAGGTCAGACCTGAACACCTGAAGAACCTGCCGTCAGTACTCATCAATACACTGGCTCGGCTCCTCACTCGCTACCTGTCTGAATGCAAGGTTCCTTCCCAATGGAAAACCAGCAGGACCGTACTACTGTTCAAGAAGGGAGACATCCATGACATTGGCAACTATCGCCCGATCTGCCTATTGTCTGTCATCTACAAGTTGTTCACTCGAGTCATCCTAAATAGGATTGGCAGAACACTAGATGAAGGACAACCATGCGAGCAAGCCAGGTTCCGCAAAGGATTCAGCACCATCGACCATATCCACACGATAACCAAGCTCATTGAGGTTTCTTGGGAGTTCAAGATGCCGCTCTGTTTAACGTTCATTGATTTAAAGAAGGCCTTTGATTCTGTTGAGACGGAAGCGGTCATTGAAGCCCTAGCCAATCAGGGCATTCAAGCCCAATACATCAGGATCCTCCGTGAGCTGTATTGCAGATTCACTACCAGGATCTCACCATTCTACAAAGAAGTGATCGTTGATGTCAAGAGAGGGGTGCGGCAGGGTGATACCATTTCACCGAAACTCTTCAGTGCCACCCTCGAGAACATCATGCGACGACTGGAATGGGAAGGAATGGGAGTGAAGATAGATGGTCGGCAACTACACCACCTCCGCTTTGCTGATGACATTGTTTTAATAACACCAAACATCAGCCAAGCAGCACAAATGCTGGCCGACTTTGACCGTGAGTGTGGAAAGATAGGACTACAGCTGAATCTTACGAAGACAATGTTTATGAGAAACAGCCTCGTTCCTGACGCCCCATTTGCTCTCAATGTAACGGCCATCTCCGAATGCAACAGCTATGTGTACCTAGGTCGAGAGGTCAACATGACAAATGACCTGGCACCCGAGCTGCGCAGGAGGAAGAGAGTGGCTTGGAACGTCTTCAAGAACGTCGAAGAAATAGTTAAGAGGACGAAGAACCTCCGGCTCCGGGCACATCTCTTTGATTCCACTGTTCTTCCTGCATTAACATATGCCTCAGAGACCTGGGCCCTACGCAAACAAGATGAGAACGCTATTCAGGTCTCCCAAAGAAGGATAGAAAGAGCTATGCTTGGAATATCACGTTTCACTCAAATGAGAGAAAGAATCCGGAGTTCTGACATCCATCGATGATCAAGAATCAGGGACGCTGTCTCATTTGCCAAGGTGTCAAAAATCAGATGGGCTGGTCACGTAATGAGATTTAAAGATGACCGCTGGACTAGAGCTGTTACCGACTGGATTCCACGGGATGTCAAAAGACTGCGTGGCCGCCCACCTACCAGATGGTCAGACTTCTTCGTGAAGATCATGAACGATCGGTTTGAGGCCCTTCATGTTCCCGGAGCGAACAGATGCCATTGGGCTACACTAGCACGTGACAGAGACAAATGGAGACGTTACTGGCACCCGCTCGAGCAAATCGACAACTAACAGGAAGTTAAGTGATAAGTGATTAAGTGATCATTATTATTTAGTGAATCACCATGAGGTACACAGTTCCAAAATTATTCATGATCAGGTTTCAGTCATACTCATCCCTTCACTAGTGTACATTTCCCACCATCAATGTTCCCAGTTTCCCTCCTGCTCCCCTTCCTGCAGCCCACCTCTGTGGCAGACACATTTCTTCTCTCTCTCTTACCTGAGGAGCAGTGGTTTAATATTTGCTGTTCAATAGTCATGATGACATTAGAGAACATAATCACTGTGTATAATGAGAATTGACCATATACATATACATGTATAATTATTTCAATATATATGTATGTATGTATGGATGTATGTATGTATGTATGCCTGTGGACTGGAGCGATAGCACAGTGGGTAGGGCATTTGCCTTGCATGTGGCCAACCTGAGTTCGATTCCTCCTGCCCTCTCGGAGAGCCCAGCAAGCTACCGAGAGTATCTCGCCCACACAGCAAAGCCTGGCAAGTGGCCTGTGACGTATTCGATATGCTAGACCCAGTAACAAGTCTCACAATGGAAACGTTTCTGGACCCGCTCGAGCAAATTGATGAACAATGGGAGGACAGTGCTACAGTGCTACGGTGCTATGTATGCCTGTATCTTCTGTGTGTTTTCCTTGTCACAGATTATTTGGACATATGTAAAGGTTTAATTTTGGGGTTTTGGTTCTGTATGTCTAAATTTAGTCCAATATTATACTGTCCTAATTATTGTCTTCTCATCATATAGTTTGAAATGAGAGACACGGTGCCTCCATTTTCTTTATTTTGCACAAAATTTCTACAGCTTTTTTAGGTGTTTTGTAATGCCATATAAAATATTAATATTTAAAATTTCTTATTAACATCATTGGAACTTTGAGAGGCATTGCATTGAATCTGTATATTACTTTTGATAAGATGGACATTTTTATCGTGTTAAAAATTTTACGTAGTCATAAACATACCTTTCCATCATTTTTTGTATCATTTTTTGTCTTTTAGTAGTGTCATGTAGTTTTTATTTTATATTGGTCTTTCACCACTTTTAAAATGTTTGTTCCTAGGTATTTAATTATTTTAAAACTATTATAAGAGGAATTATTTTCTTATTCATCATTCATATAGGAATAGATGTAATAGATTTTTATGTATTTATTTTGTAGCCTGCCACTTTACTTTATATTTATTTCTTATAAAAGATTTTTTAAAGTGAAGTCTTTAGGGTTTTTAATACTTGTCATCTAAAAATGATGTAATAAAAAAAACTCCCCCAAAAGTGAAAATCTATAATAAGGTGATTTCAAACGGTGAATTTTTCAGAAATTCATAAAATAACTTAAGTTCATTTTTCTTAAGTTCTTTACAATAAAATTGAAGGAGACAGAATGCTTCCAAACACATTGTACCTTACCCTGGCTTCAAGACTATACAGGGATAGTATACAAAAGAGAGAGAGAGAGGGAGAGAAAGAGAGAGAGAGAGAAAATTAAAGACCAATATTTTTGATTAACATAGATGCAAACATTTCCACAAAAGAACTAGAAAATAAAATTCAATAATTCATTAAAAAGAATGATATGATAGCCAAGTGGAATTTATTCCAGGGGTGCAAGGATGGTTTGAGATACAAATCAACTAATGGAATACAGTAAATTAACCAAAAGGGGAGAAATGATCTGATTTGGTGATTTGATATAGCCATTTATGATTTTGAAAAACTCAATAAAAGAGATTAGAAGGAACAAAAATGGAGATGAAAGGAACATGCCGCAACATAATAAAGGCTAAACAGGAGAATCCCACCACAATATCACCCTCAACTCTGGAAAACTGAAAGTTTTTCTTGCTTTAATCAGAAATGACACTGCTTCTATTTAATTTACTATTAGGCGTCTTAGCTAGAACAGTTAGATCGCAAGAAATAATGGGAATCCAGGTTGGAAAAGAAGAAGTTGAAATAAGCCGTGCATCTTTTGGAAATACCTTTGTCACTGTGTTTGCGAGTGGCAAGGACTCTTTCTTTCCATTTTCTATAATGTTTTCACTCCTCCTTCATTCCTAAAAGATCACGTTCCTGCATATATAATTCTAGGATGTCCTTTGTGTCAGCATTGGAGGATTTCTTCTGCTGTCTTTTCTCCATTGTTTCAGTTATTGTGGTGGCTCTACATGACAAAGAAGCTGTGCCCCACCTTCTCCCTCCCCAAATACTCTAAGCCACACCCTCCTCACCTTACTGTCACATACCAGTGTGCCCAGAGTTGCAACAACCCCATCCCAACACCATGGTAATTCCACACTGGGCTTCAAACCAAACAGGGATAGCCTTTGGAGAAATGCTACACATCTGTGCCCAGTGGACACTGAAGCTGGAAGTTTTACCATGCCCAGAGTTGGGATTTAGTGAGAAATGAGTACAGACATTTTTCTGTTCTCACCGACAGTGACCTACTCTCAGGAAACAAGACGGGTTGTTCTTGTGGTTTGTTTTCTGTAAAAGGAGAACCATGATCATTCACTCATCAGCTCACAAAAAAAGGAGCTATCGTTCAAGTGTCAGGAGTGAGAAAGAAACAAAAGGGAACGAAAAGTACTCATGAGAAAGTTGAATCCCGGTCTGTTATCATACTCTAAACATATTTTCTTAAAGAAATCCCTCCCTTCTATCTAAAGATAGAAGTCTTTATATTAAAAAGGAACTTTGTAAAGAAAAGGACCATACAACCCAGGGCCTCCTGGTTGTATGTGTTCTTGATAAGATATATGCATTCAATTTCATGGTCAAAGAGTGAAAATCAAAGGGTACAAGAGAATATACCAAGCAGATATCAAAAGAAAGCAAGTATTTCATTACTAATAACAATAAAGAATGAGCGTAGGGGCTGGAGCAATAGCACAGTGGGTAGGGTGTTTGCCTTGCACGTGACCAACCCGGGTTCGATTCCCAGTATCCTATATGGTCCCCTGAGCACCGCCAGGGGTAATTTCTGAGTGCAGAGCTAGGAGTAACTCCTGTGCATTGCCGCATGTGACCCAAAAAAGCAAAAAAAAAAAAAAAAAAAAAAAAAAGAGCGTAGAGTCTCATATTTAAAGATAAAAAGACTAAACTGCTAGGAAATAGAATGAGTCATGAATCTTTGTGTGCAACAACATAGCCTTGAAATAAGGGAAGCAGAAATATAAAGAATTAAAAGGTGAAAAAGACAAATCCACAATTACCTTCGAAAAATATTAGTGTGATTTTTTATGGCAGAGGAAAAAAGATACAAACTCTATCTTTTATATAAAAGATACAAGTATATGTCTTCATAGAAAACATTTTAGAAAAAAAGGCTATATATAAAAGGTTTCAACAGGTCAAGCTGCAAGTATTAGCCAATGGATCAAAATATAGCCCTGCCCCTACAACGGGAACCTTCTTTGTGGGCAGACATTTATAGAAACTGAATATGATCAGTGCAAATATCAGCAAAAGCCAAAGAACCGGCATCGCTGGAACCCTGTTCTCTACCCCATGCAATGCTACTAGAATTCAGGGATGAAAGAACTTGCCTCTGCCTTAAACCACTCCACTGTAGACACTGTGGCCAAGAAGGAAGCTAAGGGAGGGCGGGGTAACCCTGAGGCAGAAAGAAGGTGGGGGGGGGGGTGTATGATGTTTCTCAATAGATCTGGAGACCCTTTCAGAGTCTTTTGTTCCTGATATAAAGGAAATCCCAATCATCAGTAGAGCCCCCATCTTAGAGCCCTCCTTGCAGTTGGGTTCTAAAATTATATCATTTTACAGATAAAAGAGATCATGAGTAAAGATAATCTCACCTACAGAGGTGCTGAAAGAGTTTAAGTGCTGGAAAGGAAATTCAAATGTATGTATTTTCGTTCTGATTCGTTTCATTTTTTTATTGCATCAAATGTGAGTAATTCCTATTCAGCTTCGTCTCTCACTAAGGTTCTTGGGAGCAGTCCCTTAGTCATACTTAATGCTATCCCCGGTACGTAAAGATGAAAGATGTTAAGGCTATGATTGTTGAATGAACGCTAAATTCAGTTATTAATTTCTGCTTGACTATTGGCATTTATCTTTGGCCTTGGACTGGCAGCGGGGGCTCCTTAGTTGTGCTAGGTAGGGGCCACCAGGACCATCTCCAACGATGCTTTGCAGGTTCATACATACGGTACTGAAGGTGGAACCTGGACCCTACCTGCCCTTCGCCTTCTCTTCCAGTCCCTCTCACTAGTTTATTTCTAAGTAACTCGTTTCTCTTACCGTATAGGTCACTGTAAGGAATTTAGAGACAGGAGAGAGGAGAAAAGCACCCATAAGCTTTTCATTAAATAGTTTCTAAAAAAACACTTTAGTGACTGCACAATAAGCAGACATGTGCTCACTATTTAGGTTATTTCCAAATTTTCCCTATTATAAATAATTCTGTGACAAGTACCGCTGCACATTCTCATTATTTCCTGAAGATAAATTTCTAGAGCTGGAATTACTAGGTCAAAGGAGATGAAGTTCTTAAATAGGTTTTGATAAATATTGCCAGATTCCCTCCCTCAAAGCTATACTAATTTGCATTTCTCATTATAAGAAAGTATCCATTTCTGTTCACCCGCTTCAATATTGATATTCCCCCTTCCTTTTCCTTTTTTTTTCTTTTTTGAGGTAAACTTTTCATTAAGGTATGACATAGACAGAAAAAGGCAGGCCAGCGCCATAAATTTTCACATGCTCACCCTAGTCCCATATTGAAGTGAGAATCTGATTGGGACCCAGCGCCCACCCACTTCCTCGGGGCCACCTTCCTGTCATTCCCAGGGGTAACCACTGTTCCTTGAACATCACCACCTCATCTCCACCATGTTTGGAGCCTGTGCTGTGGAGTTAGCAGGTTCAGTTCGCACGTGTGCCTTATTTCATCAGAACCACAGGTGGGAATGATGCATGTTGCCCCAGCAGTGGCCGTCAGCCTTCATGACGCTCTGCTGCTCTTTGTCACATCTCTGTGTTTTAATTCCTCCGTTGAACTGTGCACGGGGCATTGGAAAATATTCTCGGTTCAGACTCTTTTTTTTTTCTTTTTGGGTCATACCCAGCAATGCTCAGGGGTTACTCCTGGCTCTGCACTCAGGAATTATTCCAGGCGGTGCTTAGGGGACCATATGAGGTGCCGGGGATTGAACCTGGGTCGGCCGCTTATAAGGCAAACGCCCTATCTGTTGTGCTATCGCTCTGGCCCCTTGGTTCAGACTCTTAAAGCCAACATGGCCAGGGTCATTCTTGTCTGTCTTCTTCTGCCTGACCATCAGCATTTCCATTAGTTCTACACTGATGGAGGCCACACTGTGCTCCCACACAAGTATTTTTTATTTATTTGTTTTGGGTTTGGGTTTTTGGGTGTTTAGGGGTTTTTGATTGTTTGTTTGGTTTTGATTTGGGGTCATAGCTGGAGGTGCTCAGGACTTCTTCCTGACTTTGTGGGATCACTTTAGAGGGCACGGGGGACCATATGAGATGCCAGGGATTGAACCCACCAGCCTCATGCCGGGCAAGAGCCTTCGTGCTATATTATTGCTCTGGCCCCACGCAAGTATTATTAATGACATAAGAAGTCTCCTAGTAAATTGCTGCGTGAGTCAGCCAGTAAGAGTGTGTAGGAAATTCAGATCGTCAAGGGCTAGAGATGCTTCTGCCTTATGGGAAAATAACTGCTTGTGTGAATACATAGACCAGACTCCCAAACTCGTTTTCCTTTCGCCCCTTTTTAGAAAAGAACATTACCCAGTGTCCTTGGAAATCTGCCTTCTTCAAGTGAACAAACAGAAAATGCCCTCAGGTTGGCTTTTAGGGGTCCCCTGGGTCACTCCAGTGTGCCCCCCACAGTCAGGCCAGTGTCCCCACTCCGGTGAGCACTGGCCCACCGATTTCTGTGGTTCAGTTTCTCTGGTGACGTCAGGAATGCTCAAGTGTGGTCAGAATGGGGGTGAGTGTGGTGGTGGGGATGGGGAGGGTCTGGCCTGAGATGGGGAGACAGTGTGGGAGTGAGAAGTCAGCCCCCCACCTGCGACAGGGGGTTCTCTCTGGGCCATGAGTGAGGTGTCACAGAAGGCCTGTGGGCAGGTCAGGTCCCCCCCCCCCCCCAAAGCCACATTTCAGAAGCATGCGGGTCATGAGTGAGTCTTTTCGAGGCAAATGAAGAACCGACTCCTTTCCCAGGGGCCGGGGGAGCAGAGAGTCCAGGACCCTCATGCCGTCACTTTCCTCAGCCGTTCCTGCCAAGCGCCAGTCCCTGACCCTGGCTGGACCCAGCACCACAGAGCTGTGAATGCCCTGGTGCGAGGGCCATGCTTCCGCAGTTACCATAGTGTTGCAGCCCCCAGCTTGGCACGCAGTAGATGCTCAGGAAACTTGTGGCTGATGGACTTTCTTTGACTTCAGACCTGACTTCTCCTCTCCTCCTATCCCTTTCCGGCAACTCCCAACTGTGAGTCCGTCTCTCCTGGCGACATCCCAGTCATTGCCTTTGGCATTGGGTTTCCTTCATTGCCTTTCCCCAGGCCCCAGGGTCCCTCATGTAGGGCAAACTCCCCTGCAGAGGGCAGGTAGGTAGAGGCACCTTCAGCCTGTTGGGCATTGCCCTCGCGAGAGTTCATCTTCCCTCCTGGTGAAGAGAGGACCCTCCCAGGCTCAAAATTCCCAGGGTGCTGTGCACTACTCCTCGAGATGTTCAGGACCAAGGGTACCTTCATTTTGGTCACAGTTAAGGCAGGCAACACGGTGAGGGAGCCCCCTGGTCTCATTCCCCCAATGTCTGCAAAGGCCAGGCCAGGCTGTGTGGGGAGACAGAACTGCAGCCACCCCATGGAGTCTCCCTTTTATGGAGGGAGGAGTTGTGGCTTTTTGGGTCACACCTGGCGATGCTCAGAGGTTCTCCTAACTTAGGAATTACTCCTGGCGGTGCTCGGAGGACCATATGGGATGCCGGGGGTTGAACCTGGATTGGCCGTGTATAAGGGAAACGCCCTACCCGCTGTGCTATCGCTCCAGCTCTGATCTCCCATTTGTTTAGGGGCTTTTCTCCCTACGCAGTTCAGGCCTGACTTTCGGGGATAAAAGCTGCCTGGTTCACTTGCTGCCAAATGTGAGAGGACATTTAGGCCCACTGGAAGTGTACTGCAGGAGGTGTGACCTTGTTTTCTCTCTCCCTTTTTTGTCATTTGACCACGAAGTGTCTGTGGGAAGGCCAGGGCTGAGACTGGCCCTTGGGTCTGCCAGCCCTTCCTTCAGCCTGCAGGGGGCCCGGCCTGTCAGAACTGGAGGGGCTGGATTTCCTTTAGGGCACTCTATTTTTTGTTTGTTTGGGGGCCACACCAGGTAATGCTTATGAATACTCCTGGCTCTGTGCTCAGGAGTTACTCCTGGAGGGCCTTGGGGGAATCCTAAGGGGTCCCAGAGATAGAGCCTGGGTCAGACTCAGGCAAGGCCAGCTGGACTATCACTCTGGCCCCTCTATTTTTTGTAAGGGCCAAGCAGGGGCGGCTTCCTCCCAAAAGAGTCTGGGGTTTGTTCTGAGGAGAAGGGGTGAACGGGGCACCCTCAGAATCCTTCACTCCTTCTCTCTCACTGCTTTTGACATCCAATGGTGTGCCGAGTCCCGAGTCCCGCTCCTGGACGAGTGGGGGGCCTTGTCAGTCTCAGGAACATTTTCGCCATGCTCAGAAAAAAAAAATCTCCAGTGGATGAGTTTTAAACAAAACAAAACAGAAACAAAATTGAAACCAGAGTCCATTAACAGTCTCTCAGGGGAGAGTCTGTGAGAAACTCATCTAGCACAGGGAGCACTTGGTGTTTCGGTGACAAAGCTGCACGGCAACCTTCCCCGGAGAGGGGGCATAACACCACGCCCCGCTCGCATCACACACGGGTCAAAGCTTTAGACCGGAATCTGTGACTTTTCTCTCTTCAGTTTAGGTTCCCTAACTCAGACGGGAGGATCCAAGATGGCGCCACTCCTGTGCTGCTCTTGGTTGAGATCCTCAAGAGCCCTCCCCAGGGGGCGTCTTCTCTCCCCACAGCCCTTCATTCTCTAGAACCTTCCTCTCCTGGGCCCTCTCGTGGCAGCCCAGCAGCCCGACTTCTGTGCCCAGTGGCCAAATCCGAGAATGTGGAAGCGACAAGGCCACTTAAGCCCAGAAGTTCACTTCACCTCATTCCATGGGTTGGTCAAGATGACATGGGCAGTTCAGTCAAGGGAAGTGTTGCCCACGACTTGATAGGACGTTGTCACAGCCATCTTTGGACACAACTGACAAAGAAAGAGACCCAACGGACTTGTCTCTGATGCCGACTTTACCTCTGGGCCTGTGGTCCTCACCCCTGCTCCACTCTTGCTCCCGTTGCTTCTGTTCCCTCAGCGAGGATGCAGCTAGGGGTCACAAGGAGTTCACTTTGCTCGTGCGTTTTTGCTTGGGTGTTCAGGGCTTACTCCTGGCTTTGTGCTCAGGAATCACTCCTGGAGGTGGTGGGGGACTGGGGATGGATGGAACTCAGGTCCCCTGAACTATCTCCCCAGTCCTCAGAGTTTACTTTTACTTTTACAAAATTCTCTTTTGGGGCATTTCCTTGCACATGGCCGACCCAGCTTCGATTCCCAGCATTCCATATGGTCCCCTGAGCACCGCCGGGAGTAATTCCCGAGTGCAGAGCCAGGAGTAACCCCTGTGCATCACCGGGTATGACCCAAAAAAGCAAAAAAAAAAAAAATTCTCTTTTGTGCTCTTTCTGGGCTTACTGATCAGGGCTCCTAGGACTCCATTGTTCCCCGTATACCTAGTGTGTCTCTACAAAGAAAAATCACCTGAATGTTGTGGAACAAGCCTCACAGTTGCTGTCAGCTGGACCAACTTGGTGTGTGTGTGTGTGTGTGTGTGTGTGTGTGTGTGTGTGTGTGTGTGTGTGTAGGGGGGTGTCTTTTCCCATACTCAGGTGTGTCCTCACCACTTGTACTTCATGGTGCTGCCATCAAACTAGCTCTTTCCGCATCGGCCAACAGCCTATTCAGTTCTGAATTTCCAATTTTCATCACCCAAGTCACACATTGAACTATTTGTTTTGCACCTGTGCTCAGGAAGGGAGTCTTAGTGTCAGTTCAGGGAAGCCCCCAAAGCATCTGCATCACTGAGAAAGGGGAAAATGAGATGGGTGGGGGAGGGGGGAAAAGTTTGAGCTAAGAATTTTGAAGTCACTTGGAGCTATGCATTCTCAGGTGTAAAGGTGGACCCGGTGAGTCTAGTCACTCTTGGGCCCACTGGGTCTGTCCTCTGTTCCTCCTCCTCTCGTCCTCTCCCCGCCTCTGTGCCTCCAGTCCCGTCTGTCCATGCTCGTCCTCCCCACCCTTCCCCGCCCTGTACTGAGTGCATTTCCAGGATCTCATGCTCGCGCTGTTCCCCAAAGCAAATTTCCAAAATTAAATTTGCCTTTGTGGAGAGCAGACAGGTCTGTAGTTTGTCGGTCCCTGTTGCTTAATGTTCCCACCATAATGCTGCTTAGCCGATGATGGGAAGGGAAAAGACTTCTGGTTTTCATTGATTTTTAGCGTGCTATCATTAAGAGCCAGGGGGAAATGAAGCCGGGGCCCACCAAGGTGCCCTTCTGCACCGCCAGTGCTCTTTATCTGCTCCTTGGAAATGGGCTGAGCAGTTCTGAGAGCTAGAGAACTGTGTCAAGTGCAGGGGACAGGATGCAACGTTCTTTTACACCCACCCCCCCCAAACAGATGGATTTGATAGTACGCTGGAGAATAGGGAGCCTGTATGTGATGGTCCCAGCTCTGTCAAGACCCAACTGTGTTGGCTCTGGCAAGCCAGTGGAAGTTGGATTCAATCCATCTTTGTATGGGTTGCATGTTGCGGGGAGGAAGTCCAGTGGTGCTGGGAGGAACCACACAGTGCTAGAAGTCAAAGTCAGTGCTCCCTCATGCAAAACATGTGCTCCGGGTCCTGTTTCCATTCATCTTCACAAACTCTGGATCCAGCATTGTGCTAGGCCCTGGTTTTAGTTCCTGAGCTAGCCTGTGACTAGGCAACACACTCAGTGGAATGAATGAATGAATGAATGAATGATCTCTGGGGCTCCGTGATGCTCAAAGTTCCCCACCGTGGGCAGATTCGGAGGCTGTGGGTAGTGGTGAATGCAACAACCCTAGTTTCACAGAGGAAAACTACACCCCCTTTACTATCTGCTGTCTTCTAGAAACATCATGAGCATTGGGACAATATCACAGCGGTGGCCATTGACACCCATGGGTGTTGTGCAATGTTTGTTTAATATGAGGACTTGACCTGTTCTGTGAGGGCTGCTTGATGGGTATTAATGAATGATTCTATTAATTAACTTTCCATTGCTTGAGATGGGAACTTCCTTTTAATTAAGTCATTGTTTTGCTCACTTGTAACTCTATTCCAGTGTGATGCCCCCTTTATAATTAGGGGGGAAAATACATGTTGGCTTCAAGTTGGAGATAATAAGAGCCAACACTATTTTCCCAAGGGAATCTGTGCAAGGAAAGAAGTGTGCAGTCTGTGAATGATGAAAGCCAGGGCAGGGCCAGGGAGGAACATGTAGGCACTTCTTCAGGATGCAAGAAAGTGCCCACACCCCCGAAAACAGGGTTAGAATCTTGCTGTAGACCAGACTCCCCCCTCTTTCCTCTGTCCAAGAGTCATCAAACTGTACCCTTGAGTGTGGATGGCTAGACCAAATCCATGGCAGGAAGAGATGCAAGGGGTTGTCACTGAGGTGTAGTTTAGTAGATGGAGTTTGGCAGTGGGTTGGATGTGGGTGGGGGTGGGGGTGGGGATGGGGGAGAATGAAGAGGGAGTCAGAGATGAAAGTTTCTGAAGTTTCTGGACTGAGTTTCTGGTGGGACTTATTGGAAAGAGGAAAGGCAGGGAGATATTGGGGGAATATAAATAGAATTTCATTTTGCAAATAGGGAGTTGAGGGTGTTTGTGACTCACTGGCAGAGACGGAAGGAATCAGCAACTGGCTGACACCCTTACAAGAGGACTCAGGATTTCCTGAGTCTCTGAGCCCAATTCGCTGTCTTAATGCTATTTCTGTGAGAGTAGAGGATTCAAGTACAAAAAATCTCATTTTTTAACAGCCATATAATTTCTATTTTGTGAAAAAAAATGAGTTCACAATCATTTTGTTAATGAAGAGCAAAGACTTTGTTTTCCTTTAACTCTTCTTAAAGTTCTTTTCAGGGGCCAGAGTGATAGCACAGTGGGTAGGGCACTTGTCTTGCATGCGGCTCACCTGGGTTTCGATCCTCCTAGCGTCCCGTATGGTCTTCCAAGCATCACCAGGAGTAATTCCTGGGTGCAGAGCCAGGAGTAACCCCTGAGCATTGCCAAGTATGACCCAAAAACAAAGAAAAATCAGAGGAAGGGATTGAACCAAACCAGGCAGTGCTTAGCAGCTACCACTGGTTCTGTGCTCAGGATTCACTCCCAGAGGTGCCCAGAGGACCTTGTTATGATGCAGAGTATCAAATGGGGCTGGTTTTACCTACCCCCTGCCCCCATACTGGCTCTCTCATCACTATCTCATAACTCTTAAGGCAAAAGAGGAAAAAACGTAGTGAAAATAGCTAGTAAAAAATAGAAATAATCTGTGAACCGATTAAAGATAAAGCCGACTGGGTAATAACCCCTGTGATCTCAGAGCAGTGTTGTTTGAAAATGGACAGACAGTTCGCTCTCTCTTCCAAGGATTTAGCTGGAGTTGATTATAGCATAAAAGCATGAGATTTGGAAACTGAAATACTAGGCCAGCTCCATCACTAGCAGCCAGGTGTATCCAGAACAAACAGCTTAAGATACCTTGCTTATCAGTTTCACACATTTATCAGGAAACAGATGGATGGAAGTGTGGTGGAAAGTATAAGGTGTCGTGAGGTTTGTAGAAATATCATCTTATTCATGTTATCTTATGGGTTTCTTAGTGGAATAATGGTGATAATGTGGATTGTTTCCTACTTTTTGTAGTTTTAATGCTCCTGCTAGCAAAATAACACCTACTTTTTGTAAAAATGGTTTTTTTTTAAAGAAAATGATAGAAAAATAGAAAGATGGAGAAAAATCACCCACTTTTTCACTATTCTTAAAATAATCACTCCAATATTTTGGCATAGTTCCTAAAGATAACGTTTTATGGAAATTTAAAACTTAGGACTTAATTCAAACCTGTATAAGTGCACAGAGAATAGGTACAACTATTATTAGTATACCATGAACCATAATTTATGGCCTGTTTTTATAATTTATAATCCTAACATTTCAGTTGTATGTATATACTTTTAATAGAGGTAATTTTGTTTATTCTGTCAGA
This sequence comes from Sorex fumeus, assembly GCF_029834395.1. NCBI lineage: Eukaryota > Metazoa > Chordata > Mammalia > Eulipotyphla > Soricidae > Sorex > Sorex fumeus. The sequence continues at coordinate 50,725,071 of NW_026606185.1, read as the reverse complement.
TTTGATTGGATACTTTTCATTTTTAATAATATAATTTTGTAGATAGCCCTGAAGTCCTTATCCTTTTATCATTCTCTTTCACCTTCCCCCTTGCTCTTAAAATGCCACATAACTATTGACTATATTTTACTAGTCTGTATGTGAAATGAAATTTTATTATTGTTTTAAATTTCACTGGGAGTAAAAATCTAATTTTTGTTTACTTTGGGGTTATGTTTTTGTTTTATGTGTTTGACTCTTGGGCCACCCCGAGCTGTGCTCAGGGATCAATCTTGGCTGTGCTTGGTGGCCCTTATGCAGTGCAAGAGATCAAGTCAGGGTCAACCACATGGAAGGCAAGTACCTCTACTCCCTGTCCTCTCTTCAGCTCTATTTATGAGTAATATGTTCAAAGGCTATGTCCTCTCCTTCTGATTTGTAATACCAAATTTGCCATAAGCTAGGTTTGCATATATGATTTTTCCCTGGGATTTCTATTTCTTTTTTACTTTTTCTATTCTGAAAATAATAATGTTGTCTAATAAATCTTGATAGAGAAAATATAGGTCCAAAATCACTCTAACATTTCTTTTCAAAGTGGTCTTAGCAATTCTTGACTATGTTTTCATGGGTTTATTTCTTGGGTTCCTCCTGCTAATACTCAGACAACAGGATTATTTTTTCAGTTCTAAACTTCAGTCTAGTGATATACTGTTGCTTGGGCCCAGGGCCCTGGGATCAAACTTGGGTCCCAGTGTGTGCAAGGGACATGCCTCTGACCACTGGACCACCTGCACCTCCATATGTGTTCTATGACCTGTCATGTGTCAAAAACAAATAAAACCTCCAACAGCTTGATGACAATTTAAAAACTTGAGATAAAAATTTGTATACAACAAATTTTACTAATTTTGTTAACATACCATAAATTTTACTGTTTATTTTTGCAATTTGCTATTATTTTTTATCGAATCACCGTGAGACACACAGTTACAAATTTGTTCATGATTAGGTTTGGGTTTTACAATGTTCCAACAACAAACACACAACCCTTCACGAGTGTACATTTCCCCCCCACCAGTGTTCTAGCTTCCCTCCTACCACCCACCCCTAGCTGCCTCTATTGCAGGTACTTTTCTTCTCTCTGTCTCTGTCTCTGTCTGTCTGTCTGTCTGTCTGTCTCTCTCTTTCTCCTTTTGGGCATTATAGAGATTATCATGTATCTTCACCATCTTTTAGGACTCAGTTCTTGTCCAGAGTGATCATTTCCAACTGTCCTTGTCATAGTGGTCCCTTCTCTGTCCCAACTACCCTCCCCACCTCCCACTTGTAGCAAGTTAAATTTTACTTTCTAATTCAGTGATTTTTAATGTGTTTACAAAGAAATGCAAATGGAACTACTTGTATTTCCAGAATATTTGTGTCTCCCAAAGCCCCACACCTCTTGGCTATCATTTCCCTTCCCCTTCTCCCTGGATGCTAGAATCGACTGATAGATTTTTGTCTCCGTGGATTTGCATTTCTACATCTTTCCACAGCAGTAACCTTTTGTGTCTGGTTTATTTCACTCGGCATGTTTGCCAGGTTTGTCTCTGTTGTAGCATCAGTCAGTATTTCATTCCCTTTTGATGGGCTTTTATCCCCACTGTGTGGGTGTACCATATTTTAATGTGTCGAGTCATCCGTCAATGAGCATTTGGATTGTTTGAGACATACAATTTTTATTTTGGTATCAGACAATTTATAAGTTCAAACTATACTTTTAAAACTATTGTGCTTGTTCTCATTTGTGGAGTATAAAATAACATAACATGAGACTGACACCCAAGGACAGTAGATATAAGGACCAGAAAGATTCCTCCATAGTTGGAAGTCTGCCTCATGAGCTGGGGAAGAAGGCAGCTGGAATAGAGAAGGGATCACTAAGAAAATGATGGTTGGAGAAATCGTTCAGGATGGGAGATGTGTGCTGAAAGTAGATAAAGGATCGAACATGATAACCTCTCAGTGTCTGTATTGCAAACAATAATGCCCAAAAGGAGAGAGAGAGTATGGGGGAAATTGTCTGCCATGGAGGCAGTGGGAGGGTGGGAAAGGAGGGGTATAGTGGGACATTGGTGGTGGGGAATGTGCACTGGTGGAGGGATGGGTGTTTGATGTGTTTGATCATTGTGTGATTGTAACTCAAACATGAAAGCTTGTAACTATATCTCATGGTGATTCAATAAAATTAAAAATAAAAATAAACTATTGTGCTTGTTTCCCACTTTTATTCTATTTTTTGGAACAACTTGCCTTTGATGGAGGTAAATATTTCATAAAGATCTGGCAAAAACTTTCCCATGAGACCTTGTTGGCCTTGCCTGTAGGAAGGGAGACACTGACTTCTGGCCATCACTTCTGTTCTTCTGTGGTTACCTGTGTGTGCAGGTTTGCTATTTCCTGTGTTTATTATGAGCATTTATCATTTTTCACAGAAGAATGTACCTGTTTTCATAGTTTAAGTTCTCCTTTAAGAAATAATATGTCTTGGGGCTGGAGTGATAGCACAGTGGGTGGGCGTTTGCCTTGCATGAGGCCAACCCGGGTTCAATTTCCAGTATCCCATATGGTCCCCTGAGCACCGCCAGGAATGATTCCTGAGTGCAGAGCCAGAAGTAGTGACCCCCGAGCTTCACCAGGTATAACCCCAAAAGGAATATATATATATATATATATGTATGTATATATATGTAATATCTTGTCAAGAAATTCTCATTTTAATCTTTTTCTTTTGGGTCACACCCAGCGATGTTCAGGGGTTAAGTCCTGGCTCTGCACTCAGGAATTACTCAGGGGACCATATGGGATGCTGGGGATTGAATCCAGGTCGGCAGCATGCAAGTACCCGCTGTACTGTAACTCTGGCCGCTCATTTTAATCTTAATTCCTTTTTACTTTTGCCTTATAATTTTCCCCTTAGTTTAGTCTTATTAAAGATTTATCCTCCAAAGAATCAACTTCAGCTTTTAATAATCACCTTTATCTTTCATTAGTATATCTTTTATGTTTATTATTTCAACTCCTCTACCTTATTTAATTTTTCTTTTTTAGTGCTTAATCTATTACTGCTTTCTGGAGTGAAGCCATTGAAGTTCATTTTTCACTTCTCTTTTGTCTGACATTGATAGTAATACAACAGTTACCATTGTTAATTGCCTATAATGTCTTTCTCAATCACTTTATTTTTTTATTTTTTAATTTTTTTAATCATTTTTTTTATTAGTGAAACACCATTAGGTACAGTTATAGACTTATAAATTTTTGTGCTTGGGTTTCAGTTATACAATGATCAAGTACCCATCCCTCCACCAGTGCCCATCCTCCACGACCGTGGGTCCCAGCATCCCTCTCACCACCCCCCCCGTCCCCCCCCCATCCCACCCTGCCTCTGTAGCAGGGCATTCCCCCTTGTTCTCTCTTTCTTCTTTTGATTCCTGTGTTTTGCAAGAGAGGCATTGAGTGGCAATCATGTTTGGTCTATAGACTACTTTTAGCATGTCTCTCCCACCCTGGGAGGGTCTTCACAACACCCTTTATTTGGTGCTCTCTTCTCTATCTGAGCTTCCTTTTCACCTAGCACATGTGGCTGGTCTTTAAGTCATGGAGCAAAATTCCTGGTACTAATCTCAGCCATTCCTGGGTGTTAGTCTCCCGTTTTGTTGCTTTAATCACTTTATTTTTTTAATCTTATTTTTTGTTTCGACTAGGTGTCTTTACAAGAAACAGTTAGCAATGTTTTTCATACAGATATGTCACAAATCACAAATCATCCTGTTAATCGTCGATTGCCTCGAGCAGGCCCCAGTAACGTCTCCTTCATCTTAGCCCTGAGATTATATTCAAGGCTCTTTAGGAGAATGAGACCCATCATTGTTATTGGTATTTGGCATATTGGGTACGCCACAGGGAGTTTGCCAGACTCTGCCGTTTGGGCAGGCTACATTCAGTAGCCTGCCAGTTTGTCCAAAATGCAGATATGTGAGAATCTTTATTTTAACAGTTGATTTTATGCATTTGGACGGGTTCCAAGTGGTGCTCAGGGCGGCTGGGGGTTCTTCCAGTGATTCCTGTTCTACCAGCTTATCGGAACAAGGTGAGAACTCGAGGATTCGGAGCTGCTCAGGTCCTGCAAACAGGGAGTCTCAGGCCACCGGTGCTGGGGGAATCCAGGTTTATCAACACCCGTTCATCTGTCTCTTCAGAAATTCCTCTAAGTTATGTTGGGCCCTAGAAATCTAACCTCTGTAAAACACAGATCAACCCGTCATGTTTGATTCTGCATGCATTTCCTCACATTCCCGTCTAATTTTCCTACCGTCACAGGAATTGTGCCCAGTGGCAATTTTATCATTTATTGAATTTTATTTCTATGCCTGTAGTTTTAATTTTCAAGATTTACTGGTTCTTTTTCACAGAAAGCTTTTTAAAGCTTATTTTGTCTGCTATTTTTGGTAATTCTTTTTCTTTTTATATTTTTTTCTTTTTCTTTTTTTTTTTTTGTATTTTATTGTTGTTATTCTTAGAGCATGCTCTGATTTGTTTATTTGTTTGTTTGGGGTCCAAAGCTCGCTTTGCTCAGGGCCTCATCCTTCGTCCTTCATTCTTCATCCAGGAATCACTTCTGCAAGTGCTTGAGATGTGGTGTTGGGGATTGAACCCGGGTCAGCTGCATACAAAGCAAGCACCAGTCTCTGCCTTATTATTATTTTTCTTTCAGATTTCTCTGTCATTTTTGTTTCATCTTGAGTCAGTGTATCTCTCTTTGTGGATTTTGTTGAATGTCTCGATACTTGGTTTCTTCACGTAGTTTTGATTTATAGACTTCCCTTCCGGGTGCATCTCTTCTCTGTCCAGTGCCTTAGGTTTTCAGGCTTTCGGCGTAGTATTATATCATTTGCTTATGAGGATGCATTCTGAGAAAGAGAGGGATTATTTTACCATCATGTGAATCCACCCTGCCTGGGTGTTCTGTACACTTACACAGTGAACAACGAGTTCAAATCCACCACACGGAGCATTGCTACTGTCCAGTGACATAGACACACCGGGTCTCAAGGCTCCTGTAAATCCATCCTGTCCAATGATGGCAACCTGTCACAGGGCAGGAGGACCATGAGGACTGCTCTGTCGTTTAGGCAATTTGTCATTGAGCAAAAGGCCCTTTGTAGTTAATGACTATAATATCAGGCCCTGTACAATGTCCTGTCTCATGGTGCCTACTTTGTTTTTATGGGGGTAGATTGCACATCTGGTCTCTGAGCCAGTGACTGGCCTGGCTCAGATCCTGGAATACGGCAATATCTGTGCTCTGCAGTTTTTCTGATATTTAGCCTGGGATGAAGCGTAGTCCCTGAGAGTGGTCAGAAGCAGCTCTGATGAATGTCTCCTATGTGCAAGGAATGGCCCTAAACCCTGATTCCAGGCAGCAGCTTTGATCGCTGCCTTACAGGGGTTTCAGGCTGCAGAGCTGACTTTCAGAGACTCCTTTGCTGTCAGCTTCCCCATCCTCTCTCCTCTTCCCTTCCTGTTTCTCTTCTATTTCTTGCTTTGGAGTGTGGCTGTGATCTCTGACCTCCAGCTCTGAAATCTATGCGATGGCTGAAGAGGGGCTAACACAGAGTCCGAACTTACAACCATTCTCATTCATGGAGTCATTACGTTAGCAGCATTCTTCTCCATAGGAGGTGATACTGTAGATAACGTTGGGAAACTTGCTTTAATTGGGTTGGTTGGTTTATACTAGGTCATGAGTATAACCACCAGCCATTGCCAACTCTGGGAATCATTTCCTCTGTTCTTGGACTTTGTGGAATAGTTTCTTCATAGATAGTTTGCATATCTGTAGGTGGTTTCCTCTGGAATATGGTCATGTGGAAGAGCTCACTGAGGAGACTGGTCCCAGCATGGTCCTTTCCCTTGAGGAGCAAGCATGGAGGGATTTCTGGCCAGTGTGGAGGAAGGGGCCAGTGCTTAGGGGAATCGCTGGTAACTCAACCTAGAACCAACCTTCATGGCAGGATGGCAGGAGGCATCTCTGGCCTTGGAGAATGTTGACTCTGGGAGCCATCATAGGCTCTTTGGGACAAGATTCACCCCACCAACTTTGGGTCAGGCTGATAAATTTTCACTATGGTCTGGTCACCTTCAGGACAGGGGCGTGGAGGGAAATCACCCTGAGAATGCTAGAGTGTCCAAGCCATCTGCCTGCCTGTTCCCTCACTCCCCAGAGTCCCCACCATGGCTGCATGTGACCTTGATGGTCCCCATTATCTCAACTGTCCTTGAGGTTGAGTTGAAGATGTTCTTCGTGGTGGACTTCCTGCTTTGGATCATGACATTTGGGTCTTCTTGTGTCACCTTTGCATACTAGATGAGGAAGACCCTGATGTCTAACTCTTTCTCAACAGGGATCTTTTCTTATCTATCACTTCTTCCCCAACTTCCAGTCTGGTGTCTGGTTTTATGTATGTGTTTTGACATCCTCTGTACTTTATTTGTACCCATGTTACATCAGCGCTCTCTGAGTTTTAGCAAGGCCTCCTCCTTGGCCAGATGTCAGTCTCCTTTATCCCGCTTTGCTGCTGGTCCTTAAATTCCCAGCTCCATCTCAGTAAAGGCTCCTGCTCTACCAGTATAGCCCCCACTCTTCATTGATCACCCTTGATCTCTGATCAAGTTGCCCATCCTTGAGAGTTAAGTCACTCGTCTTACCTAAGCAAGAGCCCTAGTAAACCAGTTTACTGTGAACTCCTCTCCCTTTAATAACTAATTGAATTTTTCTTAGTAATTTCTGTCCACTGACTTCCTCAGTCTGTCAATTGACCCTGTCTTTGCGGGATTCAGAATTTTGCTCATTCATTCTGCACTCTCTCTTTCTTCCACAATAACTTGAACAGTATCAACCTTGCCATTTTAAACAAGTGTCTGGTGCCTATGTTTTGTGTTCTATATATTTATCTTAGTGCACATAAATTAATAAATGAATCGAGAGGAAATAGGGCAGTCCTTGTAAACCTGCATGCAAACAAAAGTGCTTTTATTATCTTGAATACAACACTTAAAACTAGCGCCTGGCTTGTTCTTCTCCAAAATTTCATCTTAAATTCACTTTTGTCCATTTATGCAAAATATCTTTGCCAAACACTGCAGTTGCTTACTGAAAAGGCTGATGTGTCTTGCATGCAGATCTCATGGAGAATTTTCTGTTCGTTTGCGGGCCACTCCTGACGATCCTCAGGTGCCACTCCTGGCTCTGCACTCAGGAATCACTCCTGGTGATACTTGGGGGACCAGATAGGATGCCGAGGATCGAACCAGAGCCGGCTGCATGCAAGGCAAATAAATATCATACCCCCTGTATTATCTCACTTGGAGACATCTGACATTTCACGTTTGTGAGATAGAGACATCTAGAAGCTAGAAACTGAAAAGACCTTTCAACTCGATAACTGAGGCGCGAGGCACTCACAGGAGTCCTCTGAGAGAAGCTGTATGAGTGGATGTGTGAAGGAGAGTTTTTCCTTCATTCCTCAGGGGCAGACTGCCATTTGGGTAAAAATGATGACCTAGTTGGAAAAAGATTTTTGCAGTCAGGACGAATTGTGTCCACTCCACCGAGCATGTGTGTGAGGCCCTGCTTTATTCCTATGGATCGTTTTCAGCTCAGTGGAACTGTTGAGGGGTCTTGTTGTCAACCAGCCTTATCATGCCTTATCGGTCGCCTGGTCAACTGTGGCCATGGATGGGTCTGTTGTTGACAGTGCAAAGGCCTGGAAGAGAAAAGGGACTATTCCTGGGATGTTCTAGCCCTAGTGCTGAAGGCAGAGCTGGTAGTGAAAAGCTCGGCAGGAAGGAAATGGCCTTGCGCTTAGATCTAAATGGACCTATTTGATTTTTTTCTGTGTTTGTTTGAGGCACCATGATTAGCAATACTGCTAATGTCAGGCTTTCCTGCATACAGCTTTCTAACATCATGTCCTTGACCAGAGTGATAGTTTCCAATCTCCGATGGAATCCCTCCCCATACACATCCACCCTCCTTGGTATGCTCAGTTCTGTAGGCCAGTTCTCAAATTCTGTTGCCTTTGGTCATTACCTTACTAAATTCCTTTTTTTTTCTTTCTTTTCGGGTCACACCTGATGATGCAAAGGGGTTAGTCCTGGCTCTGCACTCAGGAATTACTCATGGTGGTGTAAAGGAACCATATGGGATGCTGGGAATTGAACCAGAGTTGGCCACATGCAAGGCAAACACCCTACCTGCTGAACTATCGCTCCAACCCCACTAAATTTTTTTTATCCAACATATGAGAAAAATCATTCTGGAGTGATAGCACAGCGGTAGGGCGTTCGCCTTACAAGCGGCCAACATGGCCGACCCGAGTTCGATTCCTCCGCCCCTCTCGGAGAGCCCGGCAAGCTACCGAGAGTATTCGATATGCCAAACACAGTAACAACAAAGTCTCCAATGGAGACGTTACTGGGCCCGCTCGAGCAAATCGACGATCAACGGGAGGGCCTTTACCTTTTACCTTTACACGAACTTATTGTAGAAATGAATCATATACCAAAGAGACAGATACTGGGATTTTTGGTGCAGAAAAATGAATGGCAACAGGAAAAAAATGGAAAATAACCTTAATGAATCTAAATGCTAATAGGAAAAGGTCTGGTTAAGTGTGGAATACTATCCAGCCCTTTAAAAGAATAAGATGGAGCCCTTTAGTCAGAACAATATCATCCAACCATTGTTACCCTGATGGCCTTTTTTCATAACAAATATCTGGTAGCCTGAATGGAACTCTTGAGCACATATAAACCGATCTACTTTCAAGATTTTCCAGAAAATCCAATCTAGAAAGTTCAATATGACATGAGAAAAATGAAAGTTCTTGTAATAAAATGGCTTTGTCTTGCCGAGTGCCCAGGCGGAACTAGACTGGGAGACATGGCGAACTTTGCCCACCTCTGCCCAGCGTGTTGAGGACAGGAGTGGGGGTAACAGTTACAGATTTCCCTAAGAATGGGTGAAATTATGTGACTCTGCAACATGAATAGAATTGGAGTTTGGTGGGTGTAGTTCGCATCTCACACTTTTGGTTTTGTTGGTTCTGTAATTCAGGTACCTCAGCTCCGCCCTCCAGTGTGTCCGAGGTACCTGCCCCCTGCCCCTCTTACCTCCTGTCTGCCTCTTCTTAGCTCCTCTCCTTGGTTTCTTTCCTTCTTTTCCCTTCTCTGTTCTATAATCTAGGCATCCGGAGAATCTAGGTCTAACTCCAGCCCCAACTTTGATACCTTGCATTCCCTTCTCCGGTTTTTCTGTACACAGATAAAGTGAGATCATCCTGTATTTATCTTTCTTCTTCTGACTTCACCTCACCTTCAGCAGAGGTCTTGGTGCAGAATTGCAGGTCACATCTCCTGTCCATAAAGCACCTCCATCTCTCTCTAACTCCTTTGTTTGGAATGCTTCTGATGAATCCAAGCCAGCCTGTTGTTTTTTTAAAATTCTCCTCATGAAGGGTTTGTTGGCAAGCTGAGATTCAAAAAGTACATGTTTTATGTGAAATGCAAAGAAACAAAGCAACTGAACGAAGGGCGACAACATAAATCACTCTGGGAACTCAGGGAAGGTTCCCAGAGAGAGGGAAGAAGAGAGGGGGAAGGAATGTGGAGAGGGAACCAGTTTGGTAGTGGTGGAAGGTGCTGGAACTTTGGTAGTAGACTGTGGTATGGATACACACAGAACTGTGAAGCTAGGCTCCTAAATATTATATGATATTGTATAGCATTGTGAATTAATGATGAACCAGTGTAAAAGGAGTTTTTATCTATATTTTAAAAAAAGAAGGGGGGCACAGTGATAGTATAGTGGGAGGGCATTTGCCTTGCATGTAGCCAAACTGGGTTTGATCCCCAGCATCCCATATGGTCCCTGAGCACCACCAGGAGTAATTCCTGAGTGCAGAACCAGGAGTAACCCCTGAACATTGCTGGGTGTTATGTGATGCAAGAAAGAAAGAAAGAAAGAAAGAAAGAAAGAAAGAAAGAAAGAAAGAAAGAAAGAGAGAGAGAGAAAGAAAGAAAGAAAGAGAGAGAGAGAAAGAAAGAAAGCAGGCATGTTTGCCAGGATGTAAGAAGTAAGGCCAGGGGCTGGAGTGATATAGCACAACAGGTAGGGCGTTTGCCTTGCACGCAGCCAACATGACCGACACAGGTTCGATTCCCAGCATCCCATATGGTCCCCTGAGCACCGCCAGGAGCAATTCCTGAGTGCATGAGCCAGGAGTAACCCCTGAGCATTGCCGGGTGTGACCCAAAAAGCAAAAAAAAAAAAAAAAAGAAAGAAAGAAAGAAGGCCATGTCACCCCACAGGCAGTTTGGGTCTCACTGGGATCCTAAATCAGATCCTGACTCAGGACCCAACTGTACTCATTCATCCCTCAGAGTCGCAAACTTAAGTGCCACAAACTTGCCTGCTGGATCTCCTTGATTCTCTCTATGGGGCCCTCCTGCTTAGACTCACCCTGGGAGAGATGAACACATGTTAGCCCTGAGGGGATGATGAGTGACTTGCTGAAGTTCAAGGACAGTCAGAGATGAACTGAGACTTATGCAGGCCTTCAAGTTCCACGAACATGGCTGGACCATTGTCAGACAGAACCAACGCAAGACACTAGTCAAGAAGTGGTTAAAACAGATGGTTCAAAACGACCTATTGCTGTGGGGGGGGGGGGAGGGGAAGAGATGGGGGTAGAAGAACTGACATCAGTCCCAAACACAGCAAGAAAAAAAGGTAGGAATGTAATGACCCATCAGCATCGAGAGGACTGTTGACGGCAAATTACTGAGAGAAGACATCCAGGTCAGGGGATTTTCTTGCTAATTTGACTCAGGAGGGTTCTTCCCAGACAGGGCAGATCCAGGAAAGACAGGGCCAGGTTGAGATCAGCCACTAAGAGGGCTGGAGGGACTGGCAAGCCTGGGAAGGAGTGTAACACTGTTTCCTGGCTTTCTGGAATACTTGCATGTGTGTGTGGGGGGGGGGTTGGGGGCGGGGGTGGTGATGCACAGGGGTTACTCCTGGCTCTGCACACAGGAATTATTCCTGGCGGTGCTCAGGGGACCATATGGGATGCTGGGAATCTATTTGAGTTGACCGCGTGCAAGGCGAACACCCTACCCACTGTGCCATCACTCCAGCCTCCCTGGAATACTTGCATTTTGTTGCAATAGGATGCAACAAGAGCATCCCCCTTTTTCCTTATTGTTATATCACTGTATCACTGTCCTCCTGTTGTTCATCGATTTGCTCGAGTGGGCCCAGTAACGTCTCCATTGTGATAATTATTACTGTGTTTGGCATATCTAATACATCACGGATGGCTTGCCAGGCTTTGCTGTGCGGGCAAGATACTCTCGGTAGCTTGCCAGGCTCTCTGAGAGGGGCAGAGGAATCGAACTTGGGTCAGCCATGTTGGCTGCTTGCAAGGCAAATGCCCTACACGCTGTGCTATCGCTCCAGTCCTTATCGTTATCGTTATTATTTTCTGGGAAGGGGAGATTGGGCCATATCCAGGGGTTATCAGACTTACTCCTGGCTCTGTGCTCAGGGATCACTCCTAGCAGGGGACCGTGCACAGTGCCAGGGATTGAGTTGGGGTTGGCAGTATGCAAGGGAAGCACCTTAACCCTTGTGCTATCTCTCGGGCCCCCATGTTCCGATTCTCACTTGCTCCGGCAAAACAACCGTTTTGTTTTATAGGTTTTGGTTTTGTGGCCATGCCCAGGGTTCCTCAGGAGCCAGTCGGCCTCTGTGCTCAACAGTGACCCCTGGAGGCCACATGTGCTGCAAGGGATCAAACCCAAGTGGGACGAATGCAAGGCAAGCACCTTCCCTCCTCTTTCTCTCAGGCTCCTCAAGACAGCCTTGGGACAGAAAGATTCTTAACTCAGAGAAGTCAGAAGTGACTTGGTCAGGGCATATAACCGGGTCACTGGTGGCAGAACTTGAACTGGGCCCAGACTCTTCATTCCCCCTGACTCAACGGGCCTCGGCAGTGAAGCCAAGCTTCACAACCGAGGCTAAGTGGAACAGGGAGCAAATTTCAGCCAGGTGGGGTGCTCTGCTGGGCTCAGGGAAGGACCAGATGAAGTGAGAATGGAAATGTGGGCTCCCCCTGTGACCTGCCACGTGCTGGCCTGCAGGGGAGTGGCTGGGCTGAATAGCTTGTGAAGGAGGAGGGGCCCCCATCATTCCAGCCCCTGCTTGAGGCCAGGCTCCTGCCAGGATGCCTTTCAGGAGAGCTGCTCTGGGGACTGGGTTGTAAATTAGACCTCTGGTTGGGAATGGGGATTACAGGCACCCCACTGCGAAATTGCTGGAACTTGGAACCTTGAGCTGCCTCTTGCATTTGCATGGTACTTCCGCTCCTCCTTCCAAGGGCACCCCTCTCTCGGGCCCCCTATCCACTGCTCTGGGGAAGGAGAAAAGCAAGCAAGGCTGCTTCTGCTGGAATTGGAAATGCAGATTCCGCGTCCCTACCCCAGACCTGCTGAATATAGAGATGGGGGAGGGCGTGGTGGGGGGAGCGGCTGGGGGGATTTTTGTTTGAATGGGTCTCTTTTTGGGTAAATTGAGCCCCGGTATAGGAGCAGGAGACCCAGCTCTTCTGTGTCCTGCAGGAACTTAGAGGCGCTGGCTGTCACTCTGGGCTTGCCTATCTCATTCCATCCTCCATCGAGGAAGGGCACCTTCTCAGGGTTGCGGGTGGGTCGGGGTGCTGGGCTTCCGGCCAAGAACCTTCTAGACCACAAGGATTTCTCCCACTAGAAAAGACGTGAACTGAAACTGGAGGAGAGGAGAAACTGAGGCTTTCGGTCTCTTCAGGGAAAGACAAACTGTTTTGGACAAACACACAAGAGCCGAAGAGGGATGCTGTTTTGTGTTTCTGGGTCCAGAGGGATCCCACGACATTGGGAAATGAACATCTTGAGGCCAGTGGGCATCTCACCCTAAATTCAAGTCCCTTAGGGGCAGCGAGGGAGGCCAGGAGTGACATTGGCTGTGTGACTCTCCCCAGGGCTCCTGGCCCTGCAGAGGTTCCCTCTCAGACAGACCCTCCCTCCCCACCAGCTGTTACTTCAGACTCTGTGAGTCCGAGGAGAGCACAAGAGACAGGCTAAATGTGTGGAGATTAGGCTCTTCCTGTTGGGGGCTGTAAGTACTTTCCCTTTTAGGAAATGGCGGTGACGCCAGGAGTGGAGAGTGGAGTAGAGTGGAAGTAGATAATCAGTGGGGTCTGGGGTTTGGTTTTATATTTCTCGGGCCCTTCCGGGTGGTGTTTGGAGGGCATGTGTGCTGTGTGGGCCTCACATGCATGAGGCATGTGCTCTACCGCGGAGCTGCCTCTTCAGCCCAGTAATTGATTTTTTAATTAATAGCTTTGGGGGTGCCCACATGGAGCTCAGGAAGCCCCAGGGATCTCTCTCAGGAATTCTTGGGCACTCAGCCTGGCGGCTCGATGTGGGCACCAAGGGACATGGTGCTGCTGGGGCCTTGTGGTGAGGGATTACCTGAGACCCCCGCAGCATGGCCTCCAGGGCTGCTGGCAGCAGTGCTCAGAGGTCCTGATGGTGCCAGGGGTCGAGTCAGCGCCAGCTGCATGCAAGAAAGACCTTAACCCCTGAACTGTCTCTCCAGCCCCCAATAAATAATTTTGGACCTTGCCACAGGGGCAGACCTGGTACCCCTGTATCAGAATCTTCGTCGGGATGTTTCCTCCTGATGCAGGGAGCACGAGGCCAGGTCACACAGTGGTGGGCGCATTGCCAGGACTGCACGCAGGTCCCCGCTCCAACTCCTCTGTCCTGCTCCCAGTCTCGCTCCCACGGGAGACTTCTCTCCTGCACCCCTGGACCTTCTACCCACTGTGCCTGGGAAGGGTGAGTTATAAGCACCCCCAGGAAAGAGCTCTGGCTGGGAAGGGACAGGCCAAGAGGCCTCAGGAGAGAGCCTGTCACGGGAAGCATCAGTTAGTCCCCGGCCCTGTGTGTGTGCGTGGACCAGTTGGTGGGGGCTGGCCAGGTTAGGAGAGGGCCATGCCAGGGAGACTGTTGCCATGGCGACGGGATGGTCGCCCTCCCCAGCTCCCCTAATCCCAACCCCTGCCGCCAGCCAGCACCGCTTCCTAGCACAGGCAAAAGCTGTTTCTCCACCTCCTGTGAAAGCGGGCTGGTGGCTGGCAGCCACTCGGAAGACCCCAGAAGGTCTTTCATCCAGCCAAGCTTGGGGAGGGGGGCTTGGCTTTCCGAGTGGGGAGGGGGAGCGGCGGGCTGGGCCTGGGAGGGGGTGCTGTGACCCAGCACCAGCAGGGTGGGGGTGCCACGCAGCCCGCCCGCCTTTCTTTGTCTCGCTCTGATTTATCCCAGTTGTGTTCAGGAAGGTGATTTGATTCTGTGGTCATTTAAACAATGAACCGCTCCGGCCTCCTCACCCCCGACTGCAGCTCCGCCTCCCGCTGTAATTGATGTTCGCCAGGCCGGCTAATGTTCTAGCGGACCAAGATTGGCTCATTAATTGACTGTAGAGATGTCACCCACTTGCCGGAGGTATTAACCATCGGAGGCCCGGCCTGAAGCCATGCTGATTCAGCAGCAGTGGGGCGGGGCTGCCCAATTCCCGCCTGGCCTTCCTGTAGGATGGGATGCCAGCCCTGAGATGGCTCCCTTGTAGGGCATGGGTGGGTCTCAGTGGGTCTTGCTAGGTTCTTGCTAATATCAATCCCCCCTCCCCCAACCAGTTGGTGTCAGATCTCCCCACCCACTGGCCTCGTGTGAACATCTTGTCTCTCCACCCATGCTCCAAGCATCTCAGGTATTAATTCCATTCTTGTTGCCAATGGATAGGCGCATAATGGCCCGTGATTGCTTTTCTTTGCTTCTGAGGGGGTACCCCTGGTTGCACTCACATGGCTTTGATGCCGTTTATTCCCTGTGTTGGTTTATTGCTTGTCTTTCCTCTGGGGTGTCCTCTCTGTCCTTTGTACCTTTCATTGACCTTTCTCTCTGAGCTGTCCCCTAGGGGATAAGCAGTCTCCCTTCCAGCACCCGACTGTTTGATGCTCACCTGTCCATCTCATCTGTCCCATCTCGCCTGTCTCATCTCTCCTGTCTGCCTAAGTGGCTCGGACCCTCTGGATGGCTGTAGAAGGCTCAGGGATCAGAGTGGAGTGCGGGTTTTAGGAGTACCATGGACTTTGGTTAGAAGCCTTTATTCATTAAGTTCACTTTGGTGGGGGGGGGGGGCCACACCCAGTGGTCCTCAGGATCACTCCTGGCTCTGCACTCAGGGATTGCTTCTGCTGATGCCTCAGGGAACCCTCTGTGGTACTGGGGACCAAACTGGTGTTGGCTACATGCAAGGCTGGTGCTTTCACTCCCATACTGTCTCTCTGGCCCAAGTCCACGTTTGATGACCCTTTATTCCTGAGAAGAGGAATTCCAGGTGACTCTCGGTGTGTTCGTGTCCCCCAATCCTTAACTTCGGTGACCCCATGCGTAGGGACAGAGATGAACAGAGCAAGGATGCTACCGATCTCCAACTGCCCCGCTATACCCAGAAGTGACCTAGGGCCACTGAGTGACAGCTAGACCACAGAGGACTGCCCAGGTCGGTCATCATGTGACCAGCTGGAGAGACAGGGAGGTCTGAATTGGTGGGCGCAAGCTCCTCGCGCTTCTGTGGGGTGAAGAATCAGGCCTGAGCAGAGGCTCTCTGGGGGCCTGGGACCCACGCCCAGCCCAGGAGGAAGAGGGGGCCCGGCTGGGTGGAGGTCACCCTGAAGCAGGACCTAGGGGCTCGCAGTGATGAGGGCACAACAGTGCTGGCAGGAGGCTGGCAAGGCTCCCCCCGGGGAGTCAGCTCTTGTGTAGGTTCTATTATACCTGGGAGCTCTGGGACCCTGTCAGGTGTCGTGAATGGTCGTGGGTGCACCCTATAGCCTTGGTCTTGGTGACACACAGGATTTCCCAGCCCGACCCCTCTCCTGGGGGGTGGGGCTCAGTTTCCAGAGCATGCCCATGGGGGGGCTTGTGGTGTTCAAGGAGTGACCTGAGGGAGATAAGGCTGAGAAAAGGCTACATATGTGCTGGTCATGGGGGGAGGGGCACTTCTATTTACGGAGCAATCTGTGAGGCTTGCCCTGGGCTCGAAGCTCCCTACGGTGCCTTGTTAATATGCTCACATGGTTGGTTGGAGTCTGGATTTTCCCACTTTCCTGATGTTTCCCTCAGACTGGTGGATAGGTCCCACCTTCTCACAGTGTGGAGCAGAGGGAACAGAGGGTGAGGAGTACTCAGGCGAGATGGAGAGTACTAAGGTAAGAGGAGGAGTACTCGAGTAAGGGGAGGAGTACCCAAGCAAGGAGGGGAGTATTCAGACAAGGGAAGAAGTACTTGGGTGAGGGGAGAAGAACCCAGGCAAGGTGGAGAATACTCAGGTAAGGGAAGAAGTACTCAGGTAGCCCTGTTACTGGAGGCCAGGCTGCTTTTGCCTCCTTCACCTGTAGACGGACCAGAAGCAGGAGGGGAGAGATGGCTGGCGGAAAGGGAACACGAAGCCAGACACTTTTTCCTCCAGAATGTCCGTTTTCTCCACTGTCTATGCACAGCATCCTGGGAAAGACTGAGCAAGGGAATCTCAGGCTCAGATTATGGAATCTATCCATAGTCCCAGAGGCAGATACGCAGACTCTCAGAATGAGCAGAGCCTAGAGAAACACCACGTGTGTTGCTTCCAGCCCTTGTCTGGGCCCTCATCTGCCCACCCCAAGGCCTGCTGGTGAGACCACCCTCTGCTCTCTGCAGGAAATAGGCCTCGGTGACAGTTTGGAAGGCCCTGCCACCCACCTTTCCACCTGCAAATCCCTTCCCAGGTCCCCTGGGTCTTGCTGAAGCGTCATTCCAGAAGTCAGGAGTCTGGGGTGCTCCGAGTGAGCCTCCAAGCCCAGACTCTGCCGCGTCCCTGGTGGGCTCTGAGGTGAGGCTGGCAGGGCCAGAGAGTGTGGCCTCCTGCCTGTGCGCTCTTGCTTCCCGCCCACGTCCGTCCCTGGAGCTGTGACTCTGCGCTGTCTTCCCCCACCCCATCCTGGCAGTGCCGGGCCCTGATTATCTACCACAGCCATAATCATCACCATGATAATAACAACACTACATTTGTTCAGTCTCTTAACTCGGAAATAAATAAGACGGCTGATCTACTTCGAGCTCCAACTCTAGTCTCTACCCCATCATCACTTAATAATGATTATGGAGCCCCCCTGGGCAAACGGCGCCCTGCCCAGCGCTGGAGATATTAAATCCACCTAGAAGCAGGGAATAATAATGCTGACCCCGCAGGGATGTTCCAAGAATTAATTCCTGCCGGGCTCTCCGTGCCGCGCTTCTCCGACACATTCAATCTTAGGAACCCAAGAGTTGGTGACGTTTATACCATGAATTAAGACATTCCGCTGTTACCCCTGGAACTCTTCATTACAATCCAGAGTCGATCAATGGCAAAGAGGAATACTATTTATTAGTTAAGTGGATGCTATTGAATTCTTAATTTAAGTGGCTTTTAATTCAGTGTTTTACTTGCCGTCCTTCATTTTGCCCTTGCTCATACAAATTTGTCCATTAAGGCCCCGTGTGAGGCCACACTGCTGCCTTTTATCATCATTTTGTTGTGTTTTTTTTTTCTTTTCTTCTGGAAAGTGGTTCTCAAATGGGAAAATGGCAAAAGTCTCAGGGCAGGCAGAGACCAGACCCCCAGGCGGAGAGTGACCCTTATGACTCTCTGCCCGGAGGAAGTGGCCATCAGGGAGGGACTCAGAGATCAAAGGGTCTTTCAGATAAGGGTGGGAAGCTCAGGCCTTCAAGGGGTTTCTTGTTTGGGTTTTGCCGGCTTGGAAACTTGCCCATGTTCCTGATCCAATCAGACATGAGTCATAGAGATAGTGGGAGGTGTGGTGTTACACCAGCCTACCAGAAGGAGCTGGGACTGGCCCCCCATCAGATGGCTGTTGGGATACGGCCTGAATCTCTTCAGCTGGGTACCCCAGGCAGCTGGTGCAGCCATGCCTCATGGCAGTGCACATTATTTTCAGCCGCTCTATTAAACTATTGTTGGAATATAATAAGGTGCACATGTTGAAAGTGTATGATTTGATACGTTGGATATCTGCAAATCAAATGACACATCTTGACGCCCCCCCACCCCATCTTCTTGAGCCTTCTATAATCATCCCTGCCCATACCTTCTTGTCCCCAGGGACGTGGGAACATCGGTGAGGGATTTGCTATTTGTCACTCCCCTGTTATTTGCATTTGTTAGAATTTTATACCAATAGCATCGGACAGTTGGATTTCTTTTAAAAAAAATCTGGTTTCTTTCACTCAATTCCATGATTTGGAGGTCAGGCCATGAGGCTTGCCCATGGTTCATTCATTTTTAGTGCTGCGTAGTGTTGCTTTCAATGGATTATTAGCTAGTTTTCTATTCATGCGAGGCACATTTAGTCCCCCCTCAGTTCTTGACTATTAAATAAACTTGCTCTGAACATTTGTATATGAATATTTGCTTAAGAAAATGCCTTCCGTCCTTCCTTCCTTCCTTCCTTCCTTCCTTCCTTCCTTCCTTCCATGTCCTTCCTTCCTTCCTTTCACGTCCTCCCTCCCTCCCTCCCTCCCTCCCTCCCTCCCTCCCTCCCTTCCTTCCTTCCTTCCTTCCTTCCTTCCTTCCTTCCTTCCTTCCTTCTGTCCATGTTCTCTCCTTTCTTCCTTCCATGTCCTTCCTTCTTTACTCCTTTTCTTTCTTCCATATCCTTCCTTATTTCAATGTCCTTCCTCCCTCCCTTCCTCCTCCCTCCCTCCCTCCCTCCCTCCTTCCTTCCTTCCTTCCTTCCTTCCTTCCTTCCTTCCTTCCTTCCATGTCCATCCTTCCTTCCATGTCCTTCCTTCCTTCCTTCCTTCCTTCCTTCCTTCCTTCCTTCCTTCCTTCCATGTCCGTCCTTCCTTCCTTCCTTCCTTCCTTCCTTCCTTCCTTCCTTCCTTCCCTCCATGTCCTTCCTTCCTTCCTTCCTTCCTTCCTTCCTTCCTTCCTTCCTTCCATGTCCTTCCTTCCTTCCTTCCTTCCTTCCTTCCTTCCTTCCTTCCTTCCTTCCTTCCCTCCATGTCCTTCCTTCCTTCCTTCCTTCCTTCCTTCCTTCCATGTCCGTCCTTCCTTCCTTCCTTCCTTCCTTCCTTCCTTCCTTCCTTCCTTCCCTCCATGTCCTTCCTTCCTTCCTTCCTTCCTTCCTTCCTTCCTTCCTTCCTTCCTCCTTTCCTTTATTCCATATCCTTCCTTACTTCAATGTCCTTCCTCCCTCCCTCCCTCCCTTCCTTCCTTCCTTCCTTCCCCCCTCCCTTCCTCGTGTCCTCTCTTCCTTCTTTTCTTCCTTCCTGCGCTCTCTTCTTCCTTTCCTTCTCTCCTTCTCTACTTCTGCCAGTTTCTGTGGGAGAGAATAAAATGATTGGATTACATGGTAGATGATATCTTTGACTCCTTAAGGAACTGCTAAATGATTTTCCAAAGCAGCTCTGCCGTCTTCTGCTCCCTCCAGCCAAGTCTAAGAGGCCTGTCGCCCAGGCCCGCCTTTCTGAACCGGGCTCAGCTTCCTTACTGCAGCCAAACCACTTGTTGCACTGTCAGGCTGTTCTAATTGTGTGTTCTAATTCTGGAGTCATGCAGTCTCGTGGTTTTCACTGTCATTTCCCTTTTTTGCGGATGATGTTGATTATCTTTTTAGGTACTTATTTGATATGGACTTATGCTTAGGCACAGTGTTCAAATTTGTTGTCAACTTTAAAAGATTGTTTTACATGTAAACATATATAAAAAATATATGTGTTCATATATGTTTATATATGAACACATGTATTATATAATATGAATTTATAGAGAGAGAGATAAATAGGTGAATTTGTGTATGGATGAATTTTCTTATTCCCGAGTTTTGGGGTGTTCTTTATCATTTTTCTTTTGGGGGCCACACCTGGAGGTCCTCAGAGGGCATTCCTGGCTCTAAACTCAGGGACCTGGTGGTGGTTGAGGGACCATATGTAGTGCCATGAGTTGGACTAGAGTCATCTGCAAGAAAGATAAATGTCCTTCTCCATGTCCTATCTGTCCCAGTGCCCAGATACATGTTCTTCATCAGATCCGTAATTTGCAAATACTGCAGGTCTGTCGCTTTGCCTGTAATTTTCTCAAATGTTTTGTAAAAATCACGTCTTAAAATTTAACAAAGTTCAAGTCTTCAGGATTTTTTTTTCTGTATAGTGCTGTTTCCCTTCTTGGAGAGCCCAGCAAGCTACAGGAGGACAGTGCTACAGTACTACTCATGGTTTAGATGTAGCTCTTGGGAAAAAACCCAAATGAGTTGATTCAAGAAAAGTTTCACCTGGGGCTGGGACGATAGCACAGCGGGTAGGGCATTTGCCTTGCACACAGCTGACCCAGGTTCAATTCCTCCATCCCTCTCAGAGAGCCCGGCAGCTATCGAGAGTATCCCGCTCACATGGCAGAACCTGGCAAGCCCCCTGTGGCATATTCGATATGTCAAAAATAGTAACAACAAGTCTCACAATGGAGACGTTACTGGTGCCCACTCGAGAAAATCGATGAACAACAGGACAGTGCTACAGTGCAGTGCTATAGTGCTTTTGCTCTCATATCTAAGCCACCTTTGCCTAACTCAAAGCCACAGGGATTTTTCTCCTGTGTGTTTTGTCCAGAAATTTTAAATTGGGGGGATTTTACATTCAGAGTAGTGGAACATCTTGAGTCATTTTTGTGTGTGTGGTATCAGGTATATATCAAAGTCCATCTTTCTTTTGTCTATGCATGTCTAATTGCAACAACACAGTTTAGTAACGAAAGTCTCTTCCCACTGAATTGCTCTTGTACTTTTGTTATAAAGTACTCATTCTTTTTTTTTACTTTTTTCTTTTTTTTAATTTTTATTAGGGTAGAGCGATAGCACAGCAGTAGGGCATTTGCCTTGCACGCAGCCAACATGGCCGACCCAAGTTCGATTCCTCCGCCCCTCTCGGAGAGCCCGGCAAGCTACCGAGAGTATCTCGCCCGCACGGCAGAGCCTGGCAAGCCACCCGTGATGTATTCGATATGCCAAACACAGTAACAACAAAGTCTCCAATGGAGACGTTACTGGGCCCGCTCGAGCAAATCGATGAACAACGGGAGGGCCTTTACCTTACCTTTACCTTTCTTAGTGAGACATCATGAGGTACAGTTGTAAAGGTAAAGGTAAAGGCCCTCCCGTTGATCATCGATTTGCTCGAGCGGGCCCAGTAACGTCTCCATTGGAGACTTTGTTAGTGTGTTTGGCATATCGAATACATCACGGGGAGCTTGCCGGGCTCTCCGAGAGGGGGAGGTACAGTCGTAGACTTACAAATTTTTGTGCTTGGGTTTCAATTATACAATGATCGAGTACCCATCCCTCCACCAGTGTCCATTTCCCACCACCACGGATCCCAGTATCCCTCCCCCCATCCCCCCCCCCATCCCACCCTGCCTCTGTGGCAGGGCATTCCCTTTTGTTCTCTCTCTCCTTTTGGGTGTTGTGGTTTGCAAAAGAGGCATTGAGTGGCAATCATGTTCGGTCTATAGTCTACTTTCAGCATGCTTCTCCCATCCTGGTAGGATCCTCCCAACACCCTTTATTTGGTGAAAGTAGTAATTCTTATCTTTATTTTTAGATACTGTTCCACTGATCAACTATCGATTTTTTTTTTTTTTGGTTTTTGGGTCACACCCGGCGATGCTCAGGGGTTACTCCTGGCTCATGCACTCAGGAATTGCTCCTGGCGGTGCTCGAGGGACCATATGGGGTGCTGGGAATCGAACCTGTGTCGGTCATGTTGGCTGCGTGCAAGGCAAACACCCTACCCGCTATGCTATCGGTCCAGCCCCTCAACTATCGATTTTAATGTTGAAGCTGAACCATCCATCTTGAATGTTGTGTTGAGTTGTATCAATCCCCCAGATTTGTCCCCCACCCCCCCCAAAGTTGTTTTGACTATTTCAGATCTTTTTATTTTATATAAACTTGAAAATTAGCACGTTTTTTCCACAAAAAAAAAATACCTCTAGGATTTTGTGATTCTATTGAATCAATACAAAAATGAGGAGCGAATTGACATACTAATTGTCTTTCAACCATGGAAATGATGCATCTCTCTGTTTATTTATGTCTTTAATTTTTGTATGTAATGTTTTGTAGTTCTCAAATATCTTGTGCATATATTATCATATTTATCTCAAGGCTATTGATAAATACTGATGCTATTGTAAATAGTATAAAATTTATTTTTCAGCATACAGAGTTAGAGAAATAGTTCAATGGGCTAAGCTCATAGTTCGTATGCAGGAGGCCTGGGTTCAATCCCCAGCACTATGTGGTCCTCTGGGCACCATCTAGAGAAATCCCCTGAGTACAGAACCAAGACTACCCTCTTGCTACCCAGCACCCATGAGATGTGCCACCTTCAGCCCCCAATTTTAACTTGAATTATTTGCTGCCCGTATATAAAAATACAGTTGAGGGCCCAAGGAGTTGGCTTCAAAAGACTGGAGGTCATGCTTTGCATCCAGAAGCTTCTGTTCAGTCCCCATCACCAATGGTTACCTGGGTACCACTGGGAATGAGCCCTCAGCACCACATTGGGAGTAGCCCCCTATATACCACTAGGTATGACCCCCAAACAACAACAAACCAAAGAGAAATACAGTTGGTATTTTGATACAAATCTTGTGTCTTGCAAACTTGTTCAACTCTCTTGCCAATTCTAGCTTGATCAGAGATGCTATTGAATTTCCATCCCTTCTTTGTCCCATGTTTCTTGTTTTATTTTTCTACCTTCCTTTGGGATTTTTTATATCTTTTATCCCTAGTCAATTATCAATAACTCAGTGCTTTGTTATTATGTGGTTTTCAGATTAATGACATGAATCATTCACATCAAAGTCTGTGTCTAAGTGATTCTAGACCTTTTCTCGTATGGTATAGGAATCTTAGATGTGTTCTACATGACTTTCTATTGCTCCCTTCCTGGCTTTATAACCACATACTTTCATTCCACTTATATAAACCCTGTACTACACTTGCTATTATTCTTTTTGTAAAAATACTTAGTTGACTTTTAAAATACAGCTGTAACATGCATTTCTGATACCCTTATAGCTTTGTGTAGGTTTATATTTCCACATGGTATTTTATTCTGCTTTAAGAATATCTATTATATTTCTCATATTGTGGGTTATTATTTTTCCAGATTGTGTCTACCTAGGAAAGTCTCTTTTTGTGTGTGTATGGTGGTGCACCTGTTGGTGCTACGGAATCATATGCAGTACAGGGTATCAAACCAGGGTGGGTCACATGCAAGGCAAGGACCTTACCCCCTTTACTATCTCTCTAAACCCAGAAAAGTCTCTTTTACCTTGGTTTTGAGAGACATTTTCACTGTGTAGAAAATTTTAGGTTGCCAACTTTTTCTTCCAGTGCTTTAAAGATACTGCTTCACATGTATGACTGAAGCCCAATCATGAACAATTTTGTAACTGTGTATCTCAAGGTGTAGTGCCGTAGCACGGTCCTCCCATTGTTCATGGATTTGCTTGAGCGGGCACCAATAACATCTCCATTATGAGTCTTGTTGTTTCTGTTTTTGGCATATCAAATATGCCACAGGGAGCTTGCTGTGCGGGCAGGATACTCTCGGTAGCTGGGCTCTCCGAGAGGATCACATGGTGATTCAATTAAAAAAAATTAAAAAGAGATACCGTTCTGCTTTTTGCCCACATGATTTTTGGGGGAGAGATGTGATATAATCCCTATATTTGTTGCTCTGAATATAATGTCTTTTTCTCTGGCTGCTTTAAAGTCCTCCGTAATATTAGTTGCGAACAATTTGAACAGGATGTGTCGTGACATAACTTCCTTTTCTGCTTTATGTTTGTTGAACATCTGTAGATCTATATTTTTGGATGTTTCTCAGAATGCAGCGTAGTCACTTTTGGGGATACTTTCACACCGCCCCCCCCCCCCGTACCTTTCCTTTAGAAAATTCCATTACACTCATCTTACGCTGCTTGAAGTCATCCTACAAAAGCAGTGAGCCACTGAGATTTATCCCTACTCCCTGTTTTCCTTTCCTCGGTTGCTGTTGTTGATGCAGTGGCCAGGGGTCACACGTATGTGGTGGTGTTTGCTGGGGGTGGGGAGCGGGTTGGCTGCAGTGCGCACACATTGATTCACTGGGCGCCACCTCTTGGAGCTGGGTGCTCATGGGCGTCCTCCTTAAGCTGCTCCCCAGGGTTGCCTTCCTGGTTTTGATGCTGGCCTGTCTTTGCTATCTCTGCCCATCTGAGGTCATGAAATCTGGTAGTGGTACTCGGGGCATGTTGTCTGCATGCTAGAGACCTCACACTCTGCTGTGGTTCTGGGGGGTGGAGAGGGTGTCTAAAACAGCAAAAATGCCGGCACCAGGTTCTCTTCACGTGGGTGGCCCTAGGGATTGAATTCACGACCTCATTTGTCACTGAGTCCTTCCCTGGGCCCTACCTCTCTTCATTTTCCCAATCTTCTACTCCCTTCCCCAACCCCACCTCCATCTCATTTTAGCTTCTATTGCCAAGTATTTAAATTCCCTATTCTTTTTTCTTTCTTTTTAGCAAAGTCTAATCTTCTATGAATCCTGTCCTAAGTATATTTTTTTTATCTTAGGCATTTTTCATTTCTGCCAGTTTGGTTTGAGAGTGTTTTAATACCTTAACTTTTTGAACATATGGAACACAATTATAACTTTCATTTTCTTTCTCTGATAATTCTAGTATCTGTATTTGTGCTGGGTCAGTTTTTTTAAGTTGAGTCTTTGTCCTTGTTATATGGACTGTGTAACCTTGTTTCTTCCGAGACCTGGTAATTCTTGACCGGATACACAGGGGCCTGGCTTTCAGCCCATGTGCTGCATGATTCTACACCCCGTGAAATGTTCTTGAGCACTGTTCTGGGACTCAGTTAAGCTACTGGGACTTGTTTGAGCCTCTTAGTCCTTACATGGGTGATTTGATGAGTTATCTTTCACCCAGAGGTAAGGCCTTTCAGTATATGCCCACTAGTGCCCTGTGGGTTATGAGATTTTCCATCTGGCCCAGGAAACCTGCATAATTCCTGCTCCGTATCAGTTGCAGCTACTGTTTCCTGGACCCTTTCGGGTGATTCTTGCCCTGACTTTGGATGTTTTCTTCACATGTGTCCATGGGGCCAGGACTCTGATCAGTACTTGAGGGAAGCTCTGCAAAGCCTGGTATTATCTCTCTCTCTCTCTCTCTCTCTCTCTCTCTCTGTCTCTCTCTCTCTCTCTCCTGAATCCTCAGCATCAAGCACTGCCTCCATTTCTCTGCCTGGCCTGTACATGGGTACCCCAGGCCTGCCACTGGACTGTAGAGAGCACACATCATTCCCCAGGGCACACATCATTCCCCAGGTCCTCAGGTGCCCCAGACCTTCTTGGATGATGTCTGTGTCTTGGAGCCTGCATCCCTTGTATTGGGTCCAGGATTATGATCGTTTCAGCAGGAGGCTAACTCTCATCTGTTTCTCCATCTTAGCTGTCAGTGGATGTCTGTGATGTGCTTCTTTGACTTGAAATCACTTCTATGTCCCTCACCTTGTTTTCTCTTGTCTTGTTTTCTCTGACATGTGAGGGGAATTTTTCCCCCCGTTCTTTATGAATGGGGAAACCATCCCGGAAGAGAGGGTAGCAACGTCATAAAGGGTGTCTGTGGCTCGAGGAGGACCTGGAAGGTTTGAGGTCCTGGGGTACCTGCCATTATATGCCTCTCTCCACACACGCTGTTGCTGGCCTGGCTCCATCTCTTTGCAGTCTATGGTTAATCTGTCCCTCATGAGGACCTGGAATCTCAGAGAGGAACTGGATATACAGATAGAAACTGCATCAAACAGATCGCCTGGACCTGTGGGCGTTTCAGATCTTCTGGGGTTTCAGATCTTTAGGGACAAAGTCATTTTTCCATTTATTTTTAAATGGCAAAAAAATTGTTCTTTATTTATTTTCTTAACAAACATTTGTTGACAATCTTTCATGTATTCATCACAATGTTAAGTTCTGAGTAAAAATATAGATTAAAAAATAAAGCATGGTCCCTGTCTGCCAGGTATGAAAATTAAAAAAGAATACAAATAAATTCTTTAGACTGTTTTAGATACTGGGCTGGAGCTGTTTGCCTTGCACGCAGTCAACCCAGCTGAGCCGGCTTCGATACCTCCGCCCCTCTCGGAGAGCCCGGCAAGCTACCGAGAGTATCTCACCTGCACGGCAAAGCCTGGCAAGCTACCTGTGACGTATTCGATATGCCAAACACAGTAACAACAAGCCTCATGATGGAGATGTTACTGGGCCCACTCAAGCAAATCGATGAATAATGGGAGGACAGTGCTACAGTGCTACAGTTTTAGATACTATAATAGGGATTTCACTACCCCCCCCCCACACGCACACACCACCACCACCACCACCACCACCACCACCACCACCACCACATAGTGTGCTCTTAAACATGATACTTTATTTTTAAATTATTATTGTTATTTTGGTTTGGGGGTAAGGGCTCATTGCTTGCTCCTGGCTCTGCACTCAGGGATCATTTCTGACAGGCTCAGGGGACAATATGGGATGCCAGGGATCGAATCTGGGGCAGCTTTGTGCAAGGCAAACACCCTACCTGGGGTATTATCACTCTGGCCCCAGACTTGATACTTTTAGTATATCAAGGTTTTTACCCTAAGTAGGCTACAGGGAAGGAAGCTTAAATACTCCAATTCAGAAATTGCCCCCCAGAAAAATTCTTTAGGCCAACAGAACTATTAGGTTATCGCAGTCAGACGGGCTGCAAGAAAAAAGGATTGTTTCCAGATCCTCCCACTCTGCCTGACAGTCCGCTGAGTGGGTGGGTATCTGCCTTCCCAGAAGCCTTAATCTCATTAAAGTTTATCAGAAAATGACTTAAGCATTTTATCATTTTCCCCCCTCTAATTTATTCCCAGAAGAAGGTTGGGAATTACATCATGCACAAAGGTGTTTTCCTGTTCCAGGTTAGAAGCCCAGTTTTCTTTCTCTTTTAATTTTTTTTTAAGCAGAAGGTGGCCTACCAAGTTGTTCTCAGGGGTCTGGGGGACACTCCTGGTGACACTTGGGCCTGTGCTTCAGTATCAGTGGTGCCACTCAGATCGTGAGGTGACAGGGACCCAAACTGTCAGTCTCCAGAGGCCTTGTGTGGAAAGGGGCTGGAATTTGGGTCTCACCCTCCTACTTTCTCCTGAGCCCAGGCCTTACCTTTGAGTTTGAGTATGTGCTGCCTGACACCTGTCCCGATCTGGGGCCTGGAGGTGCGGGCGTGAGGAGAGTGAGGCCCACCCTACTCCCTTTGCTGCAGGGGCAGCATCCTCTCCTCAGCTGCCTGAGATGGGGGCTTTTAAAATGCTCCTCTTTCCAAAGTGTCAGGACCGGTCAGGTGCTCAGGCCTAGGAAGTAGAGGGACAGCTGGGAAGGCACTGAAAGGAAAGTTGGGCACCCAGTGTGCCAACTCCCACCCCATCCTGTGCCACAAGCCCTGTCTATCCTGTTCTCTGTGTGTGTGTGTGTGTGTGTGTGTGTGTGTGTGTGTGTGTGCGCGCGCGGGGGGGGGGGGGGGGGGATCTTGTTGACTGACTCAAGTTCCTATCAACTTTTCTCTCTCTCTCTCTCTCTCTCTCTTTCTTTTTGGCTGGAGCAATAGCACAGTGGTAGGGCGTTTGCCTTGCACGAAGCCAGCCCGGCCGAGCCGGGTTCGATTCCTCCACTCCTCTAGAAGAGCCCGGCAAGCTACTGAGAGTATCTCACCTGCACGGCAAAGCCTGGCAAGCTACCCGTGATGTAATCAATATGCCAAACACAGTAACAACAAGTCTCACAATGGAGACGTTACCGGGCCTGCTTGAGTAAATCGATGAACAACAGGAGGACAGTGCTTTTTGGGTCACACCCGGCATTGCACAGGGCTTACTCCTGGCTCATGCACTCAGGAATTACTCCTGGCAGTGCTCTGGGGACCATATGGGATGCTGAGGATCGAACCCCTGTCAGCCGCATGCAAGGCAAATGCCTTACCCTCTGTGCCATCGCTCTAGCCCTGCAATCAACTTCTCCATCCAGATGCCTCGAGAGGTTGAAGCCAGTCCTTGGGACCCGCCAATGAGTCTTCTCATTGCATGCGCGGGTTGGTTTGTTTGACGTTGTTCTGCATCTATGCCACTAAATGCAACAGCCAGGGAGAATTGAAAAACAGTGGTAGCAAGAGGCCTCAAACCCTACAGTGTCAATATAAGTTGCGATGATAAAGTTTTACACAGACACACACAAATAGGAGTTTATGCTATTACTTCAGACACAGGGCGAGCCTTTCAGAATCTAACTGGTGAGAAATTACAGAAACTGCAAGTGGAAAGTTAAAGGGAACATTTAAAAAACACTATTTCTTATAACTTACCCATAAAATTCCAATAACCTCCATCCAACAACTCTATTATTTTTACATATTATCTTCTAAATGTATAGCCATGCTGGACATTCCAGCCCTGGTACATACCTACTATTTTGTATTCAGCTTGTTTTCAATGACCAGTGGATCATAAACATTTTTCATGTTTCTGCATAATTATCATTTTAATGGCCACATAATATTCCATTGTGTGGAGGGACTGTAATTTATTAAACCATTCCCCTTAATGTTGGCCATTTATGTTTTCAGTTTGGGGCTTTTATAGATTACACTGCACCGAGCATCTTCTTGCAAATAGCTTTTTGCTGCTGTTGAATTTCCATAGGAGTAATTCCCACTGGAGAATCACTGGAAAGGACACAGACATCTATATGACTTTTTCTATATATTGTTGCATTGCTTTCCAAAAATATCATTTAAATCCCTGTCATCATTCTGGAAAGTATCTACTAATTTCATCCCAATTTCAAACACAGTTAGCAAAGACATTTTGGGGGCCACGAATTTGACCAATAAACTAGTATCCCAATTTGCTTTAATTCACATTCCTTATTTACTCATGAAGATTACTATTTCTCCCCATGTTTGTTTATATTGTGCTGAATTCTCAGTGAATTATCTGTTCATTTATCTATGATGGCCTTGGTGTTTTTCTTACAAATTGTAATGGGCTCTTCATAGATTATGAGTATCAATCATTTTTGTCTTGTTGATTCAAATATTTTCCCCAGCTTGTCTGCTTTTAATTTTAATTTTCATTATGGAAAAGCCTTATATTATTATTTATGGGAATTGTCTGTCTCTTTGTCTGTGGGTATTTTTAATTTTTTTTGAAGGAGAGAAAGAAATTCTCATCAGATCTTTTCATATTTTATATGCTTTTCATTTAATCATTTGTTCAACACATAATTATCTAATGCTTTTCAGGGTCCATGATGTTTTCTAGCTTACACGGATACAAAACTCCTTTTTCTTGCTTTTTTTTCCTTTCAACAAGAGAGACAATAAGCAAATCCACAACTAATATGTCTGGTGGAAATATACCTAAAATGAAAAAGTAAAGAATAAACCTTATAATGAAAAAGTAAAGAATGATGAGAGCCAAATCTAGGAAAGTGGAGAGATAGTTCTGTGAAGAGGTCATTTGTCTTGTGTGCTGCTGACCCGGGTTCAATCCCTGGCATCCCATATATTCCCCTAAACCCACCAGGAGTGATCCCTGAGAACAGAGCCAGCAGTAAGCCCTGAACATTGCTGGGTATGACCCCCAAACTGACTGTAAATAAAAAGAGAGAGACAGACCTAGTGCTTAGGAAAGACCACATTGGAGGGAGAATGGGAACCGTCAGTAGGCACCAGGGTACCAGAATAAGATAGAACACAGAGTGGGAAGGTTCAGGAAGTGTTCTCCCCCATAACCTGCATACCTCAACCTCAGTGAGCACTGCAGTGGAGAATACCAGCATTGTAACCTGGTTTGCAGACCCTGACGTGTGCCACAACTGAATATGTGAGTGCCAGAGATAGGCCGGTGGGTATCCCCTGGTTAAATCACCAATGGTAGCAGGAGAAGCAGCAACTGTAAGTGTTGAGAGTGAACAATGAGGTAGAGAATGGGAGAAAGGGGGTGAGGTTGTCCTGGTGATATGGACTGACAGGGGTGTGGGACCGATGAGGTAGAGAAGGCGGGGAGGAGAGTAGGTTGAACTGGCTGATATGGGGATATCTTAGGGATGTGTTGTTGCTGTTCAGTGGAATTTGAAGACCCTGCACCCTGAAATGGTGAGAGCATGAGAGAGATGTAATTTGTTTTACAGGCTAACAGCATCACTAGATATTTTTATGTTGGAATCTTTTTGACATTTAATTTTCTAGGTATAAAATCATATCATATATAAGCCATATTTTTCTCTCTTCCTTTTCAATATTTATTTCTTGACTTTATCTCTTTTTTTATTTGACAAGAGCTTTCAAGACAATGTTAAGTAATGATGCTTTTATTAATGATTTCATTTAATGATGATAGTAGGCATCATTATATGTTCAAGATTTTAAGGGATTTATTGCTAATTTTGTTTAAATATGGGTGCTTTGTATATGATGAATTATTTTCATTCTGGTTCTTAACTTTTACTAGACATGATTGTTGAATTCCATAAATTATCTTTTAAGTGTGTATTAAAATGATACGACTACCATCTTGATGTGAGCCTATTTATAAGACCTCCTATAGGAAGCAATTTTTGCTTGCAATGCTAGGGCCACACCTCATCAGGGTCAGTCTGCCCCATCCGTGCTCATTGGTCAGACTGGTACCCCTATCCCTGACTCGCTTTTGGACCAGCCTATCTCTGAGGGAGCCCTGGGGCAGAGTGAGTCAGGTAAAGGGGGATGGGGGGGTGGAGCTGATGATGAGACCTTCAGCAAACCCCTGAATCAAGACATAATCTTGGGACTGGAGCCATAGCACAAAGGGTAGGGCATTCGTCTTGCACACAGCCGACCCAGGTTCGATTCCCAGCATCCTATATGTTCCCCCGAGCACTGCCTGGAGTGATTCCTGAGTGCAGTGCCAGGAATAATCCCTGAGCATTGCCGGGTGCGACCCAAAAAGAAAAAAAAAAAAAGACACAGTCTCATCCTTCCTTTTAATTTTTTTTCTCTCACCAAAATAATACTAGTTCAAAGAATCAAATAGTTCAATAGGACTCTTTTTGGAGGGGGGGGGCCTCCAGATTGTGCTTGGCAGTTCTCCACCCGTAGGTCCCTGTGATTCAATGCAAGGCCCTGGTTGTGGTGCCGCTCGGGCACTGCCTGGCACACTGAGGGCCTGAGCCAGGCAGTACCCGGGAGTCTCCAGGGCTTACACCCCATGGTCTCGGACCATGTGGTACTGGGGAGCGAAACAAGATGTAAGACAAGCACTTTACCCCTGTGTTATCTCTCTGGTCCCATTCAGTAAAATAGCACAAAGGCAAAAGGTGTTTTCTCCCCTTGTCATCTCACTGCCTATTTGCCAGATGGCGAAAATTAGTTTTTCCTTCTTTTGCTCTTTTTTTTTCCCTAAAGTTAAACTTCTCTTTTTTTCCTGAATAATGTGCTTGTAAGGCTTTTTCATTATTGTATTTTGAACATTTGCATGTATCGACTCTCCACTAGGGAAGGTGATGGCTGAACTCGTTGACTCTGACTTTCTACCAGGAACACATTTCTCCCCTCTCCCCTCCCCTCTGTCCCCTGTAGTTGGAGCTCGCAGGTAGCTCTCCCTGGCACTGGTTTGCTGCACCCTGGCCACACTTGAGTTACATGGTACACCACATGATTTTTTGCTGGCACAACTTTCCCCCCCGAGAATCAGGAATTAACTGTGGTTTTGTGTATGTGTTTGATGGGCTTTCACGTCGTTTATCCTCTATCAGTCATTCAAATGTCCTCATAGTTCAATATACCTTTTCAGTCCTTTCAAATGCATGAAGGAATCAGTTCATTTTTTTTCCTTGTTGAGCCTTCTGAGCCCCATAGTTTTTACCAGCTTGTCCCCAGTGTATGTTGTCACCCTGAAGTCACCCTGAAGTCATTATTCCTCAGCCTGCGAAGGGTTCCCTGTCCCTGTTCCACTCTTCCCTTTGGATCTTGTCATCCTTGGATCCTGGGTCTCATTCTTTCTTGGTTTGCTCTCTTGTTTTGATGAAACACACCCTCCAGTAGCCTCGTGAGTAAAGGATGCTTGAGTTCATCTTCCTCCTCCCCTCCATCACTTCTGTTGTTGTTTCTTGTTTGGTTGGTTGTTTGTTTTTGAGCCATACCCAGTGTGATCAAAGCTTACTCCTGGCTCTGTGCTCAGGAAACACTCCTAGTGGGGCTCAGGGCACCATACGGCATGCCAGGGATCAAACCTGGGTTGGCCGTATGCAAGGCAGTCTTACCTGCTGTACTATCAGCACTCAGTTCTTTTTTCTTAAATACAAGTTTTTGTTCTAAATAAATTTCATAGGAAAATGCATAAAATTTGTACTTATGGTTTAGCACCTACTGGAGCGATAGCACAGCGGTGGGGCGTTTGCCTTGCACGCAGCCAACATGGCCGACCCGAGTTCGATTCCTCCGCCCCTCTCGGAGAGCCTGGCAAGCTACCGAGAGTATTCGATGTGCCAGACACAGTAACAACAAAGTCTCCAATGGAGACGTTACTGGGCCCGCTCGAGCAAATCGATGATCAACGGGAGGGCCTTTACCTTACCTTTACCTTATGGTTTAGCACATAGTTCTACACAAACACCCAAGTTAATCATTCTCTATGTCAGGAATTTCTAGAAATGTTTTTCTTCCTCTGAGAGGTGACTATTAATCTTCCACCTCTGGTATTAATTTCCTTGCTTTTCTTTTACCAACTATATTTTCATCTTTGGCCTTTAGATTTGCCTGGTTCTGTTCCTAATAAAAACAGAATTATTGCATATGTAATAATTTAGATTTTTAACTCAAGTTTTATTTGTAAAAATCCTAATTGCTATGTGTGATTATAGTACATTTTCATTTTTTGTCCCATCATATTAATATACAACAGTAATCACTATTTTTTAATTAATTAATTATATAATTGGTTATTTTCAGTTTTGGGGAAAATACAAGCAAACTAATATAAATCTTGGCATACTATATATACATCACTTAATCACTTAATCACTTAACTTCCCGTTAGTCGTCGATTTGCTCGAGCGGGCGCCAGTAACGTCTCCATTTGTCCCTGTCGCGTGCTAGTGTAGCCCAATGGCATCTGTTCGCTCCGGGAACATGAAGAGCCTCAAATATATATATACATATATAAAATATATATAATATATATCTATACATATATTTATATATACATATGTATACATATATATCTATACATATCTATACATATAGATATATACTTATATATATATTTTATATATATATATATATATTTGAGGCTCTTCATGTTCCCGGAGCGAACAGATGCCATTGGGCTACACTAGCACGCGACAGGGACAAATGGAGACGTTACTATACATATATATATATGGGCTGGAGCGATAGCACAGCGGGTAGGGCGTTCGCCTTACAAGCGGCCAACATGGCCGACCCGAGTTCGATTCCTCCGCCCCTCTCGGAGAGCCCGGCAAGCTACCGAGAGTATTCGATATGCCAGACACAGTAACAACAAAGTCTCCAATGGAGACGTTACTGGGCCCGCTCGAGCAAATCGACGATCAACGGGAGGGCCTTTACCTTTACCTTTACCTTTACATATATATATATATATAGAGAGAGAGAGAGAGAGAATATAGCTAGGACTGGAATAGACTGTCACAGAGTATGGCTATCTTATTGTTTACTAGATAAAATCGCTATTTTTCCCCAATGAAGTTACACAAAATTATAAGCCTTGAAATAGGCAATGACTGATTCTAAATGACTTACTGTGTTGTTCCTCCTTCTTGCCAACACTTGGTCTTGTCAGATCTTTTACTTAAAAAAAAATATCGATGTATGTGGGGTGTGGTTTTAACTTTTGTTTTTCTGAAAACTGAGCTTGAGCATCTTGCAAACAAGAGGAGGAATTTCTCATTCCCTGGGGCTGAAGAGGGCTTTATACAGTGCCTTTATTAACTTCCTGAGATGTAAGTTTAACTGCTTTCCAAGGGTTTATACATATGCTTCACAAAGATTTACCAAACTTCCTTCATAGAAAAAGTCCTGTTCCTAGTGTCTTAGGGAAGGTACACACTTAATTGACATCTGGAGTTTAAATAAACTCAAATGACTTCTAGAAAAGTTGACACTGATCTTATACCAAAATATGTGTTAACTTAATCAGATTTATTTATCTCTAGGTTCTCTATAAACTTGAACAGAGGGAACAAAACTTTAATGAGAAGGATGAGAAAATGCAGACCTGACATTTTAGAGACCTAATGAACTCCCAGGTAGAAGTGAAGAAATGATTCAGAATGCAGAACAGAGAAACGCAATTAGGAAAATATCAGAGAGATTATAAAACACTGGAAGCCTAATAGGAAAGTCTAAAAGATGTCTTATCCTTAAATATCGAAGAAAAGAAGAGTGAGAATATGAGAAAAATTATTTAAAAAAAAAGATGGCTGAGAAATTTTCAAAACTGATAAAACAAGTAAGTTACCCTGGCAAAATGAATCCCATAGACATAAATGAAAAGAAACATTCATTTAAAAACTTGAAAATGAAATTTAATAAGCTTACCAATAGGGTTATCTAAAAAAAAGTCAGTCATGGAGGAAGAGCGACAAAGAACATCAAAATTACAAAAATAGCTGAATTTGCTACAGCAGCAATGGTATCCAGGGGGCACCGTCAGTATACAAAGAGGAGAAATTTATTCTAAAAATTAAGCTAGAAGTTGATGCCGGTATAAATAATCAAGAAAAAAAAATATCAACCAACAAAAATGTGGAGCCTTTACCAGAAGATGTTCACCAAAGGAACTCCTGAAATATCCATTTCAGAAAGAAATGTATTGTAAAGGGGAATCTAAGATGCAGTGATCCTGGGCACAGAAAAATTAATTTTTCACAAGTGGGTAGTGATAAAAGTTAGTGATAAATCACTAACAATACTGATTGCCGAAAGGGGAAAAAGAATGTGATGGATCTGAAAAACCTAATTATGTCAGATAAAAGGGAATGAACACAAAGTATTCCTCCATCCCTATTTTGTCTTTGTTTGTTTGTTTGTTTTTTGGGCCATACCTGGAGGTACTCAGGGCTTACTCATGGCTCTGTGCTCAGTGCTACCCTGAAAGGTCTGGGGGAAGAACATTTGAGATGCTGGGTATCTACGCCCCTCAGCTACATCCAAGGCAAGTACATTAATCCCTGTACTCTCCAACCCCTCCTGTTGTGTTTATGGCATGAATTTTGGACTTTACGTATTCCTGTTAAAATCTTAAAGGTCAAAATAATGTAAGTGAGATGTGTAATTTCTAAAAGAGAATAAGACTAAGTCTTAATCCTTTCTAAAGGAGGTTGTAATTGGGGGAGGGGGGAAGGGGGACGTTTAATCAAAAATAACTATATAGGCTAGTAGAATAAATACATATGAGAATAATTACAGTGAATGTAAAAAGTACATTTAATCTGTAAGCTAGTACATGAAGATTATCAGATTGGATTGGAAAAAACCCAAATCTATGTGCAGTTTGAAAAAGGCAGGGAAGATTTAAAAAATTAAAAGAATGGAAACACATATTAGACACACAGTGGCTAAAAGAAAGCTAGTATAGTTATATTTATATCACAAAAATAAAAATTTAAAGTAAGAAGTATTATTAGAGCTAAAGAGGCTCACAAATTTGTCAAATCTCTAAGAAGAGACTATATGCACTTGGTTTACAAATATTTAAGGTCAAAAAGATTAAAGATAAAAAACACAAATAAAAGTGAAAAAAAACCACCCCATAAGTGAGAAATTTAAACACACCTTTCTTAATAGCTAATAAAATAGACCCAAAATTAATAAGAAAATGGATGCTTAAGTATAAGATCCCTCTGTAGAAAATGTCAAACCCAGCAGTGGAGACTAAATTCTTGTGTACACAAGAAGATATAAAGTGAGGATCATCGATTATGCAAAGTCAACCTTCACAATGAGCACTGTGTGTACTGCAGTTTGTGTTCTAGCAAGAAAAACACATATACTTGCAGAAATGCATAGAGTTGCTTGTATAGACAAAGAACTCTTGGAAAACTAAACAATAAACTGATAGTTTCTCCTATGGACTGGGGATGGACTGGGGTTAGATCACTTGTAGAGAAACCTACTTATTATCAGCTATGTGTTAATTTCTCTCTCATATTTTTCCCTTCAAAGTAACTTTTTTTTATGAAAACAGTAAATTAAAAATTGTGATTAGGCAGCTAATCAAGAGAGTTTGTAATAGTAAAGCTACTACGAGATCCATTACTAGCCTGTGATGTAGAATGAGAGGCTGCAAGTTTGAGGGAAACAGTTGACCTGTGGTCTCGAGAAGTTACAGGAGACTCTAGGTAAGAGGGATTTTGTGAAGCCTTAAATGTTGAGTAGGGTTGGGATTAGGAGGGGCGGGAAAGATGAAAAAGGTCTGGACGTAAATCCTCTGAGTTCATGCATTGTGATTGGTCGTCCCAGGGAATGACCCGTGGGAGGAAGTTCCACTGGCCAAGACATCTAGTGGAAGGAGTTGAGTGGAAATAATGATTGATGTGGATGGCACAGTTCCAACCAAACCCCAGGGAGGGACCAGTCCGAGGTAGGGAAGTCCTGAGGAGGTCAGGTTTGAGATCTTAGAAATGAATGTCTATATCTATTGGCCTTTGCAACAGATAGTGCCTTCTGATCATGAAGCCACATGTTTCCCTTTGCCGCAGAAGCACTGATGGACGTTGGTCAACTCCCCAGCCATTAACCCCCGTTTGAAGACAACATGGCTCTCAAAGCCCAGTCCTTGGTTTTCTCAACTCTTATCAATTTGGATATGTTGTGGTTGGGTCTCTGATAACAGATCATGTGTTTCATGAGTGTCCTTAGCTGCTGGGAAGTGCCGGGGCAAGCAGGGGGTGGTGAGCCAACTAGAGCAGGGTTGGTGATACAGGCTGAGAAGTAGCACCGTGATTTCCAGCTTAATGGTCTTCCTGTTAGAATAGACATGTGGGGAGAAGGGACGGCGAAAGGGCTGTTTACTCTCTTTGTATTTTAATTTCTCATCTGGCATTCAAAGACTATCACAGTCTGGTTTTCCTTTCTCAATTCAATATCTCTAGCTGATGCCCTCCTTCCCCAAGCTGTGCTCTATCACCCTCTTTCTCCTAGGAGGCATGCTCGTCTTCCTCATTTTCCTACCACTTATGACCCCCATTCCTGGGACGCTCAGCTGGAGGGTGGGTAGTGATGGCAGTGTACCAAGATGACCCATCTAGCATTTACCTGCTCTCTATTAGTTTGACCTCTTTCCTGGGGAACTGAAATCAGATTTAAGAGATACGTACACATGAAACGGATCAGAACAACTGGTTTATGATGGGGGGGGGGGGGCGGGGGTGTGTGTGAGGAGCATGGGAGAATGGAAAGTCCCGCTAAATTAAGTAGCATATAGGGGGCTTGAATTTCAGTTTCCATTCAGACATCGCCTTGCTTCGGACAACCACAAAACTAATTATGCCCAAACTTCACGGCTTAGAGCAACAATTTGTTTTTATCACATGTCATGAATTTGTGAGTCAGGAATCCGGACAGATTGCATCTGGCTGGTTTCTCTGCTCTGTGCGACATTGACGGAGGTTTTGTGGTGGGAGTCCACTGGCAGATGGGCCGGTCTGGAGGATCCAAGCTGGTTTCACTCATATGTCTGGCATCTTGGCTTGGGTATTGGTTTCCATGGGCTGCAGTGACAAAATACCACACACTGGGTGGCTGAAAACAACAGAAGTTGATTCTCTCACAGTTCTGCAGGTCCAGAAGCTTGAAATCCAGGTGTTGGCAGGTCTATGTTTTATCTTAAAGTTCTCAGAAAGAACCTTCCTCTCCTCTTCCAGTTTCCAGCAGTCGCCATCCCTGCTTGGTGCTCCCTAGCTGTGACGGCATCAATCGCTGTGTGTCTGTGTCCACGAGGCCCTTCCCTGTGGTTCCAACTTTCTTTCCCTACAAGGGTACCATTGGCCAGTTGTATATTAGACTGATGACCTTCATCTGTATGACATAACTCAACATAACTTAATGACGGCATCTTTGACCTTGTTTCTGAATGCGTGCCAGCCACAAGTTGGAGGTAAGCATGACATCGATGGGGGGGGCCCTCTTTAGTGTGGTGATCAGGGTCAGCTCCCTGTCCAGCCTGACTTCTGAGGGTAGCTGTGCTTTCCTGGTAGAGATCTGGGCTCGAAGGAGGCTGTTCCATGAGAACCACGTGGAGGATGCAGGGCTCCTTAGGGTCCAACCCTGGTCTTCACAGGTCATTTCACAGTCCAGTGAATGAGCTAGTCACCAGGCCAGTTTGGAATTCCGGCAAAGAGATCAGATGCCCCCTCTTGACACAGGAAGCAGTTAAGACTCTGCGGCCATCGTGAACTAGGTGCCAAACCAGGTTATCCTGAGGGAGATCAGTGTTTCAAGGGTCTTTGTGGCAGAGCTTCTCATGCATCTGACCACACTGAACCCTCCTGACGTATAACCTGAGTCACATGGTGCCCAATCTTGGCAAGGGAAAACCGAAGCATGTTGAGATAAAGTAGCACTGTTGCACTCTTTTCCTGTTACTCATCGATTTGCTCGAACAGGCACCAGTAACGTCTCACAACAAATTGTTACTGTTTTTGGCATATTGAATATGTCACAGGGAGCTTGCCAGCCTTTGCCGTGCAGGCGAGATACTCTCGGTAGTCTGCCAGGCTCCCCGAGAGGGACGGGAGATTCAAACCCAGGTTGGCCACATATAAGGCAAATGCCCTACCCACTGTGCTATCGCTCCAGCCCCGAGATGAAGTAACCAGTTCAAAACCTCAGAGCGAGTGGACGGTGGGGACCTGAACCCAGGCGCTTCTCACTCCCGAGCCCCTCTGCAGGATGCCACCTGGAAAGTCAGGGAGTCAGCCTCTGCCTGAGGCTCTGGGACTGTCTGGGACTGTCCAGAACTTTGCAACTGCCTCTGTATGAGTGAGCCTTGTGGTCCAGGCCATCCTGGGTGGTCAGGACTGTGGAAACCGTGACAAGGGGAGAGAGTTCTTAGGCCTAGACTCTTCTGCCAGAAACACAGCTTGACCGCTACACCCTCCTTCTCCTCCAGCAGTCCTGGGCACCAGCAGCTGCCCCCATCTGCACAAGGGAACTGGCTCGAGACTGAATCTTGAGTATCCTCAAGCTGGCCCCCTTGCTCATGGGTATCCCTGTTGTTCCATCTACACAACCTGCATGAATTCTTCCTCTGCTCTAAGTCACCTGAGATCATTTCACTTGCAGGGCCA
Organism: Sorex fumeus; assembly: GCF_029834395.1. Classification (NCBI taxonomy): domain Eukaryota; kingdom Metazoa; phylum Chordata; class Mammalia; order Eulipotyphla; family Soricidae; genus Sorex; species Sorex fumeus. Next base: position 50,685,393 of record NW_026606185.1, on the reverse strand, counting down.
CAGAGGTGGAAACCTACCCTCAGCCCTTGGGGTTGCTGCTATAGCAACTATCTCCATGCTGGGTGAGGTTATGTCCTCTCAGCCCCCACCCCAAACCCTCACTGGCCTGACCCTTCCATGGAACTGGTCTTGAATGCTGGAGCGTCTCCACAGACTTGTCCTGAATACCAGTCATGGCCCCAGAGCTGCCTTCACACAGGGCAGCACTCTTGCATGGCACCAGGGACCCAGAGGGATGCCTGGTGCAGGTTTCTTGTTTACTGGATTAGTTTTACTTTTAAGAGTTTCTCTGTTTGGGTTTTTGGCCACATGCCTTGGCAGTGCTTAGGGCTTCCTTTTGGCTCTGCCATCAGGGATCACTCCTGGAGGTGCTCAGAGAATCCCATGTGGATGCCAGGAATCCGACCTGGGTCTGCCGCATACAAGGCAGTTGCCCCACACCCTGAATTATCTTTCTCTCCCCACCTTTATTTTATTATTATATTGATCACTTGATCAGTTGACTTCCTGTTACTCATTGATTTGCTCGAGCGGGCGCCAGTAACCTCTCCATTTGTTCCTGTTGCGTACTAGTATAGCCCAATGGCGTCTGTTCATTCTAGGAACATGAAGAGCCTCAAACCAATCATTCAGGGTCTTGACGAAGAAGTCTGACCATCTTGTAGGTGGGCGGCCATGCGGTCTTTTGACATCCTGTGGAATCCAGTCAGTAATGGCTCTAGTCCAGCGGTCGTGTCTAAACCTCATTATATGACCAGCCCATCTGATATTTGATGCTGTGGCAAATGAGACAGCGTCCCTGATTCTTGAGTGTTGACGGAGATAGGAACTCCGGATTCTTTCTCTCATTTGAGCGAAGTGTGATACTCCAAGCATAGCTCTTTCAATTCCTCTTTGGGAGACCCAAATAGCGTTCTATTCTATTATTATTATTATTATTATTATTTGCTTTTTGGGTCACACCCGGCGATGCTCAGGGGTTACTCCTGGCTCTGCACCCAGGAATTACTCCTGGCAGTGCTGGGGGACAATATGGGATGCTGGGAATCGAGCCCCGGGTCAGCCGGGTGCAAGGAAAATGCCCTACCCGCTCTACTGTCGCTCCAGCCCCACCCTAGCTTTATTTTAAACAGAAACTGAGAACCAGAGAGAGGGGAGGGAACACACAGAAATTCTGTCAGAGAGCCAGATTGCTGAGACTTAATTCCACCTTCCTTCCTCTCTCCCTTCCAGAACCCCAACCCTTTGATCCCTGTTCCCGTCAAGCTTCTGGCTTCTGACTTCTAGATTCTGGTTGGGTTGGCGTAGAGAGTCCTCAAGTCTGTTTCCGAGGAGTGAAGTGGGGGCCCTTGACTCCTGAATCCACTCGGCTGGGAGGCGAGGGGGTGTCAGGATAGAGCTTCCAGCCTTCTTGAGGGGAGAACTGTGTGATGAGCCTTAAGAAGGAATGTTGATTCCTACACTTAGTTTCTCTTTATTGCTAATCTGCACAAAGAAATGTTAATGATTTTAATTATGGGGTTGGGTTAATACATCATGTAAATGATTTTATTTAGAAAATGCAAACTAATCCCTTTTGCAGAAAGGCTCTGGTCTCTGGGCTTCCCACCTGCCTGCCAGGTTGGGCGGGAGGGAGGGGGGTGGGGGCGGTCCCCTCTGAGGCGCCTCCCAGAGCCAGTGAGGCAAGATGCAGGACAAGTGCCCTCCGCATGGAGGCCCACAAGGGAGGCTGGCTCACTCTCTGACCACCAGAGCGTGAAAGTATGTCAGGGAGCTGGGTGGGGGGCTCGGAAGGCAGCCCCTGCACCCCACCCCCGTCCCAAAGTCTTCCCTGTTCCTTCCCGAGAATCCTTCGACCATTCCCGCCAACGGACTTGATTATTCCTCAATTTGTACCAACCTGAAAATAAAGACAGATAAAGTGAAAATATTCCGGGAACAATGCCAAGCCAAAGGCATTAAATTATTAAGCGATCTCTATCTGAGTAATGGATTTATGCCCTTTAACAACTTTAAAAGAAATATAATGTTTTTCAATACCCTCTTTTAGGGAACTTCTTATAAATGAACTGTCCATTTTATTAGTATTAAAGGAAATGGGGATTGAATAAGAGCTTCTAGGGCGGATGATTATCTACAGACTTTTTTTTTCTTAGAGCTGGGGAAATTAACAACATGAAATAATCCACACATTTTTTTTAAGGGCACTTTACAAGATACTGTACAGTAAATTGGAAAATGTATAACTATCCATCAAGGTAAATCTTGGGAATAAGATAATTAGAAAGCATACAACCATAGCCAGGGAAGATTTGAGCTAAAATTAAACTGAGTGTGTGCATGATCGTAGGTGCCACCGTTGTGGGTGCTGGGGGAATGTAGCCGGAGGGAAGTTTGGGGGAACAGGGCTCAGGAAGAAGGTGGAGTTGGGTCAGACTCCCCCAGGCAAACGTGGGGGTCAGCAGATATGGGGGAGACTGGGTGGTCTGTCTTACCGGGAAGCCGTAGCCACCGGGCTCCCTCCTGCCTCCTTCCCGTGACCCTGGCTGTCCTCAGCCCCAGCCTGGCACGTTCTTCTGCGCTTGAGTTTCCAGATGGTTTGAAGCTCTGTGGTTGCCACTAGAGAGCCAGATGGATGTTTCAAGGAGGAGGGGGACAGGGAATAAAAGAAAGGGGGGGAAGCTATGTCCTTGTTAAGCCTGGCATATGTGTGTGTGTGTGTGTGTGTGTGTGTGTGTGTGTGTGTATGATGGAGTGGGGATGCAGTTAAGGGTGTGAGGCTTACTGGTGGGGGTGGGTGTTGAGAGCCGTGGGCACTATTTGTACAGTTGTACGTGTCTCTGTGATTGTGTGTGTGTGTAGGTCTGTGTGGGTGTAGGTGACTGGTTGTGTGTGTGTGTGTGGGTTGCCCTCAGAGCTGGTAGCTCGCCTGTCTTTGCTTTGATTCCTGCTCAGATCCTCCTGACTCCTGGATTCTAGGAAGGGGTGAGGGCTGGCGGGTGGTCAGGGGGCAGGGGCAGGGAGCATAGACTGCTCCTTCCCTACCAGCTGCAGCCTCTAGCCTTAGCAGCTACTATGCCAGTGTGGGGGGTGGCGTGAGAAAGGGTCCGTGGAAGAGGGAAGGGAAGGGGAAGTGTCCCGTCCCACCTGGTAGCAGCAGGCCAGCTGTCTCCAAGCCCCAAGGCAAGGACACAGTGCCGGACACCAGGCGGAACACAGGGCATCCGTCCCTGCCTGCCAGACGCTGCCCGGAGCTGTCCCCTGTGGTCAGAGCCAGCAGCTGGCCTTGGAGAGCTTTGAATTCACTGCCCCCGTGGGACAGCTGAGGCTGGCACAGGTCAATGCAGCTGGTGGAGGAGGCAATTCTCAGCATGATGGAGCCATTGATTGCTCGACACTCGGCCTGTCCTTGTCCTAGCAGGGTGTAGCCACAGCTGGGACAGTCCCCACATGCTCCCTACGCCCCCGTGGCCTTTCCTTGTGGGTATGCCCAGTATTCCGGAGTTGAGGCCTCTACATGGCCCCTGCTACTCTCAGCACTCACCTTCCCTAGTCAGGAACCACCGTCTGGTTGAGGCCTATGTAAGTCCCTGTCCCTCTGGCTACCTTGAGGGGTGGCAGAGTCACCCGCTAATCCCACAAACATGACCAGTCAGCTCTCTTGGAAGATGCTCTTCTACCTGCCGTAGTTACTAGAGCACCTTACGGGAAAGTGGGCTGCAAGAACCGGAAGGCGGTGAGGAGCTTCTCCGGGCAGCATCCTGCATCCCTGTTGGCTTCAGGCCATCGTCAAAGTCCTGAGCACAGAGCACAGCCCCCTCTCCCATGCCGACACAGACCACCTCAGGACCCAGGGTGCCAGAGGAGCGAACAGAGAGACAGCCTGTGAGGGTAATGGTGGTGCTCAGAAGGGACCCTTTGTGAGACGCTCTAAGTGGTCCCCTGATCCTTGGTCACTGGAGAGCTGGTTCCTGGGGAGCAGGAGAACGGGACTGATCCACTGATGCTCAGACCCTGGAAGGGGTTGAGGGTTCTCAGGCAGAAGTGAGCTGTCAGCTCCACATCATGCAGCTTTGCTCCTTGGCGGAGCAGGTCACCTTTCTGCTGCGCCTCTTGATGCCCATAGGCACCATCCTTGCATGCTCTCAGCCTCCCGGCTGCCCCTTGTGTGTGTTGGCAGCAAGCAGAGGGAAGCTGGAATGGAAAGGGGCCTTGTGGGCTCCTTATCATTGGGCCTGTGTTTCTGCTGGGAAAGTGCATCTTCTCTACAGGAAGGACAAGGAGTCAGGATTGCAGAGCCAGGCTGTTTGTAGCGGCCACCCTGTGCAAGGCCCCGCTCCCCTCCCTGCAGCCCTGAGTCCTGGGCGTGGCTGGAGGTTGGGGAAAGGGACTTGGTGCCCACCACGTGTGGTGACAGTCCACACTGAGAGGGAGGTGCAGAAAACCTTGGCATTGTCCGACCCTGGCTTCTGGTCTGCATCCTGCCTGCATGAATACAGGCACGCACACTCAGGAATCCTCAGCTACCGTGTCCCATCTCTCCTCTTGGTTTGGGTTTTTGTTTTATTCTAACTTGATGGCTTGATTTTTAATTTTGGGGAAAATGTGGAGGTTGGTGGTGCAGTAAGTGTTTGGGGCTGTGCTCAGGGCTTACTCCTGGTTCTTACTCCTGTGCTCAGGGATCAGTCCTGGCAGGAGACTGGGAGATGAGAGGCAGTGCCAGGGATAGAACTGAGCTCAGCCACATGCTAGACAAGCGCCTTGTCCACTGTCCTGTCTCTCCAGCCCAGGACCTTGGTTTTTAAGAGCAGCTTTAGGTTATGATGAAACTGAGCCAAGTGGCCAGAGAGAAAGTTCCAGGGTTAAGGCACATGCCTTGTAGGTGGCCAACCACGGTCTCTTCAGAATCTCCAGGTGCATCCCTGGAGACCCCAGAGCACTGCATGGCTCACTTGGGGAACCTGTGTCCCCACTGAGCCTGGACAGCGTGACACTGAATCTCCTGGGAGGAACTCCAAGGTCTCCTGTCAATGGAGGGAAACCCACAAATAAAAGGCGAACAATCCTAAAGCATTGGGAGTCCACATAGACTCTCCATTCCCACCCACGACCACCCCATAGCAATATCCTGGCTCTGCGTGTTGCATTTGTTGCCGTGTGTGCACCTGTAATGACTCACCATAACCCCCCAAAGTTTATGGAGGGCTCTCTCTCAGTGATACACATCTGTGGGTTTGGACAGATTTGTAGTGACAGTCTCCAGTGTCACCATGTCAGAGATCAGATTCAAGCACCTCCCTGTGCCTCCATCCCCCTCACCCTGGTGACTAACCCCCGATTCCTTCACTGTGTTCTAGCATTGCCTTTTCCACAGTGCCCGAGACTTGGGGTGCTCCGGCCCGGAATCTTTCCAGCTCGTGTCCCTTGAAATCTGGATTTTGTTTCTCACCATATTTTTTATGCCTGAAGAGCTTATTTCTTCTCAGCATAATAACACTAGGCGTGAATAATACTTTGCTGTTTGCATACGCTACTATTTATTTACTCTTTCATCTACTGAAGAACAACGTGGGTGCTTCCAAATCGGGGCAGTTATGAGTAAATTGCCGTGAACCTTGCCGCATGCAGGTTTTTGTGTGGACCCAGTTTACCGTGTCTGGGTTGATAGCAAGGATACAAGGATGCTAAGGTGAGAGTATTCATGGCTTTGGAAGAAACTGTCAGACTGTCGGCCCAGTGCTACTTTTCAGCCCCGTCAGCATCAAGCGGGAACCCTACTTCTGTGCCACACTGCTGCCAACATGTGGGGTCAGAGGTCCAGGTCGGGGCCAGCCTGTGAGGTGTGGTATCTTGATTTGCAGGGGTCAGGGCTCTGGGTCTAGCCAGGCTGTGACGTGGGGTGTCGTGATTTGCAGTTCCGCATGCTATAGGATCTGAGCATCTTTTCCATCTCTCCTTGCCACCCATCTATTTTGGTTTTTGTTTTTTTGGATGAGGTCAAAGAAATCAGGTGTGTTGTTTCTTTTTATTTATCAGGTTGTTACTGAGTTTTAGGAATTTGTTATGTTCTTGGATAACAGTCCTTCATCCTGTGGGACTTTGGCAAGTACCTTCTCCCAGCCTGGCTTGTCTTCTTATTCACTCGACATTGTCTTGTGTTGAGCAGAAATGCTTAATTTTAGTGAAGACCAGTGGATCAAGGCTTTTTTTCATGGATCATGCCAGTGGTGTTTCTCCTAAAAGTCATACCATGCCCCAAGTTATCTATGCTTTTCCTGCATTGTCTCCTAGGAGTTTGGAGATTCTGGTTTTACAGTGACGTCTGCAATGCATTTTTGTTGTTATAGCTATTTTGCTTATGACTGCACCCAGCAGTACTCAGAGGCTACTCCCAGCGCTGTGCTCAGGGTTTGTTCCCTGTGATACTGGGAATCAAACCCAGGGCTCCTACATGCAAAACATGCACTTACCCTTTAAGCTGTTTCTCTGGCTCTGTGATGCATTTTGAAATAATTTTGGTACAGGGTATGTATCTAAAGAGTTACCTGCTTCCCTCCCTCCCTCCCTCCCTCCCTCCTTCCTTCCTTCCTTCCTTCCTTCCTTCCTTCCTTCCTTCCTTCCTTCCTTCCTCCTCCCTTTCTTCCTCCCTCCCTTCCTCCCTCCCTTCCTTCCTCCTGCCACGTTTTCTCCCTTCTCCCACCTTCCCTGCCTCTGTCCCTCCCTCTTCATCTCCCTTCTTTTCTTCCTTCCTTCCTCCCTTCCTGTTTGTATATGACTGTCTAGTTGTTTTAGCACCATTGGTTGAAGAAGTTACCATTCCTCATTCTGCCTTTTGCTCCTTTGTCAAGGACCAGCATGATGATCTGGGTCTGTAGCTGGACTCTCGTTCGGTTGCATTCATTCACCTGTTCTTTGCCAACAGAGTTTGGCTGCTGTGACTGCAGAATGTCTTGAAGTAGTCTCAGCCCTCTTGCCTGTTCTGTGTCTTCAGTATTAGATGACAATTCTGGGCCTTTTACCTCTCCACATACATTTTATGGGGAAAATAAAGATTACTTGAAATTTTCTCTTTTTAAATAACACAGTATACTTGGTTCAATGTTTTTTAAAACACATTTGTGGCATTTGCAACCAAAACTAATTACTAATTTCAGAATATTTTCATCACCCCCCAAAAAATACTTTTTACCCATTAAGAGATACATTCCCCACTCCTCACTCCTGCCAACCAATTCTTCTCCTTTCTGTATCCATAGATTTGTCTGTTCTAAATATTTCATATAGGGGCTGGAGTGGTAGCACAGTGGGTAGGGCATTTGTTTTGCATGCGGCCGACCCAGATTCGATTCCCAGTATCCCATATGGTCCCCCAAGCACGGCCAGGAGTAATTCCTGAGTGCATGAGCCAGGAGTAACCCCTGTGCATCGCCGGGTGTGACCCAAAAAGCAAAATACATAAATAAATAAATATTTCATATAAATGAAATCATGCACTATGTGATCTTTCATCCTGAAAGATGTTTTCAAGGTTTATCAATGTTGTGGTATGTTTCAGAACCCCATTTTTTTATGACTCAAATTCCACTCTGTGTGCATTCTCCATTTTGTTTATCCACTTATCAGGTGACAAACGTGTATTTCCACATTGGACTATTTCGAATGTCTGAATATTCAGGTACAAGTTTATAATGGACATATGCTTTTATTTATTTGTGGTCTATACCTATGAATGACTTGCTAAATCATTTGAAATGCTGTATTTAACCTTTTGAGGAACTGCCAGGCTGTTTGCTGAGTGCCTCTGCCATATTTCAAGTCCTCCTTGTCTGGTTGAGGTCTCCAGTTGTTCCTCAACCGTAGCCACACTTATTATGAGCTGACTTCTTGTTCCAAGCCATGCTAATGGGTGTGAAGTGTTATCTCACTGCAGTTTTGTCATGCACTTCTCTTGCAGATGATACAATGAGCATCTTTTCATGTGATTTATGGCTTTTAATATATTGTCTTTGAGAAAATTTCTATTCAGATCCTTTAACCATGCTTTAAAAATTGGGTTATGGCAAGAGAGAGGACGCAGGAGATAGGCACTAACTTTGCACACCACCCAGCCTGGTCCCAAGGCCTGGCACCAACATGGTCCCCTGAGCACCTCCAGGGTTGCTGAGCACAGAGCCCCTGAGCACCACTGAGCATGACCCCACCATAATACACAAAACAAGATCAGGTTATCTTTTTATTTTTGAGTTCTAAGAGATCTTTATACATTCTAGATTATATGTGATTTGCAAACATTTTTTTAACGATTCTGTGAGGTGTCTGCATTCTTGATGATATTCCTTCATGCTGAAAAGCATCTAATTTATGCCAAGTCCAACGTATTTTTTCCTTTGGTCATGTATGCACTTGGAATCCTACAGAGCCCATCTTAAAGCGTGTTTCACTGTGAGCCCATTGGTGACTTTGTGTCACGCTCATTCAACTAAGAGTTAAATTTGTCAAGGGCACAATTCCTTGCTGTGTGTACTCTGACATCTGGACTGGACTTAATCAGACTCTGATTTGTACTCGGGGCCAGGGTGCACATGCCCAGTCACACGTGGTGCCCGGGTGAGTGACCAGCAGTTTCCTCCACCCGTGCTGGGTTCAGAGAGGGCTAAAGACCATCGCACTGAACGAGTCTTCACGCTCACGATGTACTAGCCCTCTCTCTCGAAATATTTCCAAGGGAATATTTTCTATTTTGCCTTATGGGCAACAGCTGCTGTTTTTGCCCGGCTGTCATCTATTTAGTTGTTACTTTTTCGGCTTTATTTTTAAACAGTATAGGATGGAGTACTGCAACAGTGAGCGCGGGACAGATGGGGAGCAAATCCAAATGACAGACTGGCAGAGGCACCCTAATAGAAGCGGCAGGGGTGGGGCGAGCGAACAGAACCAGCTCCATGGATTCCCCAAAGCAAATAAATATCAATAAATCACAAACTTGAGCAAGTAGAATCCCAGCAAGAAGTGATCTCTTCTGCCCATCCCAAAGCCATCCTCTGCTCCCCGTTCCAAGCCCAAGAGGTTGGGAAGGGAGTGAAGGAACCCCAGGTTCCCAGGAATTCCAGATCGAGTTCTGGGGCTGGGATGGGGGTGGGCAGGTGACACGAAGGACTAACAGAGCCCCCCTGGGCTGGCTACTGCATCTAATAAGCAGAGATGGGAAGGAGACTAAGGGAGGACGGAACGACAGCACTCTGCTCTGGGGTAGTCACCAGGCCCAGCGCCAGCAAAAATACCCACCCCCACCATCACGTTGCCAACACCCCCCCCCCCCACATACACACACTGCCACCAAACTTCTGTCCGTCCCAGAGAGTAAGTGTGAGTTTGCCAATCAGGTTTGGTTTTATTTTAAAGGAAGTCAAGGAAATACACTTCATTTCTCCTAGCACACCCTGAATTTGCCATGAACCAGGGCTCAGGACAAAGGCCCATGGTCCTCAGCGACTGACTGCCTCTGATCTCTTCTACTGCACCCGTGTGGCACCTATACTAAAGGACCCATCTGCAGGGACAATACTCTTACTTGTTTTTCTCCAAGTGAGTTTTAGTCTTCTCCCTGCGACTGGTCCTGACTGCCTTAGCCCCTTTAGGGAATTTTGCTCCCCTCCCAGGTCCCAAAAGCTCCCATTCTGGAAAGGTCTCCCCACTAACATCTCCTGCCCTGAGATGTCGTGATGGATCCCACCTATTCCTCTTGCTTTGCGTGTTGTCATTCCACACTCGCCAGACTCCACCTTTCTGGGTAAAGTGTCCCAGTCTGAAGTGTATGGCAAGAACAGTTTTTGTATGAACACTCTCATATCATGTTAGAAAATATACCAAATCCTCCCCTGTGACATCGTCTGCTTAATATCCCTCAAGATCACTACCTGATAGCTGATATCGAAACACATTCAAGCTGTTTAAAATGCATGAATGTGCCACCATGCCTTTTCTCTTTCACTTGGAATTATATCCATGGGATTAGCTATGCTGTGGGACACGTCAGAAAGTCATTTCTTTTTTCCTGCTGTATAGTATCCCAAACATACTACAATTTATGAACCCTGTTCATTGTTGATGGCCTTTGGACCACTTCTAGTCTTGAACAGTTTTGAAGAAAGCTACATTCTTATTGATAACTTGGTGGGTAAATGGATAGGATTTCTGTTGGCCCTCTACAGAAGAGAGGAATTGTCAAGTTAAATGATATGAGTTTTCTGAATTTTCTTTTCTAAATATTGCTAGTCAATTTTTGGAAGTCATTGTTGAGATATGCATTCCGAGTAGCAGTTTTAAAGGGCTAACTGCCCACTGTCCTCCTGTTGTTCGTCAATTTGCTCGAGCGGGCCCAGTAACATCTCCTTTGTGAGACTTGTTGTTACTGTGTTTGGCATATTGAATACGTCATGGGGAGCTTGCCAGGCTTTGCTGTGCGGGTGAGATACTCTCGTTAGCTTGCCAGGCTCTCTGAGAGGGGTGGAGGAATCAAACCCAGCTCGGCCAGGCCAGCTGCATGCAAGGCGAACACCCTACGGCTGTGCTATCGCTCCAGCCCAACTGCCCACTTTCCCACCAATACAGAGTGGTACATCTCAGCTGTTCTGGTTGGAGCAGTGATGGCTGTGACCATCTTTTCCATTTGTTCGATTCTGTATGTTTGTTGACCACTCTGATATCCGTTTTTGTGAGGTGTCTATTCAAACATTTTAATATTTTTTTTTTATTTTGAAATGCCTACACAAAGCTTTTATTTAATTTTTAACATTTTAAAAATTTAGTCACTGTGAAATTACGAAGTTATTCTCAAACATTTTAATATTTTTAAATATTAATACTGATGTCTTGAATATTAATAATGAATATTGATTCAATATTAATATTTTTTTAAAATCTGTCCATTTTCTTTTATCTTCTGGTGACCAGTTCTCTGTCCTACATCATCTCTCTGGGGCTTGCTTCCCTAATCCCTCAGTAGTGACTTTTGACTCTCATCTGTTCTTCATCTTAATGAAGTCTAATGAGCCAGGTTTTAAAAAACTTATGATTAATGCTTCCCTGCCCTGTCTAAGGAGCCTCTTTGCCTCCCTAAGATCACAGAGCGGTGTTCCCCAGGCTGTCTTCAGCAGCATTATTTACCTTGCATGTTTACAGCTCCGAGCCACCTCTAATTAATTTTTACTTAACATGCAAGGGCGAGCTCCAGGTTTGCTTTGTAAACTTTCTATCCCGTTGACTCGGCACCATCTTTTGTAAACATCATTCCTTCCTCACCAACCTGTCACGTACACCTCGCTGGTGATGGCTGTATGTGACCATGTCAGCCTGGGGATGTGATCATCAGCCTCGGGTCCATCTTCCACGCCCATGTTGTTTGTTCTGATTCCTGAAACTGGACCATCGAAGTCTTCCTGCTGGTGGTGGTTCTCCAGCACTGTTCATGGTTGCCATGACCTTTCAAGGTCCTTTCCATTCCACAGAGTTTTGTAAATCTCTTGTCAGTTTTCACTTGCACAAGCACATGAACACACACACACACACACACACACACACACACACACACACACTGAATGCACTCTACTGGGATTTTGATTAGATGGGAATCAGTCAGGATGGAGGATAGCTTTCTTCTGACAGCTGCCAGTAAGGACCATCCAGGGACCCCAACACCAACAATACAGACAAGCCTCAACTCCAAATCTGGGGTCTCCAGGGCAGTGCTCCCAAAGTCCCCTTGCTTCTGGGGCTGGAGTGATAGTACAGTGGGGAGGGCATTTGTCTTGCACACATTCAACCTGGGTTGGATCTCCGGCATCCCATATGGTCCTCTGAGCATCACCAGGAATGATTCCTGAGTGCAGAGCCAGGAGGAACCCCTGAGCATCATCAGATGTGACCCCAAAAGACAAAAAAAATAAAAAGGAAGAACAAAGAAAAACGTCATTGAAGTCCCCTTGATTGGATGGGATCTATAGATCCAAAGGAGTAAACAGACAACTAGGTACCCCCAAACCTTTCTCCCTACAGGCATGAGCTCCCCGCTGGATTTCAGTCTCTGGTTTTGCTCATCCTCGGTTTCAGCTGCTCAACTAGGGCTTGAGCCATATTGGGGTGGATTCATTTCTTAGGTATTTGCTTTTTGGGGGTCTGGTTTATAAATGCTATTTTAAAACTTCTTCGTCTTCTTTTTTCTTGTCCTTAGTCCACAGGAAACACAATGGTTTTCCATTGACTTCCTATCTAGCACCCTGGCTAAATTCACCTTGTATTTCTAGTTTTAGCCAAATTGCATCCTAATAGTGAGAGAACATCCCCTCCCCCCCCCCACCCCCCACACACACACACACAACCTCCCTAATGCAACATTTCAGTTACTATTCACTGGCTGTCCTGAAACCCTTCCCAAACAGCAGGAGGGGAAGGAGGCAAGTGGCCCGGGGTCTGATGACTCCTTTTTTTCCTCAGGGCATGATGAACCTCTCAGGCTTGTGCCCCATCCTGTCCCTGAGTTGGGCTAATTTTGTGTGAATTATTGCCTCTTGTCACCATTAAAACACTTTTGCAGAAGCCGGGGAGATAGTCCAGGGGTTAAGACACTTGTCCTGCATGTGGTCATCTCAGCTCAATCCTCAGGACCACGTGGTCCCTCTGAGCACCACCAAGAGTGATTCCTGAGCACAGAGCCAAGAGTAAGCTTTGAGCACTGCTGGGTGTGGCCCAAAACTCAGGGGGGAGAAAGGAGCAGCTTTGACTTTAAAATCAGATGGTAGGGGATAAGGAAGTAGTCAACTCTGACCCCCTCAGAGGAGGGCTCTCAGCTGAGTGCTCTCAGCCAGGTCCTGTGGAAGGTCTGGCCGGGCTTCCCGAGGTGCAGAGAAACACAGCAGGGAAGAGACACCCCAGAACTGTCGCTTCTTCCTGGGGGAGCTTCTGGGATCTGAGGCCAAGCCCGAGCCCAGCCCACCACAGCTGGGGGTGCACCCAGTCCCCTCCTCTCAGAACACTCCCCATACTGGTCATCCTGCAGAGGTGGAAAGGCACCCCACCCCCCCTACCTCCTGCTCAGGGCCCTGCTGTCGCTCACCAGGGTCCATGCAGGGCCGAGTGGGCGCCTTGGTCTCTGGACGCAGATGATGGTGAGAGGGGATTGAACTGTCAGCTTCCACCACTGCCTGTGCCCGGCCGGTGCCCACCATGTGTGTGGTCAGTGGCGGTCACTGCCCAGCCCTGTCCCCCCACAGGTGGACCCCCACCTGTGGGGGAACTCTGTGACAGGTTTTCCTCACACACCCCACCCCAGGGGCTACTCACGGAGGCAGAAACGGGACACCTGGCATTCTCAGCTGGAGTTTTTATTCTGTTTGGGGGGGCACACCTTGCTGGCACTTGGGGGGGGCTTCCTCCCAACTCTGTGCTCAGGGATCACTCCTGGCTGGGCTGGGCTGGGCTGGGGGGTCCAGTGAGGTGCTGGGGGTGGAGCCCAGGTGAGCTGCTTGCAGGCGAGAGTGCCTTCAGTCCTGGCCTGGGTCTGCAGCGCTGGCACAAATCTCAGCTGTGACAGCCACACCCGGCCCCTGCCTCCCCAGACCCACACAGACGGCTTCCTCTTGCCCACCTCACCCCGTCTGGGGCCGGGGCTCTCATCCTGCTTGCTTGGCAGTGCCCCCCATTCAAAGAGCTGGCCTTGTTATGTCCTGGGAAGGGTGTTTCGCTCACACAGTGACCAGACCGGACACGAGGATGCAAGTGCAAGGCCCCTTTATTGCTAGCTCGAGCTAGGGCCCAAGCCTCATCCAACACAGCGGGGTCTTCACAAGGACCCCGACTCCGAATTCTGAGCAGTTTATTAGGGTCTGGTTACATGACAGCATCTTTCTAGGAACTGGGAGTATGTTTCCAATGCTTGGTCCCTGTCTGGTCCCGTGACTCCACTAGGCCCTCTCTGCTTGGCTGGGTACCATTGCCCATGCCCCCTACTCTGATAGGCCGTTGCCACGGGGCGGTTATCTGCCCAGGGTGATACTGTTTTCTGAGAAGTGAGGACTTTCTGATAGGGGAAGCTGAGACTTAGGCCTGCTGAGTTTCAGTCTTTTTTTTTTTTTTCAATTTTTATTAGTGAAACACCATGAGGTACAGTTGTAGACTTACAAATTTTTGTGCTTGGGTTTCAATTATACAATGATCGAGTACCCATCCCTCCACCAGGGCCCATTTTCCACCACCATGGATCCCAGCATCCCTCCCAACCCCCATCCCCCATGAGTTTTGGTCTTAAAGTAGAGCCTGTCATGGCTCCACTTCAGCCTCACGGCCTAGTTGCTGGCCCCACACCTACCTTCGGGCCCTTGGCTCCAAGACTCCAAGCCCGGCCATGGCCGTGGAGGACAGAGAACCCTACTGCTCCGCTCCTCTCCCAAGTTGTGCCTACGGCCCAGCTGCACCCAGAGATCACGGGCACGCGGGCAGGGAGGAAGTCGGAGTCGCCGTCCAGGGCACCCTCTGGTGTGGTCCACTCTAGTGCTCTGCTGGGGCTGCCCTGTGGTTTGTCACTAGAGGGACCCGCCCGAGGAGGAAGGGGAGCAGGGGAGTGGGGTGGGGGGAGCGGCAGGGAGTGGGTGCGAGGGGGGAGAGAAGGAATTCATACACGCGCCCAGGTGGCAGCTGGGCATGCCGGGGATTTATGCGGCAACCTGGGCTTTTCCCAGGGAAGAAAGGAACAAAGGCTGCCGGGCGCCGTGTGGGAGAGGCTGCGCCTGGGATTAGGAAGAGCCTCGGCCTTTTATTTATGCAGCTGGGTGGCGGGGACGCAGGTGTTTGGGACATTATTTTTATGCCTTTTTTTTTTTGGTCCGTCTGGAATATTTCATAACGCATTTTTAAAGAACGAGGTGCCTGGGGCCAAGACAAAGGAGGCGGCTGTGGGAAAGAAGGAGGGTGACGAGGCAAGCCACCTGGGGCGCAGGTGGGGGGGGTCCAGAAATGGGAAGGAAGGAGAGGCGGAGGGGTACGGGGAGGGGAGGTGGGGGCGGGACTGGACCCAAGAGGCCGGCCAGGACTTGAAGGAGCGGGAACAGGGGCCCAGCCCGGGGCGCAGTCCTCATGGTGACAGAGGAGAAGTGATGCACTTACCAGGGACGGGAGAGTCCCCTTCCGAGCACGGCCAGACTCAGTCTCGCTCAGCCCCTGATTGGGCTCCCAGCACAGGGCTGTCAGGGAGGGTTGGGACTTTCTTTCCTTTAAAAATATTAAAATTGGGACTGGAGCACTAGCACAGCAGGTAGGGCGTTTGCCTTGCACGCAGTCGACCCGGATTTGATTCCCGGCATCCCATATGGTCCCCTGAGCACCGCCAGGGGTAATTCCTGCGTGCATGAGCCAGGAGTAACCCCTGTGCATCGCTGGGTGTGACCCAAAAAGCAATAAATAAGTATTAGTCACTGTCACTGTCCTCCCATTGTTCATCAATTTGCTCGAGCGGGCCCAGTAACGTCTTCATTGTGAGACTTGTTACTGTGCTTGGCATATCAAATATGTCACGGGTAGCTTGCCAGGCTTTGCCGTGCAGGCGAGATACTCTTGGTAGCTTGCTGGGCTCTCCTAGAGGGGTGGAGGAATTGAACTCGGGTCGGCCATGTCGGCTGTGTGCAAGGCAAATGCTCTACCCACTGTGCTATCGCTCCAGCCCAAATAAATAAAAGAATAAAATATTTTTAAAATTATATATTATATATATTTAAAATTATATAGTTTCTGTTTTGGGGGCCACTCTGGCGTTGCTCTGGCTTACTTCTGACGCTGAGCTCAGGGATCACTCTTGGTGGGGCTCGGGAGCCCATGTGGGGTGTCTATCTGGGATGGTGCCCGGTCGGCCCCATGTGAGGCAAGTGCCTTGGCCCCTGCGCCCTCTCTCTCCCTAGCTGCGAGCCGGGACTTTCTTTATGGCTGTAATTGCTTTCATCCATAAGGAGGAGAACCCCCCTCCAGGCGGTGGTCCCTAGGTCCCTGAGGTTGGGGCACTTGTGTACCATGGAGAGGAGGGACACCTGGGTGGGACTGAGTCACTTTACAGAATTGATGGACTTAAACAACAATGAGGCTTAACTGGAATTTGAGGCCTTGGGTGTTGAGCCCCGACCTGGGTGGGAAGTGGGGCCCCTGCACAAGGATCTTGCTTGTTCTTTGTGGCTACCGTGTTCTATGACAGCAGCCCCCACCCCAGCCCCCCTCTAGAACAGAAGACCGGTGGCCTGGTGCCACCAGCCTTACCCCCCACCCCACCCCCCCATCCCCCAGTGAATACGGCAGGCACTTTTGTACTCTGGAAGCAGCCAGGAGGTGGCTTTTCAATACAGATATTCCCAACTTGAGGCTCAGAAACTGGCCCTGGCTGTGTTCTTGCCGGGTTTGCATGGAAGACTTCAGCGAGGCTCTTAAAAATAAGTTTCTTGGGGCTGGAGCAATAGTACAGCAGGTAGGGTGCTTGCTTTGCATGCGGCTAACCGATTCGATCCCCGGGACCCCATACAATTCCCTGAGCACCACCAGGACTAATTCCTAAGTACTGCTGGGTGGTGTGATCCGAATATATATATATATATATATATATATAAACTTTCTTTTTTTGTTGTTTCATTTGGGGGCCACACCTGGCAGTGCTCAGGGGTAACTTCTGGATCTGCGCTCAGGAATCACTCCTAGCATGCTCAGGGGACCATATGGGATGCCAGGGCAAGTGCCCTACCCGCTATACTATTGTTCCAGCCCCTAAAGTTTCCTTTTTACACCATCTTTGCCTGCCCAGCCTGTGGGGCCACCCTCATTTAGAGGGTCAGAGCTGTGATGGGACATTGGGAAGCAGGAGACCCAGCATTCTTCTCTCCTCCCAGAGATATACCTGATAAAGATGACCCATTTGGGGGTTGTGGGTGCCTGCAGAGCGCCCCTGATTTGATGATCCCTGGCACCACTTGCATCTTTCAGTCCTAGAGCTGGAGCATCATTAGGGGTGGCCATACTGGTGCCCAAGCACTGCTGGGTGTCCCTGACGGTTCCCAGTACCCCTGGGCTTCAGTGTCCTGGGCCTAGCATGGAACCACTTGGTCTAGTATCACCAGAAGTGACTCCAGCCCTCTAAACTCTGCCTGAGTGCACCCCCGCCCCTGAAAAGGATCCATTTGCAGCTAATGTGTATCTTTCGACCAGAGAAGTCTGTCCTAATGGCTCAGCAGGTTTTAAGATGACTAAAGAGCAAATTGCATGAGCAGGTGGCCGTTACCTAGTGGTCCTGGCGCTTGAATTTTCACCATTGCCCTGCTGCGGTTGGCAGGGTCGGGTGGGAGGTGTCGTGAGCCTAGTGTTGAGGCCGGGCTCTGAGTCTGGAGGCAGAAACCCTATGTGGGAGGGGGCCCCCTAAGATGTGGAAGGATCCCAAAAGAGAGCAAGGGGGAGATGTAGGCCGTCTCAGGTAGCTCGTGTCTGGGGAAGCTCTTCCATTGCAAGCTCCCTGTACGGTCTCTCGGAAAGCATGTGGTAGGGAGGGGGTGGTCAGTGCTTCCTGTGGGTGCCCCTCCCCGCCACCCCCATCCATCCATCCATCATCTGTCTTGTACCAACGTAAGCTAGCTAAAGATGGGCCTCGAATGGGAGTGGGGCCTGAGGACTGTTAAGGAGAGTCAGTAGAATATTCCAGAAGCTCCTGGCACTGCAAAGAGAAAGAAAGACACCGGATACCTAGAATTGGTGGCCTGGGAGCAGTAGGCAGAGGGGTCCGGGGCAGCTGTGTGTAGAGCAGGACTGGACTGTTTGCAGGGCGGGGGCGGGAGGAGCAAAGTCTGGGTGTGGGGGACACGAGGAGGTGAGGAAGTGAGGGAGGCCAGCGGGGCCACGCCAGGTCCAGCGGCTCTGGAGAATGGGTCTTCGTGCAGGCCTGGCTCCTGGTTACCTGCGCTCAGAGGGCGGAGCGGAGTGGGCAGGGCGGGGCCACTGCTGGCCAATCAGGCCACTGCTCTGCTCCCGGCCTTGGGCTGGGATGATTTTCTAGGCGCAGCTGGCCGAGTTCCCGAAGCTGTTTGTACCAGTGCGACTCGCTATTGTAATTATGCAATTTAATTAAGTCTAATACAGGCCAATTAAACAGCATTGCAAAACGAGGAGGGAAAAAACTAACTTGAAGCTTTGGGATGACTAAAAAAATGGCTAGTTTTTTTTTGGGGGGGAGGTGCCTCCCTAGCAGTGCTCGGTGGGAGTTGGAGAGGGTGATTTCCAGCAATAATGAGCCAACAGCTAAATGCTTGGGCCCAGTCATGTCCCGCTGTTTGGAGGCTACAGGGCTGGGGGCCAACAGGGCCACCCAGGAGTGCTGGGGCTCATGCATGCAGACTCAAGAATCTTACTCTGGCCCTTGTGGACTCAAGACCTCTGACCTTGATCCCTAGGTGATCCTCTGTCCCGGTCTGGAAGCCTGTACGTTGGCTTAGAGATGGAAGAAACAACTGGGAAAGGTTGGGGAAATATCCAAAGACTCGGGGCCAGGGGTAAGGGAAGGAGCAATTTTATACTCAAATATATTTAATTTCTCATTCCACTAAAAACAACTGTAGCATTGTAGCACTATCCTCCCGTTGTTCATCGATTTGCTCGAGCGGGCCCAGTAATATCTCCATTGTGAGACTTGTTGTTCCTGTGTTTGGCATATTAAATACATCACGGGTAGCTGGCCAGGCTTTGCCGTGCAGGCGAGATACTCTCGGTAGCTTGCCCCGCTCTCTGAGAGGGGTGGACGACCGGGTCCGTCGGGTCAGCCACATGCAAGGCAAACGCCCTACCGCTGTGCTATTGCTCCAGCCACAACAACAACAAAACGCCACTGGCCTTTATATGACACGGGCCACATCACAGGAGTGATGGATGCAAGAGAGACTTGCATCTTCCTGTCCCTCAGCTCCAGCGGGGGCCTTCTCCCGGGGGTTCCCTGTCTGTGCCAGTGCCCCCGTCGAGGAGCACTGCTTAGAGCAAAGAGCCTGGCGTCAGGGGCACTGTGTAGAGAGTGGAAGTACCAGGGCCGTTTGCTGCCTGTGAAATAGTAGCCCTCACCTCTGGAGGACGGGCCTGACATCCAGCTCGGGAAAGTGCCCGACCCTCTTCCTCACAGACTGGAGTGCAAGACGAGAAGTTAATGGGGGGTCACAGCAATGCCGCTGACTATTTCTCCCAGAGCCGAAGAATCAGAAGGAGTTCAGGAAGAAGCAGGAAGTTGATGTGGCTGATGCCTGGGCCAGCCCCTCTATTCCTTCCAGAAGCTTCCCCAGAGTTCTGCACAAGACCCTATGCATTATCCACTCGCCTCCCCAGGCCGTAGTCCACAGTAATGATAGCAGGGGCACGTTCTGTCTGTTTGCTTGCAGAAGGCAGACTTGAGGGCCACTGACTTTGGTGGGCTTTGTTTGTTTGTTTGTTTGTTTGTTGTTTTTCTCCTGAAAGGGGGTAGTAGGTCCAATAGGCTGGGGAATCTCTAGCCCAGAAGAACTCGGGGAGCACCCTGCCATGTCGGACTTCTCCTGGCTTTCTCTTCTGGCTTTGTTTCCCACCACCTCCATGGTTGCCCACTTTCCCCCCAATACGATCCTCCCTCACACTGATGGGCTGTCCCAGAGATTCAGTGGGGCTGGTGGCGGTGGGGTATGGGGAGGCTGTAGGGGACCCCAGAGCTCCCCTGATGTCAGGACACTTCCTGGTGTCCTGGGTCTCCAGCACTTGCAGGAATCCAGTTCAACGGGGTTCTTTCCAACAACTTTTATTTATTTACTTTTTAACTTATTTTTATAATCACGACTGACAGAGGCGTTAATATTGATGTTGGAGGCCCACAATCATCCCCATCACGCCTCTGTTCCCAGCAGCATTAGCCAGAGACTTCCTGTAAGCAGAGCTCGGGGTGGGGACAGGGCAGAAAAGGGGACGCATGTCACCACCGTGCACCTGCCCTCCCGAGCCGACCAGAGAGCCAAGGAGGGTACCCAGGACACGGAATGCTGAGGGCTGTGGGGAGCTCTCAGGGGACCGGGGTGGGGGGGGGGGGCTAGGCAGGGCCAGACAAGGAAGTTCTTTCCTTGATGTTAGGGGAGTTGGAGGCAGGCACTTGGCATTGCTCAGGGCTTGTACTGGCTCTGCACCCTGGGGTCCCTCCTGGCGGGGCTGGGGGTGGTGACAGGGCTCAGCCTTGGCCCAGACAAATGCCTCCCCACTGCACTGTTACTCCCCCAGGTTCCCACATTCACCCCGCAAAGAGGCACTTTCTGTGATGCACCCGCTGGCCTCCCCCAGACCCACTGCTGCCACACGTGGCTCCTAAGGGTCCGGCCGTGGGGGTCCTGAGGCTTCTGGCTGGGTGTTTCCCAAGCCCCACAGGCTGGCCCAGGAGCATCACCCTGCTGGGGTGCTGTGTCGAGGGGGACAGCTGCTTGGTGCCTGGGGACCCTTTATCCCCACATCGGCCCTGGTTCTGGGCAGGGAAGTCATGCTGGTCTCTGTCCAGCTGCCTGTCCCTCAGCTCCAGAGGAGACCTTCTCCTGGGGGCTCCCTGTCTGCGCCAGTGCCCCCGTCCAAACACACCCAACACCAGCCACACCTCTAGCCTCTAGCCCATTGTTGCGTGGCCCCAGGGACTCATTGTTCTTCTGGTGCAGCAGAAACACGGGGCTTAAAGACACAAAGTGAAACAAATCCCTCTCCCGCCCGAGAGGTGGCTGCGACGCCCTTTCTCTGACGGAGAGCGGCTGGCACTCACTGCTCCTGTCACGACAGGATGCCTGGTGGAGAAAGGACTTTCTGGAAAGCAGGTTTAGATACAGGGTGTGTGTATGTGTGTGTGTGTGTGTGTGTATGTATGTGTGTATGTATATGTGTATGTATGTGTGCGTGTGTGCATGTGTGTGTGTGTATGCATGTGTGTATATATGTGTTGTGCGTGTACGTGTGTATATGTATGTGTATATGTATGTGTATATATGTATGTGTATATATGTATGTGTATGTGTGTATGTGTGTCTGTATGTGAATGTGTGTATGTGTGTATACGTGTGTATGTGTATATGTATATGTGTATGTATGTGTGCGTATGTGTGTATGTATGTATGTATATGTATGTGTGTATGTATGTGTATGTGTGTATGTATGTATATGTATGTGTGTATATGTATGTGTATGTGTGTATGTGTGTCTGTGAATGTGTGTATGCGTGTCTATGTGTGTATGTATGTTTATGTGTATGTGTCCATGTGTATATGTGTGTATGTGTGTATATGTGTATGTGTGTATATATGTGTATGTGTGTGCATGTGTTTGTATGTGTGTGTATGTGTGTAAATGTATATGTGTATGTGTATATGTGTATATGTGTGTGTGTGTGTGTGTGTGTGTGTGTACTCAGGCAGCAGGAAGGAGAGACAAGGGATGTGTCTCCCCACGCAGGGATCTACAGACGACCAGGCTGCCCCCAGGACCTGCCTGGGTGGGGCCTCTTCTGGCATCGACAGAGCCTCACTCCCCGCTCCCTCTGTGTTCCCCTTCCAGACCCACCAATGCCAACCTAGAAAGCCCCTCCCCACTTGGCAGCAGGACCCAGTAGGCAGGGCTGGGGTCCCGCCAGGCAAATTCTGCAATTGCGCCTCTGCAGAGCCCCTTGGCAGTGCAAGCAGATCCAGAAGAACAGCGCCTTCACCCCAGGCTGCGCCAGGCCTCGTTGTGGAAACGTGGTGGGGATTGCTGTTCCTCAGGGCCCAGCCGTGGGACACCGGGCAGGGGCCCTTTCTTCCCCTGGGCTTACAGAAAAAAACACCTTCCTGTTCCCAGGATGGAACTTTCTAGCACTGACTCGTCTGAGAAGACCTGCTCCTGCTTCACAGGCCCCTCAGCAGGCGCCTGGCGGGGGTCATGGCGCTCCATTCTCCCGGCTCACCTTTCCCCGAGGACTTCAGAGACAACTCCTGAGGCCAGAAACAATCGAATGTGTGTGTCCACACAGCTGGCCTAGGCGGGGCACTGGCCAGGGGTTAGGCTTTGTTCCGGACATCTCAGCTCCTCTCCACACCCCCACCCCACCCAGGCCCCACCTTGGGCTCAGTCCTCACTCCTTCTCAGGGCTACTGACTCCAGGCTGAGGTCACGGAAATTCCCACTCTAAGGGCCATGACTCCCAAGCAAAGATGGAAGGGTCATTCAGCTGCTATAGAAAACAATGTTCTCTGAAACAAACACTCAGATTCGCACTCATACTCACAGTCACACATGTGCACTCACACTCGTACATACACACAACACCTACATACATCTCTCACACTCAACACATAGTCGCATATACACACACACTCACATGTATACACACATACACTCTCACATACTCACATGTATACACACATTCTCACATTCACACACACACACACACACACACACACACACACACACATACCTCCTCTCAGAATCTGGCCAGATCTAGGTAGTATCTTCCAGTGCCAGCTGCAAACAAGCCTCCCAGAGACCCCAGCCCAGATAAGTACTTGCAGAGGGGCGGCTAGGGTCTGGCAGTCAGCAGAGCCCCACCTCGCCTTCCTTCTACACAGCGGGGTACAGCTGGGACTCCCTGCTTCTGACTCTGGCTTCCACGGTGTGTGATTCAAGAAAGCCATTTACCCTCTCCTCATGGAGGGAGTGGATCCAAGGGCTTCCCCAAGCTGGACAGGCCAGTGTGGACCTCAGAGATGGCTTAGAGAGCTGGAGGGTGTTGGTGCCCCAGCACCAACAACTCCAAGTCTGAAGAGAAGCTGGAGAGACAGTCCAGCAAGCAGGAGACTCACAATGCAGCTGGCCAACCCGAGTCACCACCAGGAGTGATCCCTGAGCACAGAGCCAGGAGTAAACCCTGAGCACCACTACTATGAACCCCACCCCAAGAAGAACAACCCCAATTTGGTGTGACTTGCTGCTGGTAAGGACTGAGCCATTTCTAGAAGAGAAGGGATCGTGCATGAAAGGGTAAAATTAATTTGCATCCTAAACCAGCGGCCTCTGCATGTCCTGGTAGGAGGGGGTGTCTTTACTGGGGCGCAGAGAGGGGATAGGGGGATGCATGCCTGTCCAGGGCCTTCCCCTCCAGATGTCCAGGCCCAAACATAACCTCACACCCACAGGTCTCAATCACATTATTCTATATAAAACCCTCCACCACCCACACACGCCGACCACCCCGGGCTGGTCCCTTCTGGATGACATTGGGCAGTCTAAGTGTCACATTTAACTCTTATGCCCTTTGGGGCCAAGATAAGAACTCGCTTTGAGCTCTGCTCACATTTGCCAATGGCCAGTGTGAAACTCAGAACATCGTTCAGCCACAGTGTAGGTCTCTATCTTCCTGGCTTCACACACACACACACACACACACACACACACACACACACACACACACACACACAATTTCAGGACAATCTGCAGGCAGGAATCTCACCTTCACCTGTCTCCATTGCCAGCAGGTAGCAAAGACCCTAACATATAGCAGGTCCTTAATAAATGGGCTGAACTGAATGTGGGAAAAGTCCTTTTTCCTCTTCCTTTTTTTCTTCTTGTTCTAGGACCACATGCGATAGTCCTCAGGGCTTTCTCCTGACTCTGTGCTCAGGGAACCCTTCTGGCGGGGAGCTTTGGGGACCACATCTGGTGACGGGAATGGAACCCTGGTTTGCTAAGTGCAGACACGCACCCTGCCACCTACAAGTCCCTTTGTTCCATCCTAAGACCTGGTGCAAATGTACATTAGCATGAGCTGCTATTCCCACCCAAGCTAAAAACAAGAATCCATGTTGGTAAGACGGTTCAGGTCCCCACTTACTCTTCGGATTACTCAGTCAGAAGTGATTAGGGTGGAGGTTCGGGGATTTGTGGCCACTCCTTTGCAGACAGATGAGGGTCTCCCACCTTCCCTCTGTCTGTCTGCTCTGGGGGGCAGAGAGAAAGAGGAACTAGGAGAGAAAGCGGGGAGGGCAGGAGGCACGGTCAGGTCAAGGGTCAGCTCTGTCCCCTTCCAGGTGGGCGGGGGTTAGCTCCTTGGATGCTGCTGCTGCTGCTTCTCGAAGCCGGGAGAACTGGGAGCCTCCCCCCTGCCGAGGTCTGGCCCTCGACAAGCCCCACGGCTGGTCAGGGAGCCAGGCCGGGAGACAGAGCCTGGATGATGCCCTTTGGCCCATTTCCAGCCATTCCTGGAGATTTGAGAAAACAAGTCATTAGCCTGGAGTGTTCCTTAATGATCTAATGTGAGCAAGGCAGCCAGACTGTCGGGTCTCTGAGTGCCCCAGGTCCGGGTCTGGGAAAGCAGCTGAATTCACCCGCACCCTTTCCTGACCAAGGGCGGTGAGCTTGTGTCTGGATCCGGAGGCGGAGCAGGGCCAGCGCCGGGTTGGATGGACAGGATGGGGCGAGTGCCGGTGTGGGAAGTCACGGGCCTCACTAGCTTCAGTGCAGGGTGGAACCAGGTTACGTTTGGTTTTCATGGAGATCTCGGGGCTCACACCCAAGGTTTTGTGGTTGTGGCCCTTGGCTCCTGCAGGATCCCTATAAGCCCCAAATTTTTCTTCCTCCTTTTTCACTTGTAATAACACTATTTTTTGTTTTGTTTTGCTTTGCTTTGTTTTGGAGGCCTAGTGAACATTCCAAGAGAAGAAAATCAGGACACTTAAAAAAAATAATAATCTATGCTATTTATTCATGCTCAGAGAAACTGTCAGCTCCGATGACCTTTCCAAATTAATAAAATCTGCAAATGCTTCATTGTTTACTGCACACACCGAGCCACTCCTCAGAATGACTAGCGCGGGGGGTGGGGGGACTGCGCCCACCTAGAAATATTTGGCTCTTCGGCTGCCAGCCAGCAGGAGAGCTGCAGTTAGAGTCCCCGGAAACGAGGGCCAAAGCCCACGTTTCTCCAAGAGCTGGGACGAGGCAACTGGGAGAGTTCTCGCCTCTTGGTCAGACCCTGGGGCAGATCAGACTGTCCGTAGCTACCCAGAGCCTGTTCTGCTGTGGATTTCTCAAGAGAGCCCAAACCAGAAGACCGGACTGCCAGGCTGCCCCACACCAGCGCTGGTTCCAGCCGATGCCACCCGAGAACACTGAGGTGCAAGCATTTGCCGGATCACATGGAATTTGCTGGACGGTCGCCAGAAAGAGCAGGATCAGGCCGGGTGTGCGGGGGAGACACAGGTTAGGGCTCCTCAGCAGGGGGCCTGGGGAGAGTGAAGGGGAACCAGGTGCCCATGTTCTTGGGAAGGGAAGCAGATCGAGACCTGGGTGGGGCTCTGGTTGGGCGGAAGAAGGGCGACTGTTTGGACATCGGAGGTGGGCATATGAGACTCCTGTGCTCAGTGCTCAGGTCCCTCCGTCTGTAAGGGCACAAGCTAGGGGGTCTCTGTGGCCAGGGGCATAGAATCCAGTCCTAGCCACAGTCTCCAAGTCTGAGCTCATGGGCGACATGGGCCTCTTGAACTTCCATGATGAGGGTGGAGAAAAGTTATGGAGAGATGCTGCATGTGCCGGTCAGGATGGTCACAGAGGGGAAGGAACAGGGGATTGAAAATTGACAGGAAAAGCTGCAGAACAGGGAGCTGGAGAATGGCACAGCAGTGAGGGCATTTGCCTTGCACGTAGCTGACCCAGGTTTGATCCCCGGCATCTCATCTGGTCCCCCAAGCACCGCCAGGAGTAATTCCTGAGTCCAGAGCCAGGCGTAACCCCTGAGCATTGCCAGGTGTGACCCAAAAGCCTAAAAAAAGGAAGGTTTTTTTTTTTTAATTTAAACAAAAAATGACTCAAAACAGGATTTGCCCCTGTTTGCTGCTCCTCACCGGTCAGTTCTGGGCACTAAGTGTATTCACCTGGTGTCATAACTGCTGTCACCATGTGTTCAGAAGGTCCTAGTCCCCGCAGACACACCCTGTGCTCAGGGTTCAGCTTCCCACCCTCTCACCTGTCCTGTTTTTCTGTGGATGTTGCTGCTCGGTGGATTCCAGTATAAGTACGATCACAGCATTAGGCTCTTGGGACTGTGATTGCAAAGGTGGGTTTGTTTCCAAGCTCCTGGGTTCTGGAGAGGTGTGTGAAAGGATTGGGTCCCAAACTCCAGCTACCTACAGAAGTTCAGCTATTGAACAGTTCAAGTAGGGACTTCAAGGTCCCTCCCCAATGTCAAGTAACTCCCCTTCCTGGTGGTGAACCGGGTCATTCATCCCTGAGAGCCAGGTTCAAGTGACAGTGGTGTTCTGGTCCTAGGCCTGTGTTGTCTGTCCACCTCGTCTTGTCCCTCGGCTGTTCTCTGACCAGTGTCCGTGTTCCTAGTCTGAACTCTGAAACGTCTGTCGGTCTCGCCGTCTGTCAACTGTCTGTGGACCTCTTTCCTTTGTTTCCTCTGGCTTTCCCTATTTCCCTATTTCTTTCCCTATTTCTCCAGCCACGGACTGTCCTGCCATCCACTTTGGTCTGGGTGAGGGCACAAAAAGGAAGGTGCCTCGTGGACGCGTCTTCTCACATCCCACCCTTTCCCACCCCCAGCCACTTCCGTTGTTAATTTACTCGACGGCCTTTTTGGTTGGCAGGATTCAGAGGGACCTATCCCCTCTCCTTGGCTTCTGTCACTTGGCAGGCTGCTCTCTTGGTCCCCAACACACCCACGTTGGTGCCTCCTTCCCTCCTGGGGTCACTTCCTCTCTCGCCTAGGGTGAGCAATGCAGCCGTGAACATGGGTGTGCAACTACTGGCCGGAGTCTCTTGTGGGACAGCTTTCGATCTTTTGAAAAACGTGCTTCTCGACTCCAAAGCGTCGTGGCTGACCCGCGGCTCTCCTGCCAACCGCCCCCTGAGGAGCAGGTTTTCAGCATCCCGTTCCCTGCATATTAAGTCCCTGTTGCCGGGAGCTCAGCTCTTCGTTGCTTCCTGTTGAGGGCAGTGATTGAGAGCTGGACCCGGGGGTACCCAGGATGCGTCTCTGCCCCTCACTAAAGCCGCTGTTGCCTGTGCATTAGCCAGTGACCGGTGTCCTCTGGGCCTTCACTTCTCATCCTAAAGCACATCCCTCACGTTGCATCTGCCCCTTGCTGAGGCAGCCAGTGCTTTGTGCACTGATGAGCTCCTATCTTTATCCTGCCTACTGGAAGGAAGCTCGCACCATTGTCAGAGCCCGGGAAAGTGGCAACGGGCAGGCCCAGTTCCGCCATCCTGTCCCGGTGCTCCCCCCTCCCCTCCTCCCTCCCAAATCTCCATCCATCCCCGCAAGAGCCAAAGGGCATCCTGTCTGGAAGCCCGGCTACCTCTGGGCATTAATTGCCTCCACAGATCCCAAACTCACTTAAAACACATTAAAGTGACACAGGCAGGCAGAAAGGCGGGAGAATTCACAGCTCAGGTTGGCACTGTCATTAACTCAAGTCTTGGGTGTCAACTCTCTCCTGCACCCAGCCTCCCCGCCCGGCCTTGCCGTCACCCTCCACCACGCATTTGCTGGCCTTTGTTGGTTCGTGTCAGCCCTTGAACATTATTTAAATGTAGTGGGGGGCCCATGCATGCAATTACCATTGTGTTATTATTCAGAACCAGATTGTTAAGATTCAGGCAGCTGTACAAGGAGATGCCCTGTGCTGGGAGGTCCAATTTAGGAGGGCCTTCCGAGCTGGTGCGAGGGGTTGCTAGGCAACCCCATGCTACAGAAGAGGAGGCCTCACTCCGAGTGGGAAGAAGCCGAGCGCCTTCAGGGAATTGGAGGCAGTGGTCAATCTGAGACTGGCATGGCGCCGGGAGGGGGAGGGAGGCGGCGTGGGCCAGCTCAGGGCCCCGAGGGGTGGGATCGCGCCAGGAGCCAGGGGCGCCCACCCAGCTCGCTCCGGGTGTTCGGGGAAGGGAGCCTGCCGCGGGGGAGTGAGAAGGCAGAGAAGGTGCAGAAGGCCGAGGTCAGCCAGGAGACAGCCCAAGGAGACCCAGAGCAGATGCTAATATGCTTCTCCATCCCTTTCTTCTCTTTGCAGGAAATGAGCAGGTTTGCCGAGCAACTGCTGGCCTGAAACTGAAGCCGGAATCGGCATTGCTGGTGAGTAGGAATTTTGCTTTGTTTCGGGGCTGGGTTAGACAGCATTCCCGGGAGGCACGTGGGGTTTTCCGTCTTGGAGAGGAATGGAGGGGCTGGATGGTTTTTTTGGGCAAGGTGCTGCTGCTGACCAGGTAGGGTCAGCCCAGAAGCGTCACACGGAGGGGGCATGGTGCAGGGCTGACTGAGCCCCAGCCGTGCCCTCTGAGTGGTACCTGATCCCTCGGGCTTGGGAAGCAGTTGCTGCCTCAACTCTGGCCGCCAACTGGTGCTCATGGGGACTCGGCTCCTCAGGGGAGAAGGGAAATGGGTGGTCCGAACAGCATGTCCTGTTCTAAGTGTGCTTTCGGGGGGCCCCTTGGGAGAGCAGTCTGTGCCCACCTTTCCATGGCACCAGGTGCCCGGCTCAGAGCCCCTCCTGGCCCCACCCACCAGAGTGTCTCTCACCTGCCTGACACTCCCTGATACAGTGTGGAATGGCTTCACCAGCGTAGGCGAAGAATCTGAACAGCAGAAAGTAGCCCACCTCTCTGCAAGCCACCCACCAGTGACTCGTGGGGTGAAATTGGAGGCACGGAGAGATTAGGATGGGGGGATGGCACTTGCCCTGCACACGACCAACCCCACTGGTTCCATCCCTGGCACCGCGTGGTCCTCCTGAGCAATGCCAGGAGGTGGAGCAGGAGGTGCCCCACTGGGTGGGGCTCTAAACACCCACCCCCCCATAAAAGGAGAAGGTGGAAACTTGGAATTCCACCAGATCCGAGGTTGGGTTTGAGGTTGAGGTCTCTACTGAGTGCGTGATAGGAAATGATTGGGCTCGTCATAGGAAACACCAGTTAGGAAATTCACTTTGAGCGTCCTCAACTCAGACAGAGTCAGTCGGGGTGGAGGACAGCTTTCTTCTGACAGCTGCCAGTAAGGACCACCCAGGGACCCCAACACCAACAATACAGACACACCTCAATTCCAGATCTGGGGTTTCCAGGGCAGTGCTCCCAAAGTTCCTTTGCTTCTGGGACTAGAATCGTAGTACAGTGGGGAGGGCATTTGCCTTGCACGCAGTCAACCCGGGTTCGATCCCCAGCATCCCAGATGGTCCTCTTAGCACCACCAGGAGTGATTTCTGAGAGCATTGCCAGATGTGACCCCAAAAACAAAAAAAAGAAAAGAAAAGAAAAGAAAAAAGAAAACCCCCACCAAAGTCCCCTTGCTTGTCACACAGGGAGCCCCAGGGGCTACGCCCAGGCTGGGGGTGGGGGTGGGTGGGCAGGGATTAGTGATTGGTGGATTTTACACAGATGGAATAATCATTTGTCTGAGCCAAGCAGGGGAAGCTCGCAGGTCCTGATGTCAGGACAGTAACACACAGCAGGTCCAGGGGACAGCTCAGTGACCACAGCAGCCCTGGTGGGCTTCACAAGGTACTGTGGGAGGGTTTGCAGAGGGGGGGACTGAGGCTTGAGTGCTTGACTCTCCTGCTCAGCTCTGCTCAGTTCCTAAGTGACTGCTCTTACCTGGTGATGGATCCCGTTGTCGGGAGAGCAAAGTCCTGGCCTTGGGGTTCCACGGGGATGGGGCTGTGGGGAAGTGTGTGCCAGCTCACAGGGCGTGGAAAACAGGAGCCTGGAGGTCTCTGTCCAGGCAGGAAGGTGGTTCTGGTTCTGTTCCCCATAAGAAAGGCTCATGAGTGCTCCTGCCCCCGGAGCTGGCCTTCTGGAAAGACGTGCCAGACACTCGTGGCTGATTCAGGTTGTCCGCTCCCATGGGGGCCAGAGAGGTGCATGAAGGGTAAATCACACACTGTTGGGGAGCTGTTTTTCACCAGTGGTGCCCGGATACGTTGTGCACCAGTTCCAGGTAGTTGCAGGCCGAAGGATGATGGGTGTATGGAGAAACTCCTGGAGACAGCTGATGGCTGCTCCATTGCCAACTATACACATATCTTATAGAGGATCTTGTCTTTAAGAGTTTGGTCCAATCACAGAAAGTATAACATAACTGACCTATCACCTTTCCAACTCTGCTTTGTCCCAGCCCAATCCCAGATCAGGGCTAGATGCTGCAGTTAGGAATTCAGCTAGGTGATAATTCTTGGGGGATGGGACTCAACACCAGATTCCTGGTGCTTGTCAAATGCGCCCAGACACTCCCTTACTGGGTCATTATGCGGGGACAGGTCTTATATGCTATGCAGGGACAGATCTTATCAGCTCTGGTGCCCGTAGTTGCCACGCTCCATAACACACGGAGAGATGGAAGACTCTCCTCCCGCCCTGGAAGTCCCGCGTATTAAAAATAATTTAGGATTTCACTGAGTTGGCTGTTTGGTGTCTGTGAGTGAGTGCTGCCTGCCTCCTTGCATGTGCTCCCCCTAACACCTTCAGGCCGCAGGGACACCTGCTGAGGTAGGTCTCGTCTCCTAAGGGAGCAGGCGCAGATGTGCTGCTGAGTCAGCAGGGAAACTTCCGCTGCCCTTTTCCATTGCAAGGCGACTTGCACTGGAGGCGCTTCTGCAGCCTGGACACGGAGCAGCCGGGCACAGGAGTTCACAAAGGGGCTTGGTCACTGTCAGCAGAGTTGCCCGGGAAATCTGTCTTGGTGATGGGCAGGTTTAAAAGACTTGCAACGGCCTTGCCGGAGCTCAGCTGTCTGGCCACCTTCACTCGTGTGGACCTTTCGCCTCGCTCAACATGGGGCTCACGCCGCCAGCTTGTCTTCTGAATTTGGGTTTTATGTAGGCTTCATCTGATGCCTGTCAGAGTGCCGAGAAAACAGAATTTGTTGTCCCCCCGTCTGATTTTCTCTTGTATATCCCCCTCCCTTCTCGCCACAGTCCCTCGTGTGGACACACAGGTTGCAGGAAAAGCTTCTTCTGGTGTGTACATGTCCCTGAGCTGTCCAAGCCCCGAGACGGATTTGGGTGGTACCCCTGTGAGGCAATGGGGGAGGAAAAAAAATCTAATTTCCGGCCACGAAATAGAATCATTATCTTGATTGAAATAATATCTTTCTTCAACCTGCAACCAGATAAAGCCTCAAACTGGAAGTGTTTCCTTATCAGCATCCAGAGTTTGCAGGACACAGAGTAATGGCCTGTCAGCTGTCTCTGCTTGGGGGGTTCTGGAAAGCCACACCCACTTCTCTTGACCTGATTTGGCTTAGAGTGCACTGGGAAATAATTCCATTAGGCACAAATCGTATGCTATGGGAAGAAGGGAGAGAAGATTCTAGAACGGCACGGGTAATAAATGCAGCCATGATTCTGGCGGCTTTACATCAGACACAGAATGTGTAGGGGGAATTATAGGAGCTGCCGAAAGTTCTGAGTGTGTGTACCTGGAGGTGCATTTATTTTAGGAGGTTCTAGCAGCCTGTGCCCCAGGGCTTCTGCACACAGCCCTCAGAGTCATGGGAGGAGTGGGCTTGAGAAGGTGGACCAGATTTGAGTTTGGGGAGGAAAACAGGACAGCTGGACACTCCCGGCCAGCCTCCATGTTGGGATGGAAAGCACCTTGGGCAGGGAGGCAGGGGTCTCGGTCCCAGCCCGCACCCACCGCTGCTGCCCTGCCACCTGGCCTTTTGGCTCCATCCCCTCCTTGTTCAGAGAAGGCAATAAGGGTATCAGAGGAGGGGAGGCAGTGTGTGCATGCAAAGCCCAGGCTGAGCTCTGCCCCCTCCTCCCTGACCCCCTCCACTGGGAGAGGAGACTAAGCCACATTCCACTTGTCCTCACAGAGGTTGGCATGAGAGTCCCCCAAGGACACGTGTGTGGGTCCCCTTCATGGCCCCCCTGCATGAAAAAAAAGAGTGTGAGGAGCCTGGCCGTCCCTCCCTCCCACTGGCCCTGTTGGCCTCTGCGGGCAAACGGAAGGGGACACACAAGGTGGCCCTGTGGCTGGCGTGGGGGAGGGGGTGGTCAGGGGTTACTCAGTGATGGGGACGTTTGACCACTTGGCAGTTCTCCCAACCTTCCCAGGCACTGGAAAGAGGCATCATTCGTGGAGGTCCCGACTGTGCTGGGGATCAGACCCCGACCCCCCCTCCCGAG
This sequence comes from Sorex fumeus, assembly GCF_029834395.1. Taxonomy (NCBI): domain Eukaryota; kingdom Metazoa; phylum Chordata; class Mammalia; order Eulipotyphla; family Soricidae; genus Sorex; species Sorex fumeus. The sequence continues at coordinate 50,653,201 of NW_026606185.1, read as the reverse complement.
TTGTCTCCCTGACCCCCCTCCCCCCAATTCACACATCCCGGGCTTTCACTGACCTCACACCTCAATTGTATGAGAGAGGAACAGCAAAAATCACATCTTTGTCTTGTTCTAGGATGCACACAAGGGAGAGCCAGGAGGAATGATAGTCTGGACAGGTGCTTGAGTTTGGGCGCTGGGGCAGTCAGAGTGCCTGCGGCCCCCTGTCCAGCTGTTGCCAGCTGTGCACACTGTTGAGTGCCAGAAATGCAGCCGCCCCCACCTCATTTACCTGCCCCCCTCCCCCGAAATCCAACCTCTCTCCCTTCTGCAAAGCTCTCTCCCAGGCGCAGGGGCTGGTGCTGAGGCTGCTGAGAAGGGCCCCCCTCCCCGCACCTTGCCCACTTGTCTCCCTTCTGTCCCTCTCTGCTGCTGCATCTCGTTTTCCAGCAGCGTGTTGGTCCGGGTGAGCGCGCCTGATTACCATGGTAATCACCAGCCAATGGAGTGATTTGATAATACATTTCCATCAGAAATATGAACAGGTGTGCAGGGGAAATCAACATTTATCAACAAGATAGGTCCCCGGAGATTGATCGTGAATTGAGGATAATACAAGGAAACAAAAGGAAAAGAGAGAGAGGGAGGGAGGGAGAGAGAGAGAGAGAGAGAGAGAGAGAGAGAGAGAGAGAGAGAGAGAGAGAGAGAGAGAAAGCAGAAGTCTCTTCCCTTGCAGCCAGGTTCCTTCCAGCCTGCTACCTCGCACCCTGCCCTCTGGGCTGCTCACTCACTTCCTTCCTCCTGGCGCTGCTCTCTGCTCTTCCCTTTCCTCGGCTTAACCATCTGTCAAGTGCCAGCAACTCCAGGAAGCCCGCCTTGGTCTACTCATCCCTCAGCAAAGACTGACTTCCTGCAGTCCCCACACAGAGCCTCGTGCGGTCTCCTAAACTGCTCGGCAAGCAGGGACATGCATCCATCTCCGGGTCACCTGAGCCACCAGCTTAGAGCCCAGTAACTAGCTCTGAAAAGCGGGGAGGTGGGGGGACCTCTGTTGCCACCTTGGTCTTCAAGGAAAGAGCCACCCCTTGCTGTCTGCCTTAGCAATGTCTCCACAACACCTCTGGGTGGCGCCAGAGCAGAGAACCCAGAGTGAGACACGTTGGTGCTGTAGACAGGTGGGGGTTCATTTGCGTGCCCGAGGATCCCTTCAATCCATTAGTAGGCGCCAGGCAGCTCCGATTTCTCCAGTACAGAGCCCCTGAGTCATCACAGGTTCCAAATCAGTCCTGGCCTGGAGTATGGGGCCAGAAGGCAACAGCTAGCATCAGTCGTGGCCATCCTGGAATGCAGGAGGTATGTGTGGGGTGGGCTGGGGATGGGGGTGCAGGGATGGAAAGGTGACCTGTAAGAGGCAACTCTGCCTGCCCTGCCCTGAAGGAACAAACACTCTTCAGCACTGTCCCGGGCCTGCAGGCATCTCTCTCATTGCCTCGGTGGGTTCTGGTCACTGCAGGTAGCCCCAAGGGACACCACAGAGGCATCTACCTGAAAAGCTTCCTGACTTTGAAGTCGGACAATGCATCAGAGACCCCTAGCCCTTGGTCCTCGGCGCCAGAAGCATTGGCTAATATTTTGATTTCAATGGAACGAGCACTAAAATAGAGCCCCCAGCATCTCGAGGGACTCATTTGAAGAAAGTGTTTCTCCCTCCCGGTCCTGAATGGAGCTCCTAAAGCGGGGATGACAAAGACTTTCCACAAAAAAAAAAAAAAAAAAAAAGGGCAAGAGATTTTTTTTTTTTAAAAAGCATTTCTCCATCAACTTTTCTCTTTTAATTCCCTCCTCAGAATGCGCCTCTGCTTGAGAATAGGAGCTCGTGAAAGGATGAAATGAAGTTGGTGCGGGAGGCTGAGAGGCGAAGGCAAGGAGGTTGGGAGGGGCAGCCGGCCTTTGTGCTGCAGGCGAGTGACCACAGGTCCTAGCACGTGCCTGGCCAAGGGCACCCCCAGCCACAGGTGTGCATGCAGGCAGGCAGGGCCACGTGAGGAGTCCAGAGTGCCTGGGAAGTTTACACCGGGGGGTCAGGCAGGACCCAGATCAACTCATATACACTGAGGGCAGGAGGGAGGCCTCATGACTAGGCAGTGACCCTGTTGCTAAAGTCATGAGGTCTTGGGGACCCAGCCTCCTTCTCCCCAACCCAGAAGATGCCTCAGTGGCCTGAGCTCCAGGTCGTGAGTTCAAACCCCGAGGCTGCCATGGGCCCTAAGGACAGTCCTTGCTATTGGGGATGCCCAGTTAGAAGGATCTGGAAGGTAACTTAGTGGCCGTCCATGCTGGCTTGGCTTCTGCAGGGCTTGTTAGAGCCTTAAAACTCCAGAGAACGGTGTGCGGGCTCCAAGGCCTTCTTGGGAGCCCAACGGGAAAGGACTGGAAGCAGGTCAGAGCTTGAAGAAGTGGCCAGGACAAGTGTGAGGTCCTGCCCTTGCTCCACCGCCAGGGGGGCCCTCTGGGAAGACCCCTGCTCCAGCCCCCAGATCCGCTCTCTCCAAGGCTAGACCAGCAGGGGGAAGGCAAAACCACTGTACCCCACTGGGGTCGGCCCCAGACCCAGAGTTGGGTGGAGGGCTGCTGTGTGTCCAGTCAGAGGGGCAAATGGGGACAGAGACACCATCTCCCCTCCCCGGCCATAGACCTGGGGGTGGGATGTGAGGACAGGTCAAGGCCCATTGTATTTTTTATTTATTTATCTATTGCTTTTTTCGGGGGTCACACCCGGCGATACTCAGAGGTTACTCCTGGCTCTGCACTCAGGAATTACTCCTGGCGGTGCTCAGGGGACCATATGGGATGCTGGGAATCGAACCTGGGTCAGCCGCGTGCAAGGCAAATGCTCTACCCGCTGTGCTATCGCTCCAGCCCCAAGGCCCATTTTAGAATCTCAAAAAAAAAAAATTCCCAAGCAAACACTCACCCACCCCCGCCCCCCTCAGCCCTACCTTGGCCAATCCTCCGCGATTCCAGTTTCTTCTCCTGTCCAGCTCCCTGTGACAGGAGAGGTGGCAGATGGGCATGACTCCATCCCTGATCCTTTCAGAGAGGAGCTGGAGCCTCTGCCCCCAGGATGGGGGCTGGGAAGGGAGCAGGACGCTGGGACCAGGGACTTTGTAGGAGACAGAATGGGGGTGAAGGCTCAGAGTTCAGAGTGTACTGATCCCCAAGGCTGAGGCAGGACAAGGACACCGCCCCTGTCCTTGAGAAGTTTTGCCCAGAGGCCTTGAGCACTGGAGAAGGAGCCCCCAGACTGTTTTCTGTCCTACCTAGGCCCCCGGAGGATCTCCAGCAGTGGATAGTTCTCAGCGGCGTAGACCCTGGCCATGGCTGAACCCACGAAATCTGTTTGAACCCCACAAGTGATTTTTGCCCGGAAAGGAACAGAAATGTGCAGAGGAAAGTCAGGTGCCCAGCACTGCACAGAACCCAGCTGGCTCTCAGAACTGCCTGAGGTCTCCGTCACCTGGCCAGGGGGTTCTCTGCGACAGTCACCTGTCGGAGCAGGCATTTCAAGTGGTTTTTCGTTAGAAACATTTCATGTGACAGCGGAACTGCAAGAATAAAAATGATGCCAAGGGGCTAGAGAGATAAGGCGGGAGTGATGTGCTGGTCTTGCATGTAGCAGGCCCTGGTTAGAACCCTGATACTGCATATTGTCCCCCTGAGCACTGCCAGGAGTGAACCCTGAGCACAGAGTTGAAAGAAAACCCTGAGCACTGTCAGATGTAGCCCCAAGACAAAACCAGAAAGAAGAAAAGGTACAAAGAGCACAGTTAGATCCCAGGCTCATCTGTGGCTCAAATTTTACACTAGTTCCTTTGTTGTTTGCATACTGTCATTCACACACACACACACACACACACACACACACACACACACACACACACACACACACACACACTTTTTTTCTGAGTCACTTAACGTTACCCCTAAATACTTCATCATGTCTTTTCTTTTCGTTATTGTTTTTTGAGCCACACCCAGCTCTGAGCTACACCTTGGCTCTGCACTCGAAGATCTCTCCTGATGGTGCGCAGGGGACTTGTGGAATGTAGGGGATCGAATCCCGGTCGGCCACGTGCAGGGCAAACGCCCGCCCCATTGGAGTATGGCTCCAGCCCCTCGGTGTGTGCTTTCTGAGGGCGTGCATAGTCTCTGCACTGTTCTAGTCTGCCATGAAGGCCGACTTTGATCTGATGTGTAGATCCGCCATCTGTATTTCAATGCCATGGTCCCCGCCTGATGTTCTTCCCCGCACGTCCCCTCTAGGCTGGGGTATTGCTCCGAGTTGTTAGATCTCTCTGGCTTCCTTTCATCTGGAGCATTTCACAGGCTCCGTGTCTTTTACGGCTTTGACAGTTCTGAAGTCGACAATGCCCCTTCTTATTTTTAATCAGAATTTCCTCTGTTTGGATTTACGCTCTCTCCTGTGTCAGCAGAGACAGGTGATGTGTTCTTGGCCACAGCCCGACGTAGGAAGTCTTGGTTTCTTCTCAGCCAGCTGCTTTGGCAACAACCCCACCCCACCCCACCCCACCCCATCCCAACCTCCCTGCCTTCCGTCCTCACTGTTGTCTGTTGGCCATGGGAGTTTTGAACTCCCAAGTGGTTGTCTGATTTCCCCACTGTATGATTGTTGTTGCTTTTCTGTCTCGAAAGTAGTAAACAGCCAACTGGGAGACACTGAGTCCCCAGCACCCTGCTCCTTGTCCATCTCCCCACACATATAGTAGCCATGGATGGCTCTTGCCTGATCCAGTCATTAACATGGTGGTTTGGGGGCCCAGGGAGGTAGCTCAGGGGTCATGGTTACGTGCCTTATAGGCACAAGACCCCAGGTGCCACCTGTGCCTTCTGCCCACTGCCAAAATCCCCAAGAGTGGTCCTCATGGTCCCCAACCCCACTGGCCCTGAGCAGTGCCACAGCATCGGACCTGATCATTGAACCATCTAGTCTGTTCCACAGATCATCAGGACTGCCCACAGTGAGTTCCCTGAGCACTGCTTGGTGGGCCCCACCTCAGGGGAAAAGGATGAGGGTTGCAATGCGGAGGCCTTCCTACTCCAGCAATGTCTCTGGATGTCCCAGTTGGCCTCAGCTTCTGTAGGGGCAGAGGGTATCTCTGTCCCAGCAGCAGTCACTTACAGTTGCAAGCTGCAAAATGCATTTGTCTGCTCTCTGCTTGGGCTGATGAGTTCCTGTTCCGCCAATAGTTTTAGTCCTCGCTGTCCTCAATGATTCGATGCTTCAATTGTTCCACTTTGGGCTCATTTCCATGTAGGTTACCCTTCTTCGCTCATCCCGGTGATGACATTTTGATATTCCACCACCCGATCTGTCTTGGGACTCTTTCCTCCTTTCCCTCCTATCAGGGGCTCCCCGGACCCTCTTGTTCTTGCCTTGCACTGGCCCTACACTCCGTCACTTCTTGGGAAATTGCAGCTTTGTTTATTTTTGAGTTTTGGAACCACACTGGGAGGTGCTCAGGGCTTGCTTCGGGCTCTGTGCTCAAGAGTCATTCCTGCTGGTGGTCGGGGGACCCTCAGTGGAGTCAGCCATGGAACAGGGTTCTGCTGCCTGCAGGGTGCCTCATCAGAGCGGCCCCTTTTAGTGGGAAATTGTGTTCAAGTCTAGGATCTGGATTTGGGGTGTCCTCTGTGCTGCCAGTGTCTTTGCTTCTCGGCCCTTGCAGGGAACTCAGCTGAGAAATACATGTGTATACATACGTGTACCCTTCACACACGCAGACTCACGCCCATAGACAAGCATTAACGTGCACAGATGCTTATATGCCCTTATGTTAGAAACTGTGAGTTGACATATCTCCAATTCGAATGCACCACCCAGGGGTTCCCCAAATTTCATATTTACAATGTCCTTCTAGGTTAAACCTGAGCTCCCCACACAACCCACAGATGCACTCATTTGCATAACCCTATGGTTCATCTAGAATCATCTCAGAATTGCTTCACCCACACCCCTAAGAGCAACAGACCTTCCTGTACCCAGCCCTCCCCTGCTGGGCTCATAAATAACCTGGATCAGCCCTTCCGTCCTTGCTTTTTTTCCTTGCCCTTCAGTGTGGTTATAGTATTTATTTGAAATAAGGTCAGCACCTTTTTTTTCTTTTTTTTAGCTTGCTCTCCGTTTGAAGGATTTTTTTTCCCCTCTCCCTTTCTGATTGATTTAATTTTAATTTTCGAGTACGTGGAACATTAACATATTTTCAAAAGCCCAAACTAAATAGAAAGGTATGCCAAGAGATTATCACTCTCGTATATTCCTTCTGTTCCGTCTTCCTTTGCAAAAAATCAACCTAATGGCTTCATGTTTACACTTCAGGTTTTTTGTAAGATAAGCAAATTTTTTCATTTTCCCTTCTTTTTCATGCAAAAAAAAAAAACAGCATTTTTAACATGGAGGGGATTTTTTTTCTTTTCTTTTTCTTTTTTTGGTACTTTGCTTTATGCATTTAATATAGCTTGAAATCACCCCATACTGATTAACTGGAGTCTTTTAGTACTTTTTTCCAGTGGGGTAAGCATATTCCCTAGTTTATTCAGTCACTCACCTCTTTAGATCAGAGATGGCTTCCCATGTTCTGTGGCTGCAAACAAGGCCCTGGTGCTGCTGTGCAGAGGAGTTTCTTAGACGACTCAGGCAGGGCTGCTTCCTAGGAATGGGCTCAGCAGATGAGGAGTAAGTGTGTGTGTGTGTGTGTGTGTGTGTGTGTGTGTGTGTGTGCGCGCACGCATGTGTGTGTGTTACGCATTCCTGGATGTTCTCCACTGACCTATGCAGGCCCTCATGTCCCTGTTCCCTTACAACCTTGCCTACGTGAGGTAGCCTCGAGGCTGGCCAGTCTCAAGGGGAAGAAATGTACTCTGTGTACTTTTAATGTGTTTTTCTCTTATGAGTGAAGTTGAACAATTTTTCACATTTTCGGATTTGTTTTCGGTTGGGCTTTCCATCGTTTGGGTCACACCCAACAGTGCTCAGGGCTTACTCCTGGTTCTGTGCTCAGGGATCACTCCTGGCAGGGCTCACTCCTAGTGGTGCCAGGGATTGAACCCCGGTATTCAGCATGCAAGAAAATTACCTCACTCCTATCTCCCAGCCCCAAGGATAAGTTTTGTTTTTAATTTTATTTTCATAAAGTTGTTCACGATAATTGATCACATTCAATGTTTTAACACCAATCCCACCACCATTATACCATCCCACCACCATTATTTCGAAGTTTCCCACCACCACTCAAGTCTGTCTCACAGCAAGAATGAGTTTTTATATTTCTTTTGTGAGATGTTTATTCTTTGACCCAATCCCCTCCCCCAGCCCCACTTATTGTTTTTCTCCCTCTTTGCCTCAGGTAACCTTTGTTCAGTTATCAATATCCACTGGTGTGTCATTTTATTTTGCTTTGTTTATCACCTCATATTGTATGCCAGGGTGAAGTTATATAACACTTTGTCTTTCCTTCTGACTTATTTCACTTCACAGTATCCCCTCAAGCTCCTACCATGTTGGCAAGATTTTTGCCTTTTTCATAGCTAAATAATATTCCACCATGTCAATATGCTGTTGATACTTGGGTTGCTCCCATATTTTGGCTATTATAAATAATGCTGTGATTAACATTGGAGTGGATTTTTGCAAAATTTTCTATTGTTCACTTTTCTCTTGGGTTTTCAGTTCTCCGTTCCTCAGTTTCAGAGTCTGTCTGTCTGTCCTCCCGTTGTTCATCGATTTGCTCAAGCAGGCCCAGTAACGTCTCCATTGTGAGACTTCTTGTTACTGTGTTTGGCATATTGAATACTCTCGGTAGCTTGCCAGGCTCTCCAAGAGGGGTGGAGGAATCGAACCCGGCTTGGCTGGGCTGGCTGTGCGCAAGGCAAACGCCCTACCACTGTGCTATCACCCCAGCCCAGAGGTTTTCGTTTATATGCCAGTGGTAGTAAACCTTTGCCTAGTAATGTGTGGTGTTTTGTTCTCACTTGCTATATGTTTATATGTGATAGATATAAGATATGAATATAGATGTGTTTATCTGTGTGGTTTGGAGGCCACACCTCACTGGGCTCAGGGATTACTCCAGGCCCTATGTTCAGGAATCACTCCTGAGGTCTGACAGCTTGGGAGAACTTATGTAGTGCCACAGATCGAACCCAGGTTTACTGCATACAAGGCAAGCACCATACCTGCTATACTAGTTCTCAAACCCCATCTGCCTCCACATACACAAATATTTTATCTAGTCACATTCACCGACCTTTTTTTTTATAACCTCAGGAATATCAATCATTATATAAAAGTCATTCCTACCCCTAAAATTCACCTAGTGAGTAATCAGGTAGGTCGTTTGCCTTGCACGCAGCTGATCCGGGCCAACCCGGGTTCGATTCCTCCACCCCTCTCGGAGAGCCCAGCAAGCTACCAAGAGTATCTCACCCACACAGCAAAGCCTGGCAAAATCCCCGTGATGTATTCAATATGCCAAACACAGTAACAACACAATGGAGACGTTACTGGGCCCGCTCGAGCAAAACCGATGAACAATGGGAGGACAGTGACAATGACAGATATAGTATTTCACTGTCACTGTCACTGTCCTCCCACTGTTCATCGATTTGCTCGAGTGGGCCCACTAACATTGGAGACCTTTGTTGTTACTGTGTTTGGCATATTGAATACATCACGGAGAGCTTGCCAGGCTCTGTTGTGCGGGGGAGATACTCTTGTAGCTTGCCGGGCTCTCCGAGAGGGGCGGAGGAATCGAACTCGGGTTGGCCATGTTGGCTGTGTGCAAGGCAAACGCCCTACCGCTGTGCTATCGCTCCATATTTCATTCTATGAAAAAGATAACCCATCATTTCTCTATACAGGTTGCCCCTACTTGTTTTTTTATGTTCAAAAAATAAAGTATTCCTACTTGGTATGATTTAGTATGCAGTTTGGGGCTTTTCCCTCCAAGTCTTCTGCGCCATCCCTGCCCCCCCCCCATTTTTCCGTATAAATTAATGATAGTCGTGTTTCTAGATCTCCAGAACAACCTCCAGAGCCTGCTGAGTCTTCAGATAGTGGGATAACGTGGGGGTCAGGAAGGAAAACGGTACTATGAGTACCCTCAGATGATGGGGCAGAGAGGGGAGTGTTCACGAAGGGGTGATGGGCAGAGGAACCGTGGTCTGCCCTGCAGAGGGGAGTGCCTTCTCGAGGAATCCCACCCAGAAGGCTGCAGCCTCATAACCGGGGAGGAGATTGGGCCCTGGGGAGAAAGTTGTCTGGGAGAGTACATAGACACTAGGCGGGCGGGGAGAGTGTGGGGGCCCATGAGAGGGGGAACAGGAGCTAAGGGGGCCTCATCCCGGCTACACATGCTAGGGGAAAAGGCAGCTCAGATAGAGAAGGGAGCACCAAATAAAGGGTTTTGGGAGGATCCTCCCAGGATGGGAGAAGCATGCTGAAAATAGACCCAACATGATTGCCACTCAATGCCTCTTTTGCAAACCACAACACCCAAAAGGAGAGAGAGAACAAAAGGGAATGCCTTGCCACAGGGGCAGGGTGGGATGGGGGGGGTGGTGAGGGTGGGAGGGATACTGGGATCTGTGGTGGTGGAAAATGGGCACTGGTGGAGGGATGGGTATTCGATCACTGTGTAACTGAGACCCAAGCACAACTGTACCTCATGGTGTTTCACTAATAAAAAAAAATTTTTTTTAAGGTGGGGGGCTCATTCTCGGCCATGTGGATGCAGGAGCGGGTAACTAGGCAGCTTGAGGAGGATTGCGGTCCAGAAGGCCAATTGGGCATGGGGGTGTCTTTCCCTATGCGCAGGGACAGCTCTGGCTCTGGAGAGGTGGCTGTGCCCCATCTGGGGTGCATCCGGGAGAGTTGGGGGTGGGGGCCTGGCGGGAGGAGGAAAGGGTCTGCTGTGCTGGGGCGCTGGGAGCAAGCTCTTGTCAGCATTCACTCAGACCGTCGAGGTCGGTGTGTTCACGTGGCCGGGTGCTTGACCAGTGGGCAGTGCCCACTCGACAAACGTTTGTTCTGCTCCGTGGAGAGACGGGCCTGAAGTTCTTTCTGAAGCAGGCTTGGGAGCAAAGGTCTTTGTCACATGAGACTGTTCAAATCCCAGGGTGGGAGGGAAGAAATGCAACTCACCAAGCAGTTCCGCCAGCGGGATGAGTTCACCCGCCAGGAAGGAAGGAGGGCTTGTTCTCAGGTTGCTGCTCCTCCTCGGTGGATCTGGCCCCTATCTCCTTCTGTCTTCTTTCTTGTATTTGGCAGTGGTGGCCGACTCCACCCAGCAGTGCTCAGGGGCTAGTGCTCAGGAGTGAGCACAGGCATACCTGGGATGAAACCCGTGTTGGTGGCATCTCACCCTGTGCCATCCCCTTGTCTTCTGTTTCATGGACATGGAGGCTCAGGAAAGGGCGTCCCCGAAACTCAGGAGTCCTCTCTGTGGAGACAGAGATGCTCATCTCCCACAGCGCTCGGCCCCCAACCTCCCTGCACCCCACGTGGACAGGGGTCCCCAGGGGCAGACAGCATAGCTGAGGGTCATCTTCCTGAAGCCGCTCACGGCAGGGCCCACTAGAGGAGATTAAAAGACCCGAGGGGGGGGAGGGGGCAGCGGGGCCTGGTCAGACCCTCCCCTTCCCAGCATTCCCTGTGGCCCAAGGGTCACATCCATCAGTGCGGGGTGGGGGCGGGGGTGGGGATGAGGAACCTGTTTCGGCCCAGGAGCTGGCCCCAGAGAGCTCCTTATCTGCCTCTCCTGGGGCGCTGCTGATTGAGGCCAGGAGGTTGGCTGCATCTCCCGGAGCACATCTGAAGGGAGGGGGGCCACCCCACTTCCATCTCCCCTCTCCCTGCCGCTCCCTGAAAGGCTGGTAGATAGAATCAGAGTCTGAGGGTCCCGCCAGCCACCTCCCCCCCCCCCCCCCCACCGTGGCCTCTCTGCCAGGCTAGCGACTGCTTAAACCCCTTCTTTAAAATGGCTTTCTTTCTCCTTCCCTCCCTCTCCCCTGGCCACCCTTCCCTCCATCTTGCTCAGCCCCAGTCAGAACCAACATCCCCTGCCACACCGGCCCAGCTTGGTCACCCCCACTTCCTGCTCAGGCTTTGTTTCGGGGGCCTCGAGGTGGGAGCTATGAGCCGGACTGTCCCCCCCCCAACCAGCAGGAACCACCTGAAGTGGAGGTCTTTGATTGTGGTTTTGTTTGGGGGGGATGGGTTCAACTAGGGGGTGGGTCAGGGCTTCCTTCTGGCTCTGTGCTCAGGGACCATTCCTGGCAGTGCTCAGGGGACCAGACGTGGTGCTGGGATAGATCAGGGGAGGCTGAGTGCGAGGCAGGCACCTCCCTTGTGGTGCTCACTCCAGCCCCTGGAGCTGCTTGGGAGCCCACGCTGTTTCCTGGTCAGCTCTGACACCCCAGATGCTGCACCCCCAGAGCTTCGTCTGTGGGTTTTCTGGGATGCGGATGGAAGGCCTCTGTCTCTGAGACAGACAGGACTCGGAGAAGCCCCTTGCCCTCAGCCTGCATGGCCTCTGCTGTCACACAGGCCCATCGTGTCTGGTGGCAGGTCCTTGAGCCCAAGAGAGCAGCCTTGGCCAGCACAGCAATGACACCCGGTGGGCCCACACCCACTCCTTCGCAGGCACTGACTGTTGCCCTCCATGTGGCAGTGGTGAGGCCTGGAGTGCAGCCCTGCTCACAGAGGCCAAGTGTCCACGGCATGCCGTGTGGTGCCAGAGACTGAGTAATGCCCACCTGCAGGACACTGCAGCCGCATCTCAGGGACCCAAGCAGCTCCGAGGCTGCTCCCTAAGCAGTGCTCTCTGGACAGCCCCCTGCCTCCCCTCAGCCTAACATTTCTGCAGGTGACTGGTGCTCAGGCCCCAGCTCTCATCACAGCCCCCCATCTCAGAGACCCTGGGCCCACCTGGGGCCGGGGCGAATGAGTCCTGATCCATCTGTGCCCAGACACACACCCTGTACCTCCCCTCCCCCCCCTACAGACAGACACACAGGCACACACACACACACACACACACACACACATGCACACACACGCACACACACACTCTACAAAGGTTAGCTGAGGTTTGCCAAGGACTGAGGACTGCTTTGGCACAAAGTAGATGGTCGGGTAGCTGGTAGGAAGGCACGCAGGCACCCCATCCCCCATATAGACACCCCTCCCCCATGCAGACACCCCTCCCCATGAAGGCACCCCTCCCCCATGCAGGCACTCCTTTCCCCATGCAGGCCGGATGTTGGTGACTTTGGCTGGCGGAAGATGCCTTCGGGATATGCACAGTTCAGATGGGGCCTTGAAGGAACGGGCAGTACAGTGGCATTTCTGACAAGCCAGAGAAATGACAGATAGGAGAGTGGAGGGGGTGTAGGAAACACAGTCCTCACTGCACTCTCCCTCCTGGCACGCACACACACACACACACACACACACTCTCTCTCTCTCACACACGTACCCAAGACAGCCAGGGGCCTCTTGTCACCTTTGCCAGGGCTGCTGGGAGGGTCACACTTAGCCACTTCCCTGCAGCTGGGATGTGGCGCTTGTTTGTGGAATTCTGTCTGTAATCTGGCAGGGCAGAGGCCGGGTGGCAGAGGGTGTGATAAACTCTCTGGGGCTGCTTAGAGAAAAGCACAGTATGAGAAGTCATTGTTAAGCTGGAGACCCCTATAGCCCGTCGGTGCCACTTCCCTGGAACTGCCAGCTGGAGCCCTGTGCAGGGGAGAGGGTCCCTGGGCTCACACCGGCTCTCATTCTCTCCCATCAGGCAAGGCTGTTCCTGGCAGTGTCTGCCCCCTTGCTCCTTCCTAAACCCCTAGTTGCAGGCTTCTCCACTACAAAAATTCTGGAGTGAAGGCCAGCAATTTGTTTTATTTTATTTTTATTTTTTGGTTTGGGGGCCATACCCGATGATGCTCAGGGCTTATTCCTGGCTCTATGCTCGGGAATCACACCTGGCGGTGCTCAGGGATTAGGATATAGGATGCCGAGGATTGAACCTGGGTCGGTTGAATGCAGGACAAATGCCCTACCCGTTGTACTATCACTCTGGCCCCGGGAGGTGCAGTTTAAAGCATGTCAGGGGAGATGTATACGTCTCGTTTTCCTTGTTGGTGTTTGAACACTCTGCATTTTACATATGGAAACCCATGTGGATGATACACATTCTAAACAGTTTTTTCTAGTGGAGTCGGGATTTGAATTTGTCAGATCAAAGTTTCAAAATGTCAGTTCATCAGATTCATCCTTGAGCTTTTTTTGTTTTGTTTTGTTTTTTTCCTTTATGACTTTGGGGTTTGGGGGGTCATGTTTTCAGGGGGAAAATGCCGATTGAACATGTATTTTGTCAAGATGAATGTGGCAAGGCTCTTGGACGCTCAGCACAGGTACAGACATTTGGAGAGGTTCTCTTATAGCCAGCAAACACTTCCCAGGAGCCGTTGTCCAGCACAGCCCTCACCCGGGATGACCCTCACAGAATCCCAGGCTCATGCAGGGCTCTGCCCCACGCTAAGCATGGTGAAGTGAATGTTGGCCGGGCCACTCTGTGTGAGTTTTTCTGGTCACAAGGTCAAAGGAAGCCCTGAGGACATTTCCCCCATCACGTGGCCCACCCAGCTTTCCCTCAAGTTTCTCTCCACAAGGGAACTCGGAAATCTGCCCACACTGGTATGTGGGTGGGCACCTTATCTGACTCTTAGGGCTTTCATGGAAAACGGTTCACAGAGATGAATACAGAAAAGGATCTTTTCAAACAGACCATTCAGGGTCGTTCGGTAAATTTGCAGTCACCGCCCTGACATCTTCTCAAAGAAACGCTGAAATCCAGAGTTGGCTGGATTTTCCTCCATAGCAGGGAGCTCAGGTAGCCAGGAAGAGACTATGCAGGCAACTGGGGTTCATCCCCGCTCTGGCTTCTGGAAAATCTGAGAAGGATGATGCTGAGAAGCTTCTTCGAAAGTTCTGGTCTCGAGGGCTGGCGCACACACAGACACTCATGTCCTGGTAATGCTGCAGTGGCTGTATTTATTCCCAAACAGGTAACTCGAGTTTTTTTTTTTTGGGGGGGGGTCACACCCAGCAATACTCAGGGTAAACTCCTGGCTCAGCACTCAGGAATCACCCCTGGTGGTGCTCGGGGGACCCTATGGGATTCTGGGAATCGAACCTGGGTCATCCGCTTGCTAGGCAAATGCCCTACCCGCTGTGCTATCGCTCCAGCCCAAGGTAACTCAAGTTTTAAGCCTGAGCTTCATCTTGTTGCCCTTATATCACAGTGCTGCACACTTTGAGGGTACTTATTTTTGGGGGGGTGGGGGTGGGGTGGGGAAGAGAACAGGGCTGAGTAGCTGTCAACTCCTAAGAGACAAGAAAGGATTGGAGTCAGGGAGCAGCTGGCAGGGGAAGGGGCCGGACCCGAGGCTCAGAATAGCTGGTTCTGGTGCCAGAAGGTGAAAAGGGCAGAGGAAATGGGTGGGCTGGGGCCTGTGGGAGGGGCAGCCTGGCCTGGGAGGGGAAGCGAGGGTGGGCGTGCATGAGGCAGGCAGATCCCTGGGCCGTGGAAAGTTTCCAAAGCTGAGAGTCAGGAGTGGGCAGGAGGCCTGGGAGGCTGGAGGAAGGGTCTGGACTCAACCTCCGGCCAAGGACAAACTGGACATGGGGTCACCTCCGCCCCCACCCCGCTGTGCAGACAGCACCGTTGGAAGGGTGGGGTGCGATTCTGGGGGCCAGGGAGATGGGGCTGAGCAGCCGCTGGGAACCCACCCAGCCCTGGGCTTTCAGCCAAGCACCTCCACCCCACACACGCACGCGCGAGCACACACACACACACACACACACACACACACACACACACACACACTGGATAGAGACAAAGGCATCTGGAGCTGAGGGCCAAGGAGTACACCCCACCCCATCCCACCGTGAGCTCCCCACCACTGGGGAGCACTACTGGCCGTTCCTTGCTGGGTATACTGGAGGAGTCCAGGGAGCCTTGCTGTGCTCACTGGCCAAGTCTGTGGTCGGCTGAATGGCAGCTTCCGGGACCACTTCAGCAAAAGACTTCACCAAGAATTTCTTGAGCACCTACTGGACACTGGGTTTCGACCCACCTGTGTGGAAAAGACCAGTGAAAGCGAGTAAGTGACCGCAGCAAACAGAAAAGCAGAGTCTTGAGCAGCTTCTTCCGGCCGTAGGGCCATCTGGACCCCCGGAATCTTTGCCAGTGAGAGGGCTTCAAAGATCCATGGGTGGGGCCAACCCCCCGGATGTGATTCCCGCCCCCCCAGCATCACCCACCCACACACACACACACACACACACACACATCCTTGCCAACCCTGTGATGGACAGCCAAGGTGCCAGGGCCCTCATTTCGTCTTTGGGCTGCTCTGACTCACTAAGAGAATAAGCTTTACAGACAGGAGGAAACGTATGGAATGGGGAGAAAGGCCACTTCAGAGGCACAGTGGACATGGTCACAAAGGGTCAGGAGGAGGTGGCTTGGGAAGTCAGCACTTGCTTCACGCTTACCGGGTTTGGGGGCTTGGGGGCTGTTTTTGAGGGCCATGCCTGGTGGTGCTCAGGGCCCGGCAGAGGGCATTGCTCCTGGAGGGCCCAGAACTCAGTGATGTGGGAGCTCAGATGCAGGCCTTCCCCTGGAAGCATGCCCCCTCCCCCAGCTCTGGAGACATGTCCCGCCTTACAGGGTATTTGTGGGGGTTGATGACAACGAGCTGAGGTAGCTCAGCTGCTGCCCAACTTTGTGAAAACAGTTGGTGCCGCTGATTTGTACACGCCGAGTGCAGCGTTCACGGGAAGGCGATCTAAGCCGTTTTTCTTAGATAGAAAAAGAGTTTCAATCAGGAAATCAGGGGTGCCAACCTGGAAGCTGTAGACCGAACTCTGAACCCCCACCTCCCTCACCTCCCCCCGCCCCCACCCTGCCAGTCCAGCACTGGCTGTATCCTCGGAAGCTCCGGGTCCTCTACTGCCCTCTGCTTCCTGTAAAGGGAGGCTGTGAGGAGCAACGGGCTGCCTGGCATGGCCATGGAGAACAGTTGTCGTGCTGTGATGATTGCTCAGAGTTAGGGAGGGGACTGGTGTTGGCGGGGTTCCAGGCCTCTGTTTTAGGGGAGGGAGGAGAGCCGAGTGAGCAAACGTGGATGCCGGGAGGGGAGGGATGGGGGGGGGGCTATGATTGCTCCCTGCACCCCAGGGACTGGCTACACTCTCCCAGGAGTCCTGGATGACCAAGCCCCGAGGAGGCTGCCCTAAGGGGCTTGACGGCTAAAGGATCAGGTGCCCTCACTCACCCCTGCCTTCTTCCCTGAATGTGCACGAGAACCCAGACTACAGAAAGCGGGGGGCTTGTGGGCTGCTTATGTCACAGACAGACACTCAGGGTCTTCGCTGGGGGACGGCCTGGTTTACGGGGTAGCCTCTAAGTGTCCGGGTAACTCGTCACTCTGGGCTCTGGAGTGGGGGGGCTACCCTCTCATTCACACCACAAACTTGACCTTGGACCTTCTGGCTCTGCAAGGTTCCTCCAGGAAAGGAAGGGTGGGTGAGTGTCGCCCCCCCCGACCCTGTGAATGGGGACCCTCATATTTGGGGGCCTGTCTTGCTTGAAGGAATGCCTTCCACAGAAAGGGTGTGGGGGCAGAGGGGGAGCTTCCCTTGAGCAGCTGCTCACTGAATTCTTTGAAGACATATTGAGAAGGGCCGAGAGATACTACAGTGTAGACAGGGCTTGCCTTGGGCTGACCAGGGTTCAACCCCTGGCATCACCTGTGATTCCCCCAAGCCTTGCCAGGAGTGATCCCTGAGTACAGAGGCAGGATTAAACCCTGAGCACTGCCAGGTGTAGAGCTCCCCCCCTCCAAACCCCTTCAAACACACACACCTAAAAAAAAAATTTCACAAAAAAATGGGACCAGGGATGTAGATGCCCTAAAACACCTTGCAAGTATAAGACCCTGGGTTGGAAACCCGCCCCCCCCCCCCCCCCACACACACACACACAGCCACCTTCACTCCAGAAAAAAAAAGAAACTGTTTATTGGGAAGTGACATGGCTTGGTTCCTTAGCAACTTGGTGACTTAGGGTCATTGATGTGAACTTTCTGTGCCTTTGTGACTCCATCTGCAAAATAAGGACAACAATGGCTGGGGGCCCTGTGGGGGGGGGGGGGGGTGTGGAGGAGGGAGACCAAAGAAAGAGACCAGCACAGGTAGGTGCTTAAGAAACATCTAGAGCACCTTCTGCATGCATCCACCTCACTGAGTAGGCTAGGTTGAGGCCTATTCTCTGCACACAAAGGGGCTTATTAGCCTTTGCTCTGTCCTTAAGAAAAATGAAGTCAGCAAGAAAGAGAGGAGGGAGGAGGAGGAGGAGGAGGAGGAGGAGGAGGAGGAAGAGGAGGAAGAGGAGGTGGAGGAGGAGGAGGAGGAGGAGAAGGAGGGGAAGAGGAGGAGGAGGAGGAAGAGGAGGTAGAGGAGGAGGAGGAGGAAGAGGAGGTAGAGGAAGGGGAGGAGGAGGAGGAAGAGGAGGAGGAGGAGGAGGACCCTGGGCTCTGCAGAAAGCTCCAGGTTTAGTGGCTCGGGGAGGGTGTCACAGCCACGTGCCCTCTCCTTCCCGGGGCTGAGAATCGCAGCCAGCCTGCACCGAGCACAGGGCCAGGCCTGTGTGCAGAACCCAGGGTGGGATCCATTCAATTATTTCTAAAGCCCCTTTGGTATTTCATGAGGGTCATGCCCCAGGCTGTGGACTTGAATACCACGGCAGCAGGTTTCAATAAAATCAATTAATTTAATTTGATTTGGTTTTATGTACTTGGAGCGGGTGCCTCTTGAACTCAGTATGAAAATTATTGCCGAATCGAATGTGTTTGAGTCCTCCAGCCCCTTGTTGGCGGGATCTCTTCAGAGGGCCTGCGGGGCTGATCACGGAAGCGAACTCTTCCCTCCCCTGGCTGGGCAGGGACAGCCCATGCTGCCGCTCCGCTTAGGAGGCTAACCTCAAACCCTGTCCTGTCCTTGAGGCTTGCAGGGGCTGGCGGGCTGACTCTCTTGCTGGAGCGCTTTTTCCTACCTGGTGGCCAAACCACGCATTTCCATTTTGCTTTTGTGAAAAGAATTCAGAGAGATTACAGGGGTCTTGTATTGTTCACAGAGCTAATCAGCATACTGCCTACCGCAGTTCAGCTCTGCCCTGCGGACACGTGTGAATGTGGCAAGTCCCTTGAACTGCGGGCTCCTGTTTCCTCGTCCCGAGAGGGAGTGGGCCCCCTCTTTCCAGGCCCTCCCCTGCTCCTGGCACAGTTGGGCTCTCCCCTCCAGGAGCCCGACCCCACACTCGAGTCCTCCTCATTTCTGTTCCCCTAAGCCCGAAGAACAGGAGGACTGCCAGCACTGCGGATGAACCCTGCCCCTCCAGAGGAGCAGCCACATCTCCCCCACATTCCTGCGGCTCGCAGCTAGCTCGGCTCTGGCTGGGAGGAGGGTGCTAGGAGGCATGTGGCCGGTCCTTTGATTTTCCAGATGAGGGAGCTCCTCTTCGTTCCGGGGTACAGCCACGGCCAAGGGCAGCAGCCACGCTCGGCCACCTTCACCGCCACGATGAAGAGGGAAGGGCGGGGAGCGGCCGGGTTCTCATGTTCCAGCTGCACCTTTGATGCCTGTTTCTCCTAGCTGGATGAGAGAGAGAGAGAGAGAGACTGAGAGAGAGAGAGAGAGAGAGAGAGAGAGAGACAGAGACAGAGAGAGACAGAGAGAGACAGAGACAGAGAGACAGAAAGAGACAGAGAGACAGAGAGGCAAAGATAGAGACAGAGAGAGAAAGACAGAGACAGAGAGAGAGAGCTGGACTGTGTGGGGCCACCCTTTAGAGCAAGTTTCAGACACCTTCACTCGGGAGCACTTGTACCCCATCTTTAGTCCTGGCTGCACCCTGATTCTGACCCGGGCTTGGGGACCCATTGGTAATAGCCCCCATGGAAGCTTGAGTTTCCACCAGGCAGTTGATTCGCCTTCATAGATGCCCCTCCTCTAGCCATTGACCTTTGGTACCCTGGAGTCAGGAGATTTGTTTATTTATTCATATATTTACCTACAGCTTCTCTCCTTGGGGGTCTGGAACGGGCCCCTTTGCCTTGCATGCTCCAGAACTAGGTTTGATCCCCATCACCACATAGGTTTGATCCCCATCACCACCCTGAGCACTGCCAGGAGTGATCCCTGAGTGCAGAGCCAGGAGTAGCCCCTGAGCACTGCCTGGTGTGTCCCACCACCTCCACTTCCTCCCCCAAAACTGCCTTTCTCTGGAGCTCCAAGCAACAACCCCGTCCCCACCCCCCCTGCCCCACCCCCACCTCCATCCCCAGCCACTGCTGTCACTTCTCTGGGCACCCTCAGCAGAGGAGGACTACTGACCCTGAGTTTCTGGGGACTGTGGCTCACGGAGAAGACAGGCATTCCCTCCCATGCATCAACCTGAGCTACTAAGAGATCGGGCTGGGATTCCAACCCACACATCACAATCAGCACTCACCCTGGTCATCTCATCCAGGACATCGCACTTCCGCCCTTCCTTAACCCGCTTTCCCCATGAGTCCCCATCCCTTCCTTCCCTCTACCACACTGAACAGGCCCCAGGAGAGTATAATGATTAGGCGCTGACACCAAACTTCACACCAGCTCCTGCGAAGGTGCCATTCTCAAGGACAAAGTCTGTCCTTTGGCAGTGGCAGCAGCGGAAGCTAAACCAGTGCTTTGTGTAAGGTTACCCCACTATACCGGTTCTAGCCCTGTTGCGGCACGCGTGTGGAGGGGCTTAAGGAGGCGGTGTGGGATGGCCCCTCGGGCCCTGGCACTGCTCCCCGCTGGTCCTCTCTGGGTCTTGGCACCCAGCCTCGCCACTGCCACGCGACATGGGGCAGCGGACGCTGGGCCCTTGGGGGCCCTCGGATCCTCTCCCCAGCAGCCCAGCCCCTCTGCAGGGTCCGTGCCGCCCCAGTAGGCAGCAGCATCACCCCAGGGCGGCATTAAGCGCTCACAGGGCGGCCTCCCGGGGAGGCAGGCGGGGAGGAGGTCGGGCTGGGGCCGTGTGAGAATGCGGAGGAGAGGTTCAGACAGCAGACTGGGGCCTCCCGGAGGGGCGCGGGAGGACTCTGGAGAGGTGGGTGGGGTGAAGGGCCGCCGAAGGGAGGGAGCGAGGACGCTGGGACGCCCCGGAGCCGGCAGCTGGCTCCAGGACAGAAGAGGGTGCCAGGTCTCCCTCTGGGGAGGCTGGGTGCCAGGGGGCGGGGCGCCACCGAGGGGCGGGGCTATGGGCGGGGCGTCCGGGGAAGCGACGAGCGAAGGGGGCCTGGCATCTTCAGGGGGCGTGGCATCCTGGTGGGCGGAGACAGGGCGGGGCGTCCTGGAAAGAGACCAGGGGAGAACGTGTGCAGGAGGCGTGGCTTCCTGGTGGGCGGAGACAAGGGCGGGGCGTCCTGAAGAGACCGGTGGAGGGCGACTGTAGGGGGCGTGGCGTCCTGGTGGGCGGAGACAAGGGCGGGGCGTCCTGAAGAGACCAGTGGGGGGCGACTGTAGGGGGCGTGGCGTTCTTGTGGGCGGGGACGAGGGCGGGGCGTCCGGGGAAGAGACCAGTGGAGGGCGGCTGCGAAGGGGCGTGGCGTCCTGGTGGGCGGAGACAAGGGCGGGGACGCCCGTGCTTCACCAGGGAGGGACGCGGAGAGGGGGCTTCGTTCTGGGCGCCAGAGCACTGGGACAGTCTGATTGCATCACGTTCCTGATTCTGCTTTCTTAGGGAGCAGGCCCAAGGGGCTGGCAGGGAGGGAGAGGTGGGCGAACCAGTCTGAACCGGCCGGGCAACTCAAGGGGCGTGGGCCCGGCGCACTGGGGTGCTGCCCAGCACCCTCTGCCCGCACCGTGCTCTCGGGAATTTTTCAGGGAGTCCGCCCCGCTGGCTTTTACAGATTCTCCCTTCCCGGCCTCTCTCTCCAGACTCGCCCTCTCCTCCCTCCCCTCCCGGCTCTGGCTCCCGGAATCAGCCAAAGGGAGGTACCAAGCCTGGGCCCTCAGCCCCTTTCCCGCCTCTCCTAAACAATTCAGTTCCTCCCTTTCTCTAGCCTCCCACCGCCCGCAGCCTCAGCCTTTTGGGATTTCGGAGAGTTTAGTGAATCAGCCCCTCCCCGTGCACCCCCCTGAGGCCTCCTTCAGGACCTCCCCCCTTCTCTATCCTCAGGCGCCCCGGCTCCCTAGCAGAGTCCAAGATCTTGGCGATCAGCTGGGTGAGAGTCTCATCTTCAGGTTGTCTGTATTTTTAATGAAAAATCCTGCAACGGAACTCAGCAGCTACCCCCTCCCCCGCCGCCTGCCCCTCAGTAATTCATTTTCTTTTCTGTAGTTGTTATTGTCATTATTTTTTGGCCACACTCCGCAATGCTCCAGGGTTAAGCCGGGCTCTGCGCTCATACATCACTCCTGGTGGGGCTCTAGGGACTATATGGAATGCCAGGGATAGAACTGGGTAGTCTGCATGGAAGGCAAGCGCCTTATGCACTATATTTTCACTCCCCTTTTATTTTTATTTGTTTGGGGACCAACAGCAGTTGGATTAGGGACTAATCCAGATTGCTTGGGGATCTCTCCTGGCAGTGCTGGGGGTTGGGGTCTGGTTGCTTCTTGCCACTCCTCCTCCCTCAGATGTGCATAAAAGGTAAATTTCCAAAGGCAGGAAAGCAGCTTAGGGAAGGGTTTAGGGGGAATCCTTCAGAACCCACCAAAGACACCAGCACTGGCCTGAACCTTCCACTTCCCTGCCTGTGTTTCTTCCCGAGGCCAGTTCAACTATGAATCGTCCCACAAGCCATGCATTCCGACAATTCCAGGCAGCTAAGCTGGAATCCTCCCAGTGGCTATGAGGAGCTTTCTGGACTACCAAACTGTTCATTTTCACAGGCTTGGGTCTCTTTAGCTATTGTTGCCACTATCAGTACAACAGGGTTGTCTAATAGACTTAATAACCTGGATCTTTAGCATGGTTGGGCCACTGAGTATCATTAGTGCAGTCCTGGGATTTATAAACTGAGACCCCTGGACATCCCAGAGAGCAGCAACCTGTCCAGGTCATGTAGCACATTCATGGCCAGGCTGGAACTCTAACCCAGCTACTAAGTACCTCTTCCTGTATGCGTAATTTGGTGGTAGCTCTGTGTTGGTGACCCAGCACAGATCCTGTGTAACACATTACTTGTTTTTTTTTGGGGGGGGGGCATACCCAGAGATATGGGGCAGGGCGAACTAAACCTGTTTCATGCTTTTCTCAAGCTCAGGGCTTGCTCCCGACTCTGTATTCAGGAATTCCTCCCGGTGGTACCCAGTGGACCATATGGGATGCTGGGAATTGAACCCAGGTTGGCTGTGTGCTAGGCAAGCTTCCTACCTGCTGTGCCATCACTCCAGCTCAGACACATTACATGGTGATGAGATGGAGCAACACATCTTCACTGAGGACACAGGAGAGAAGCGCACCTCCATATTCCTACTGACTTGGAGTTCTGGCCCTCTGAGGGTGGCAGTGAGATGCTTTTCCAGGACACTCCACCAACCCCGGTGAACCCCAGGAGGACCCCTTCTTTGGTGGCGTCCAGACCCGTCATTGTGCCCAAGGAGACTGTGGGTCTGGAGGTAGGTGTGAGTGTGAGCCAAATTGGCAAATCCAGACTAGGGCAATTAATAATGTGACTCTTTTCCATGTGCTGCCCTCAGCCAGGATCTGAACGGGTTGCAAAAGAGCAAGGCATGTCTGTTCAAGCAGTCACCCTTGTCTTCCTGGGCCCTGCCAGGCATTGTGTGAGGAGACGATGGCCCTGCAGAGCCAGCCCCAGGCACGCCAGTCCCAGGAGGCTGCCCAGGGCTCTGGGGTCCTTCACTTCTCCAGCACTGTCCCTCCACCCCTCACCCCCACCCCACGTCCTGCTGGGGATTAGCTGTTTGTGAGCACCGCTGTGACATGTGGCTCTGGGAAGAGCAGAAGTGGAAAAATTCAAGCCAGTTGGGCCCCAATGCCTGATTTTTCTTAACGAATTTGAAAGGAATTAGGTGGAAGTGAAGGATTAAAACACGACCTGGGCTTCTAGGAGCAGCTTTCGAACTTGGTCTCACTGATTTGGAACTTACTGGAACTTTGGGTTGACGAGCTTGGCTGCACTGAGGCTTGCTTTTACACCAACTGTGAACCCAGGGCCAATGAATGAATGGACTGTGTGCCTGATTCAGGGTGGGAGGGAAAGGGCATGCTGGAACTTTCTTGAGGTGACAGATTCTGACATGAAGAAGGTCAGCTCCGGTCATCCTGATAATCTTTTGATCTGTGGGCATGTGGGGGATGCTAAGTCCTTGCTATTACTGTTTTGGTAGCTTTCATTTATTGAACCCTTATAGGAACACTCTGAGACTGAAGTTACTATTCTTCCCATTTACATATAAGGAACTGAGGTTGGTAATTAGAAGACAGCCAGAATTTGTCCTGAGCAACCTTCTTGGGTGGCCTTCACCTTTAACCACCCACCTGTATGGGTATTTTATGTGTTAGGACATGGGGAATGGGGGGCGGGGGCGGCGGGGAATGATAGCCCAGGAGTGTTACCCTAATCCAGGTGGGTTTTCCTCACTTCTTATTTGGTGAAGTGAGGAAAGCCTGATATTTAGTAAATTTAGTGAATTTTTAGTAATTTAGAGTCTGATCTTTAGTAAATGACCGATAAGTGAATTAATCAGCAATGGTGAGGGCATGGTTGAACTTGAGGATGGAAGTGACCTTGAGTCTCTGCCTCCCCCATCTCCACTCTAGTGTTTGCATTTTCCAGTCTGTACTGGAACTGGAGTGACCAACAGAAGAAGCACAGACAGTGAGAACTCCTCACATCTCCTCGGGGGGGCTATGGGGTGAGTGGACTGGCCCCAGAGTGGCTTCAAGGGGCTCCTGGTCTAGGGCTCCCTCTGCAGAGTATTGATCGGACTTGGCAGAGCTGAGAACTGAGATGTGGGAGAAACCACATATCTTCTTCCTTTACTCCCAGCTCCTCACTCCTCACCCCCAGTCTTTGGGGAGCTCCAGCTAGGCAGGGAAGCTCTGGGACTACTTCCGGCTCCCACTCCATCCCAGCTGCTCACTCATCCCTGGTATGAATATCGAGGCCTTCGGAGTCTGAACCGGATGGACAGGGTCAGGATGGGGCAGGGCGAGCTGAACCCATCTCATGCTTTTCCTCCAGGACTCTTACCCTTGTCTGTTCCCTCCAGGGCCTCAGCAGGGCCATAGGGGCCCTCAGTCATGTGTTTTTTGGAAGCACAAACACCTTATCACACTGCCTAGTCAATTCAAAACACCAGCAAACAAGACATTCTGGCAAACTCCCGTCAGGGACCTAGGAGAGGGCGGCCCCGAATCACTGGTTTGGAGCTCAGGATTCTCCTCCAGACCCTCTGGGGGTTAGTCAAAGGGTCTTCAAGTTTATCACCCCTGCCCCTAGCACCTCCCAGGCCCTGGAAGGTCAATGTCCTTGCCCAAGGACACGCTGGCAGAACCCTGACCCGGTTCTGAGTGTGTAGTGCAAAGCCCACAGCTTTGGGGAAATACTGTCATCCTGTTAGGGTCAGAGTTTCGAGACTGCCTGCCAGAGCTTATTCACCACCTTTACCATCTTAGTCAATGCAAATCCCCTGCCATCGCAGATGGGCGCCCTGGGCAGCTGCTGAAACAGATCCCCAAAGCCGAGAGAGGAAGAAGAGCAGCGCTAGGAGCTGGTGTTTACACCCTCTGTGAGCCTGGGGCAGGCTGAACTCCTCCAGCGCAGATACCAGCTCTTTCCTGCTTGGCACTGGTGTACCCAGACCGTGGGTTCCTCCTTGGCAAAGTCTGCCAAGGCAGAGGAAGGGGGACTGTGCCCAGGGCTTTGGAGGATGTCTCCAGGTGCCGGCCCCCTCCCTCGGCTCTAGCCTCCACCCCCGCCCTGCATTTACTGGCATGAGTGGGACAGATGGGAATTTCTCCCACAGGAGAGAGCAGTTCCCCGGGCACCTTGCCCTGGGTCCATTTGGTTTGGGTGCTTGGAGTTGGTGTTTATCTGTCCATCATGTTTATTATTATGGCTGAGGAGCTGCTCTGAACAATAAGGGGCGGAGGTGGGTCACAGCTGTGTTCAAAACTCACTCCTGCCTCTTTGTTCAGGGATCACTTCTCAGAGGGCTTGGGGGACCCTCTGTGCTATTTGAGTCCGTCACATACCAGGCACTCTCCCTCCCTGCTCTACTGTCTTTCCAACCCCAACCTCCAAACGAGTTCTAAGCATTTGACTCAGATCATCCACCCAGTGGCTTTTACAGATGAGGAAACTGAGCACCAGTATAGGTCTATATCCCCACACTGATCCCTGGCAGGGCCAAGTCACAGGGTCTAGCACCTGAGTCTATGTTCTTGGCCATGGCGGGATGAACAGATTGTTGCCGTTTGGACAAGTCCTTTCCTTCACCATTCCCGCTCTCTGCTTCTTTATCACTAAGACGGATGATAAAATCAACCGCACCTGAAGCCCTTGAAAAAGGGGAAAGGCTCTGCCGGCGGGTTGGCTGAAGCCAGCCTTGTTGTTCTCAGGGTGACTGGTTCCCCCTGGCACTTCCTTGACCCCCCCCCATCCACCACTCATCGGGGGCTTCATGGGGCACAATATTTTCTCCAGCGGATGCTAAGCCCTTTAGTCTTCCGATGTTTGACACCCAACCGAATATAATCTCCCTGTTATTTGTAGGTTGGTTCTGTCATGGTAGTTTCTTGCGATACCATTGCTGATTGAAAAGCTCTCCGGAATGAGTAGCCCCAGTTTAATACGGCAGGCCAAAGGTCCACAGGGGAAGCTGGCTGAGGCCCACAAAACTCTGCTGGTTCAAACTCAGTCGCTCCATTGTTTCGCTTCCACGTTCTTGATTGCTAGTTAGATTTTAGTCCTAGCCTGGGTTCCGAAGGCGCCACATTACAGCCACCTTCACCCTCACTGAGGCTGGGAGCCCCCCTGAGTGGTAGGGAGGGCAGTGCCCATCACATTGAAGTCGGGGAAGGGCCTCTCTGCCCTCTCCCATCTGTGCCAATCTCCCGTTGCCCATCATCCTTCAGTGATGCCAGAAAAAAAAAGACTAATTTCTAGGGGGTACTTCAACTTCACATTAGTTTCACACTTCCGGCTGCTCCCATGTACCTTCGGTCCCTCCCCCGAGTAGAAGCAAGGAGAGGGAGGAAGGGGTGACTTGGGATTGGCCTTGTTTGAGCTCAGGGGCCAGACACGGCTTTACTTCCGGTGCTTGCTCAGTGCTGGGTGCCCTCTTCTTCCTCCCTCTCTGTTTCCCCCTTCCTCTTTCCTTCCAGTAGTGGCAGAAGATATAGCATCCCACTGGCCCTGTCCCATGCCCAGCCACTAGGAAGACAGCCTCCTGTACCTCTGCCTTGACCTGTCCCACAGAAAGACCTCCAGCCCCCCTCAGGCAGCTTGTCTAAACCAGGGGTTTCAGCTTTTTCCATCTGTGAAATGGACCACTACTCACTTGGCAAGCTTGTCATAAGGCTGACATTGTTGTAATGAAATTTACACAATCAACACTGAAAACATCTTTTTGGGGGGAGGTGGAGAAGGACAGGTTTTGGTTTGGGGAAACACTTGGTGATGCTCAGGGCTTACTTCTGTGCTTGGGGCTCACTTCTGGTGGGCTCAGGAGACTGTACAGGATGTCAGGGATCAAACCCGGGTGGGACACGTGCAAGGCAAGAGCCCTACCTGCTGTACTATCACTCTGGCCTGGCTGAAACCATATTTAGGCAAAAAAAAAAAAAAAAACCCAGGAGATTCAATTATTTAACATCAAGATAGACTGCTACTAGACAATCACCTGAAATTGTGGCCCCAAATAGGAATACAGAGCACTTTTTTGTAAGGGTTTTTCTGGCAGTGATAGCAGTGGTGAAATAAAGAAGGGGTTTCTTCGTCAGTTATTGTGACAGTAGACTGAGGAACACAGAGGCAGGAAAGGGTCAGCTGGGGACCCACACTGGGGCCTTCGTCACTGGGAAACTTTATGACCAATACATTCTGTTTTAGATCCCACTGAGACATTTCGGAATTTACTCATTGTTTTTGTGAACCCGCCCTAGGTAAAGGTGGGCTTGGGTCCTTCTGCTCTGTTCTGGTCCTCCCTGTGATGTATGGTCCATTCATCTCTGCCCTGCTCCCAGATGGGGTCTGCCCAGAGCTCCCGGTGTCGCCTGCTCCCTGCTTCCCTGTGCTCAGGTACCTGCTGAGGTTTCTACTTTCCAGCACTGCAACAGCCCATCCAGATTAGGCTTTTTTTGGGGGGGTCACACCCTGCAATGCTCAGGGGTGGTTACTCCTGGCTTTGCACTCAGGAATCACTCCTGGTGGTGCTCAGGGGACCATATGGGATGCTGGGAATTGAACCCGGGTCGGCTGCGTGCAAGGCAAATGCCCTACCCGCTGTGTTATCGCTCCAGCCCCAGATAAGACATTTCTTAACTCTTAGCATACAGGGAGGGCAGTTTCACCCTCATGTCACAAAAATGAGCTGACGGAAAGACCTTTTGCGTGTGTCACCTGGCTCCCCGTATGCGTGCGGTAGAGGAGAGGTTTTCCTGTGACTGCTCCCACTGTCCTCCTGCTACATCTAACATCAAGAGATCACTTGCACCTCCCCTAGCATGCGCCTGATGCCCACCAGTACCAGAGAAGGGGCTCAGTTCCCAGTGCTCATGTCTCATGCAGCTCTGGCTCCATCACCTCCCGGGTCAATGCAAGTGTCAATTCTGCCCAAAGCACAGGGCAAGAGATCACTTGCACCTCCCCTAGCATGCGCCTGATGCCCACCAGTACCAGAGAAGGGCCCATGATCCTCCTGGATCATTTCAAGCAGGGATGCTAAACAGTCCCTTTAAAGCCACGAAGCTCTAGGGGTCAGTGTCCGAGCCAGCTCCTTCCAGAGAGACTAGAGAGGGGGCTGTGGGCTATATTACATAGGCTGTCCAGCTTGGGGACCACCCCTGCTACACTGAGGACCACCTACCCAACACCTCCATCACCTCCCGGGTCAATGCAAGTGTCAATTCTGCCCAAAGCACAGGGCAAGAGATCACTTGCACCTCCCCTAGCATGCGCCTGATGCCCACCAGTACCAGAGAAGGGGCTCAGTTCCCAGTGCTCATGTCTCATGCAGCTCTGGCTCCAGAGGAGGCGTGAAGCCAAATCCACTGCCCACCATAGATGGCATCTCTTGGGGAGGCCTGGTCTTCATCTCAGACTCTCCTGGAGGGCAGAGGGGGAGCATAGATACTTCAGGAGACCCTCTCCTCCTGGCTCTGCTGACTCCTGCCATACAGTAGATGTGACAAGTGTGTGTGTGTGTGTGTGTGTGTGTGTGTGTGTGTGGTGTAGAAAGCTAGTTTTTTTTATTGAATGAGGCTTATGTAGAAAGATGTGAGCAGAGGAGAGGTAAAGGAACACATGTTCAAGAGAGAACATGAGCTTGGCGAGTCTAGTGAGGAGACGATATCTATTTGCTCAATTGTAGATTTGTTTCACCTGGCATCTGGCATCTGTCCTTCTATCACCCATCTGCCATCTCTGTCATCTACCTATATAATCTATCATCTACTTAATGATTTCCACGGATATGGCTCCATAGTAGAGCACATCTCACATGTGTGAGGGCCTGGGTTCAATTCCTAGTACTACATAAAAAAATCTTTGTGTCTATTTATTTGTTGATTCAACAACCCATCCATCCATCCATCCATCCATCCATCCAATTATCCATCCATCCATCCATCCATCCATCCAATCATCCATCCATCCATCCATCCATCCATCCATCCATCCATTACCTGTCTGAGAAGGACCACATCTAATTTTTTCCCATCTCCCTACTATGATTAAAATACACATAAAACTCATGCAACAGTTTCTATCCCAATTTGACCTCCACCTTTCATCTGAATTTGGGGAGAGGTGCTTTTAGAGGATCCTAATTCTTTAGAACTCTGGAATGTAATAGGCTGTCGCCCCAGGATAAAAGAAACTTGTTCACCTCATCATATAATTAATCACCTGGCTTTGGGGGCAGAGAGCTTAGGGCACCCTGAAGTCCACCCGGAGACCTAGAAGGATCCCCACTGAATCCCCAGTCCCATGTTCCTGGGGAATCTGTGCATATGCCTGCAGGCAGGGGGCTGGCTAGGCTGCTGCTCTAGGCACCCCCACATTTGCAGTCTGGCTGTAGGTCCCCTGCTGCCTTCCTTCCAGATCTTTTCTCCTGGAGGACCCGCTACTCTGGTCAGTTTGACTGCCCTTTGTCCTTTCCTGGCTGCTCCTCGCCTTTGTCTGTCTTATTCCCCACCCACTGACCTATAGCCGACCTGGAGTGCAAGTATATAAGGCCATCTGAGAGATCAGAAGAGGGTCTTTGGGGGCAGGTGGGGGGCTCTAGAGCTGAGGGAGGCGAGGAAGACAGGGGGGCCTGAGCTCCTATCACTACTAAAGTCAGAGCTGGCAGGGAGTGTGGGCTGGAGAGAGATGGTGTCGCAACGTACACCATACACCTGGGCCCTGAATGAGAAAGCCTGAGTCCTCGGCCCAGTTCCAGCTCTGACCACGGCTGGCACCACAGACAGCTCAGGGCACTTCAGCACCCCAACCTCCCAGAACAGGGGAGGGACAGTGACGCCTTGGGATAGACCCTGAAGGACCACAGGCGTCTGTCCACGTGTGCGTGGCATTTGGACATGCATCTGGGCATCTGCAGCCTCAGACAGGAGCCTGAGCCAATGCTGAGCTCCCCCAAGGGACCGATCAGGCCTCCGTCTCCTTCCGTTTCTGCTCCCCGTGCAGTCCAGACAGAGCCTGCGCTGCCCCACACAGTTCCTCTGACAGAAGGGCACACTGGGGACGGTCAGTGTATGTGCCCCCGAGCTGCCCTTCTGTGCAGGGGGAAGGATGGGCACCTGCCCGGCTCTCAGCACAAGCCTGCGGGACTAGTCATGGGGGTGGCCAGTGCGGATTTGCCTTGTGCTCTCTGTAGGCACTCAAGGCCCTGCTTGGAGCTTCAGAGGGGCCGTGCAGCTGCTCTGCCCGTCCCCGAGGCTTACAGAAGACGCCGGTGTGGAGGTGACCACTGAGCTACCCTCACATCTCCTGTCTTATCTGGGTCTGGAGCGCAGCTGCCACTGTCTTGGCCGTGATGAGTGGCCCTTAGCAATGGCGCACTGGCCAGCACTAGGGGTGAAGCCCAGCTCTGCGTGAGTGGACTGGCAGTGTGAGAGCACTGCCCAGTGAGAAGTTCAGTAGGGAGACTGAGCTGTGTGCCCCTCCCTGACTCACAGTGCCCCCATGTGCACCCACACAAACACCTACACATGCCACATACGTACATGCCACATAACCACTACGCACACACACAACACCCACTATATATACATAGATATGCATACCACACACAACACATACACACCGCCCCACTACAAACCCACACAACATATATACACATGCAAACTACACACGGTACATACATATCCACCCCACATTACATATACCACACACCAGACATATGCATCTATACCACACACAGTACATGCGTGCCCACCCCACACGCATCGCACATACATATACATCATATACATAGAACATACTACACACAACACGCAGAGTCGCCCCACATACACCACACACTGTATGTATACATAACACACATACCACAAACACACTACACACCATATACCATGTATATATGCTCTAAACATACCTCTTGCATGATACACACCACACACATACCCACCATGCACACATCATGCCACATGCCATCTACACATACCAAGCACATCACTTATACAGCACACCACATACATACCCACCACATACACACACCGCATGCACACACGCGACACATATCATTATACCACAGACATACTTACTCACGCTTACCACATATCCTATATATACATACATGCCACATACATATCCACATGTATCTACCACATACTATACACACACCACCCACACATACTTATACACACCACATACACATGCCTGCCTACACATACCATATGACGTACCACATAAACTCATATCACATGCACACCACGTGTATATAGTTATACAAACACATATACAAACCACACATGCATATACCATATACACTTCACATACACACACCATATACATACCACATAAATACCTATGCATGCATCTCACATGCACACCACATACACACATATACCAAACATACCACATACCCCACATATACCACTTACATATGCAACACACGCACACACACACACTGTCTCTTTCTCTGTCTCTGCCTCTGTCTCTCTCTGCCTCTCTCTGTCTCTGCCTCTCTGTCTGTCTCTCTGTCTGTCTCCCTCTCTCTCTCCCTCTGCTTGTCTTCTCCTTCCTGGTCGGATGCACAGTCTTTGGTGTGCCGAGGGTCCTGATCCCCGGGGAGCCATGTCACTCTCAGGCCTGCAGGCGTCAGTGGACAGGCCGCCCTTCTGTAGTCTGGGAAGGAATCTGCGTCAAGGCCAGTCTGCGGCTGACAGAGGCAGGACGCTGGCCCCGGCTGCCTGCACCCCAGGGCCTGTCCTGCCAGGACCCTTTGCTAGCGGGTGGGTTGGTCCTCTGCCACTGCTCCGTTCCTGTACCAGCGCTGCCTGGAAATCGAGGATCTGGAGAGCAGCAGCCAAATCCAAATCGCGCCCTGCCCTGCAGGTCAGTGCAGGGGCAGATGGGGAGGCTGGCAACAGCTCTGCCCTCACGTCCAGTGTGGCTGGGACCACCTCCTCCTCACCTTCATCTCACCCTCCCCTCGCCCTCCCCTCCCCCTCCCCACACCCTCGCTCACACCCTCCCCCTCCCCTCCCCCACATCCTCACTCACACCCTCCCCCTTTTCTTCTCCTCCCCTCACCCACACCCTTACTCCCCCTCCCGCTCCCCCACGTCCTCACTCACCTCCCTTCACCCTCCCCTCACCCACACCCTCACTCACACCCTCCCTCCCCTCTCCCCTATTCCCTCCCCTTACACTCACCCTCTCCCTACTTCCTCTATCTGTGGGTGCTAATCCCTGTTCCCCAGGTCCCTAGGTGGGGATGAAATGAGGTGAGAGGTGGATATGCCAGATGGCTCTCCTCAGAGAAGGGCTGGTAAATAGCAGGGCCTCACGCCTGACTTCACGGGCCCTAGTGAGCTGCCTGTGCTCTTCCCCTGCTGCTAGAGGGTCAGCTCTGTGAGGGCAGAGGGGCCAGAGGCAAAACCTAGACACAGGGAAGGAAGGAGAGAAGGAGGAAGGGAAGGAAGGAAGGAGGGAAGGGAGGGAGGGAGGGAGGGAAGGAGGGAGGGAGGGAGGGAGGGAAAGGAGGGAGGGAGGAAGGAAGGAAGGAAGGAAGGAAGGAAGGAATGGATGGAGGGAGGTAGGGGGAGGGAGGGAGGAAGGGGAAGGAAGGGAGGGAGAAAGGAAGGAAGGAAGAAGGAAGGAAGGAAGGAAGGAAGGAAGGAAGGAAGGAAGGAAGGGAGGAAGGGGAAGGAAGGAAGGAAGGAAGGAAGGAAGGAAGGAAGGAAGGAAGGAAGGAAGGAAGATGTGGGAGAAGGTGGAGGAGAGGATTGGAGAGGAGGGGAGTAGAAAGGGAGAAGGAAGGGTAAGAGAGAGGGAGAGGAGGGGCGTGGAGGTAGAGAGGAATGAGAGAGGGAGGGGAAAGGAGGGGAGCAGAGGGGAGGTGGGAGGAAGGGGGAGGGAGAGAGAAAGGGGAAGGGGAGAAAGAGGAGGAGAATAGAGGGGGAGGGAGGGAGTGGGAGGGAGAGAGGGGAGGGTGTATAGGGGAGAGAGGTACAGGGAGGAAGGGAGCTAGAGGAGTTGGAGAGAGGGGGCTATCCCCCACTTCAGGAATTTTTGACTATGCAAGAGCTGGATAACATTTCTTCCCATGTTTTAGTAGTTCCCTTTAAACAATTTGTAGTTCCCTTTGAACAAGTCTCTATTAGACTTGTTCATCCTGCAGGTCTCTGTTGCTGTATCTGCAAAGCAGGGGGTCCCTGCATGTGGCCTCGGAGCTGAGAACAGCATGGGGTGCCATTGTGGCATGCAAACTGGTCACAGTTGTCCTATCTTGGTCCGGAGTCCTGGTGTGTGGGAGACATGGCCATTGGGGCAGAAATCCCCAAAGAAAATCAGCTCTGGGGCTAGGAGTGGCTTAAAAGCCTGAACCCCATCTTTGCGTGCAGGAGGCCAGGTTTAATCCCCAGCACTGGAGGGGGGTCCCCCAAGTACTTCTGGGAGCAAACCCCCAAACTCTGAGTCAAAAGCAAAATGAAAGTGGCAATTGAAGGGTATGCCTTGAATATAGCTCCCTGCCTGCCCCTAGCCCTGCAGGGTCTCTTGAGCACCCTCAATAGCCCCTGAGCACTGCCAGGAGCTTCCCCATCCCCTCACCCCCACTCCCCATGCCCAGAAAAGAATCTGCTCTGACTTGGTTCTAGGTTCCTGCTTGCCAAAGTACTTTTTCCAGGCAATTCTCTGTTTCACATGTCGGGGGAGGGCAGGGGGAGGGTTGGTGACTGACCCTGGCTTTGAGAAAGGTCCTGGGCCTCACAAGCCAGATAAGCCGCCCACCAGGCCCACCCACAGGGGCCAAGTCCACCTGCAGCCCTGATGGCGGCACAGCAGAGGTGGGAGGGATCTTCCTCAGCGGTGGAGACAGTGGAGGGTTGGGGTGAACGGGTGACACACAGCGCCCCCCCCCCCCTCCAGGAAATGGCAGCAACGAGATTCTTCCAGCGTGCCTCCTGGATCTAAGGTTCTCTCTCTGAAACCTCTGTCCCCACCCACATATTTGCAGGGTTTTCTCTGAGCCTCTGTCCCCCACATATTTGCAAGGGCTTACTGAGCACCAGGAACACGGAGTAAAAGAAGACACAGGTGACAGAAATGAGCCCCAGTGGGTTGGGGTGGGATGTGTGAGTATCACCTGGGCAGTAAATCCCAAAGACCAGGTGTCACGTACGCTTGATGGTTTATCAAAGCTGTGAGATCTTGAACAGGTCGAAGACCAATTTTTGTATTTGTTTTGGGGACACACCCAGTGATGCGTAGGGATCACTCCCGGTGGGCTTGGGGGACATAGGGAATGCTGGGAATTAAACCCAGGTCGGCCATGTGCAAGGCAAACGACCGTACAATCACTCCAACCCCATCAAGATCTTTTTGAGCCCCCTCTCCTCACTAGGAAAAAAAAAAAAGGAAAGCCATGGAATTTCACTTGGGGTGTGACTGCAGGGTTGAGTGGGGAAGTAACCCGGGATCCATATTGTGAGCACTGTTCCCAGATCTCGGGTGACCTCAGAACTCCCTCTAGACCTGTACCCCCCTGGACATGCACGCACATTCATACAGGTGTCCCCTGAGTGTCCACAGGACTCGGCGGATGACAGGCACCCTTGTTCTAGTTAAGAAAGTCGCTGATCTGCTCCCTTCTTTAATCATGTCTTCAGAGCCACGTTGGGTCGCTGAAGTCTCCATTCTCCCTGACGGGCATGAACTGTGGGTCTAGAGATGGCAGCGGGATCAGGCCAGGAGCCCGGGAACCCAGCTATATCCATGCCCCTTGGACCGCCAACCACCTTAGAAAGGGCCCTGGCTGGAAGGGGGCGTGGCTAGGGATGGGGCGTGGCTGGAAGGGGCGTGGTTGACGTGGGGCGTGGCTGGAAGGGGCGTGGTTAGGATGAGGCGTGGCTGGAAGAGACTTGGTTGTGTGGGCGTGGCTGTAAAAGGGCGTGGTTGTGTGGGCGTGGCTGGAAAGGAGCATAGTTGGGTGGGCATGACTGGGCGGATGGGCGTGGCGAGGGGCGTGGCTGGGAGGAGGGCCGCAAGAGGGAGGTGGCCAGACAGCCTGGGCAAGAGCCATCCCAGAAGGAGAGGAAGCGCCCTGACAGCTCCCAGGGCTGCCTGCCCCAGCCCCTTTCTGTGGGAGGCTTTGGGAGCTCTGCCCACCGCACCCCTCCCCCCAAACTCCGGCGTCTTCCTGTTCCCAGGAGGCAGCTGGCACCAGCACTGAGAACAGGGAGGTGAGCCTGGAGGGGCAGGAGGGCAGGGCTCCCCACGTTTTTGCCCAGAGCCCTTCGGAAGGGCGGGTTCCAGCAGGGCACACACACACACACAGTGATTAAGGGGGCGGGAGGAATGACATTTGCTGTCCACTGCGGGACCCAGCGGGCTGGCTCTGGGCCAGCTCTTCTCTGGGCTCTTGGCTGCAGTGTCTCCAGTGCTGGCACCACCCATGGCCCGGGCACTCCTTCCCACCCAGAGACTGGAGCCCTGTTAAGAGGGGCCACCTGGGGGCAGGCTGGCTGGACTCCCCGGACTCCAGCCTCTCCCATACCCTCCGCCTGTTCCAGCGCGGGCACCCTCCTTTCACTAGAAACTGTATCCAAGAAGTTCCATCCTCTAGACTCCTACCCAGAATCCAGACTAACTACCCCCTCCCCCTCCCCCCACCCCACCCCAACACACTCACATCCCTGCTCATAACAACCCTCCCAGGCTGCCTGAGCCCACTCCTCCCAGAAGCCCTCCAGGAGACCCTGATTTCCTGAGTCCTCCTTTGCTGTGCAGAATTGGGACCTTATCCCTCTTGTACCCACTCCAGGGAGGTCCCCACTCTGCCCCTCACTGTCCCTGTTGCCCTGTGACTTACTTCCCCACAGACATGAGACTTTGCAGGCAGCACCCCTTGGCACCCACCCTGCCTCCATCAGGAGCTAGGGTGTTACCCCAAACCCTCTGGGTGGATTCGATTCTCTCCTCTCCTGAGCGGGCTGCTCCACTCCCGGGCCTGGGAGTGGCAGCCAGGTTGGTCAGATTGATTGGCTGTTTAATTAGTGACTCTGTGGACAAAGAGATTGGACTTATTCTTTGACTTGGGTGTTCCAGGAGTGCGTGGTTTCTGATTAAAGAAAAGGTGGGGTGGGGGAAAGGGAAAGATGGGTTCATCCTGCTTTGGAGGTCGGCCATCTGCCCTGATTAAGCACCTCCCCGCTGACCTTCTGTGCCGGGTTCTCCACACCCCGTTCCCACCGCACCCTGGCTCCGAGCCTCCCTGTCCCTTCGCCCTACATTCAGGGCACACCCCTGCACTGGATAGAGGGCCTCACAAACTCATTCAGCCCTGCCCTGGTGGGGACCCGAGTTTTAGTTTTAGGGAGGAGTCCTTGGCTCTCCCTCTCCCTCCCCCCACTGACTTTGTCTTCTGCCTTCCTGTGGCCCTCCTGCAGGGCACTGGCAGGCATGAGTCACTGGCCCTGATTCTAAAGCAGGGGTCACCCGTTGGAAGAGCTACTGTCCCCTGCTCCCCCTTTCTGGGGGACCTTGCACTGTCTCGCTGTCTCAGTGGGGTTTGGTTTTGGCTTTGGGGTATTGTCAGACTCACTCCAGCCCTGGGGAGAGCTGCAGAGAAGACAGAGAGCCTGGTCTCTCTTGGGTTCGCCCTTGTTTTTCTCTAAGGCAGAGGGAAGCTGGTCACCCAGGGCAAGGCTGTCCCCTGGCTCCCCCACTGACTCTCCGCCCACCCGTTTCCTGGACCAAACCATCAAGGTCCTGAGGAGTCAATGGCAGGTGAGGGACAGCTCCTGGGCAGGAAGGCTAGCCTCCCAAGTAGCAGTTTTCACGAAGGGTGCGGTGTGCGGTTGGAAGGAGCAGCTTTCGAGTGGGCACTCGGACCACGCCCCTGGGGTTGGTGGTTGGCCCACCCCAGCTGGGGACTGGCCGTCATGAGTCAGTCTCAGCGGAGACAAAGCCAGGGAGAGCTTGTGTGATACGTGTGTTTGGTTGGGGGGGGGGGGGCGGGGGTGCGGGGAGTGACCGAATGTGGTCGTCCCCACCCTCTGGACAGGGAATGCGGCTGGGGTCTTCTCCCTGCTGCCGCCCCTGGCCGGCTGGCCACAGGATGCTGGCACTTCAGCCCCGCATTTGGTTAAGTTACACTCCCGACCCTTTAAGGAGAAAACATATAATTCTAGTAATTGTATTGGGCTCAGATTTCAGGCAAATGGAAATAAAATTGCCTCTAAAAATAAAAGGCAGGCAGAATGGAATGAAGCGGTAATAATAAAAAGGCGCCCCTGTTTGAGATAAGTGGGGAGGCACTTGGTGACATATTAGAGAGTGAAACCAACAAACAAACAAACCAGCCGGCCGCCTGGGAGGAGGAGGAAGAGGAGGAGAAGGAGGAGAAGGAGGAGGAAGGGGGCCTCCTTCTCAGCCTTCTTTTCACCGCTGCTCTACCTTCAGGAAAGAGCTCCCTTTGCATGTTCGAAAGCGAGGCGGAAAGCGCCACCCGAGGAATTGTTCCTTGTCCCGCTCCTGACAGTACAGGTGGACCAGAAGGGGCTGCCTGCCAAATACTTCTGGTTGGAGGGAGGGGTGGGAGGACTCCTGGAATGGCTTAACTCGCCCAGCTCGAATCAATGACACCCTCGCGCCGGCTGCGGCAGGCTCCCCGGAGCAGCGCTGCCGCGTGGATCCCCAGCCCCGCGACCCTGGCGGCGCGCAGGACACGGCCGGCCACCAGCGCGGCGCCCCCGGGGCGGCCAGGTGGGTGCGCGGCGGGGCGGGCGAGCGGCGGGTGCCTGCGCTCCGGGGGACGCGCGGGCTGCGGCGGGAGGGGGTGGGGAGGCGACTGGGAATGGGAAGGGGGGGTGGTCAGGGAGGATTCTGGGCTCAGCAGGGACCCTCTGGCCCGGGGTGGCCCCCCACGGGAGCTTGCGCTTGCGGAGAGGTGGGTCTGCAAAACCTTCGGAGTCTAGCCTCCCCTGGAGGGTGCAGATCTTGCTAGGGGTGTGTGTGTGTTGGGGGCTGGGGGCATATGGGGAATATTGTGGCTGGGGTACCCCATCCAAGAGGTGGTGGGTGCACTCTTGCGTGCCTGGAAACAAACAAACAAACAAAATAGCCTGGAACTTGAAACCCAGCAACTCCCGAGTTCTGTCAGCTCTCTCTCCAGCAAGCTTTGGGGAGCAGGGGAGAGGGAGCGAAGCAGAGTGGTTGGGGGGGGGACTGGAAGCCAGGGAGGATATATGGTACGTTTCAAGTGCCTCACATCCCCGACCTTATTCCCCCCCCCCCGCCCCAATTCAATATTGCTTGGATCTCCCCAAGATCCGATGCAAAACTTGACAGGCAAGATGAGTCTTGAGCTCCCAGCAGAAATAGAGACCCCCACGGGCTGCCTTCTATTCGGACCTCCAACTGGAGGTGAGAAAGAACCAGGAGTGGGTCGGAATTGAGGACCGTGGGACTTTGGGGCTCGCTGGATGGCTGGGAGGTGGGGGTGGGGGGGTGGGTCCTTTTCTATGACGGACTTGCTCCAGGGGGCAGCAGAGTCAAGTAGGGGTCTCCAGCTCACTAATCTGTTTCAGGCTGGCGCTGCTGCGGCTTTGGCTTCCTTCGGGGCTGGCCGGGGAGGGAAGGACTCCTCGGGCTGGAGCGGGTCCCTGACACATCAACCCCCTAGCGCAGCGCTGTGATGAGGGAGGGCTGGGGGACCCCCGGCACCTGTTCTGCTGCTCTCCAGGCGTCCTGCTGTGTGCAGTGGGGGGGGGGCACCACCCTGGCCCTCCTTATTTCAACCCCGGTGCTCCGGCTCCAACCCAGTTCTTGAGGCTCACTGGCCATATCCCCTTCTAAATGCAGAATTTTGGAAATGCAAAGGAAGTGGTTGAAACTCTCAGGCAGTTTCCTCCAGATTCGATAAATGGTGTGCAAGGAGGGGTGGGAAGCCCCCTCCAGGTTCAAGTTTCAGCACCCCTCCTCCCTCCCCCACCTTTACCAGTTAAGTCCTGCTGGGGATTAGACAGCAGGAGGCTCCTGAGTGGACCTCCTGGAGAGGCCCCTTAGGGGGTCTCCTACCTGAAGGCCCCATTTGGGCTGGAATGTGGGGGGAACGCCTGGGCCCCTCTCTGTTTGCCTGGGGTTGGTGCATTTGGGGCTGTTTTCCGGCTCTCTCAAGCACCAGAGCTCAGGGCGGCCTCTTTATCCTCCCTGTGTTGCAGGGGATGGGCAGAGTGTCCGGTGCTTACCCAGAACCACAGGTCCCCGAGGCCCCATGAGCCCTGTGGCCACCAGCCCAGATGGCAGGGGTCTCCGAAATTGGTAGGTTTGGAATCAGACAAGTCTCAGATCCAAGCCATGACCGAGGTGACTAGCACAGAAGCCTCTTGGGGACTGGAGGAGAGATACTGGGGTGGCCAGGGAGGCCCCCACATGTCAGCGCTGGGAGACAGACCCAAGGGGACTGAGATTCCCACCTGCCCTGCGCCAGGCTCCTCTCATCTCTGGGGGCCTGTCCGATGGGAAGCTTTAGCCCCACTGTACAGATGGGGAAACTGAGACTCCAAGGAGTCATTGCAGAATGAGGCATCAGAGCTGCCCACTGGGCCACCCGTCACGTGGCATTTTCCCCTCGGGGAATCGCCCTGGCATAATTACAGTGCAGCTGGAGGTGTATGTCAGAGCCACACAAGATTGGCAGCTCTGAGGCGGATTGCTTCATTCATCCCCGCCATGTGTGCCTTCATTCACTGCTCTGTGTCATGCATGTTCCCGGGCACAAGCTCAGTGCCGAGCAATTTGGTCTGTTTGTTTGTTTGTTTGTTTGTTTGTTTTGGCCACACCCAGCAGTGCTCAGGGATGACTCCTGGTTCTGCACTCAAAGATCACTCAGGGGGCCATATGGGGTGCTGGGGACTGAACCCGGGTAGGCTGTGTGCAAGATCAGCACCTTCCCGGCCCTAGGCCTGAGTGTACTGTCTGAATAAGGGTGGTCTCTCCAGCCTTGCTGAGGAGGCCCAGGGGCCCATCCTGGATATTTTCAGTCAACTGGGCCTTTCTATGAAGCGCCATTGCTTCATAGAGGTTCAATGCAGGGGCCTAAGTGTGTGGTGCTGGGGATTTCCCAGCCACTGCTAGCTTGGAGGCCTCCAGGTCGGCACCCATTAGTATTTGGGGGGCCATGTGGTGCTGGGGGTAAAACTCGGGTCAGCCACATGCAAGGCAGATGCCTATTGAGCGTATTACTAGCCAGGGAAGCCCACCCTGACCCTGGCCTCTTCTACTGGGGGCAGTGAGAGTAACGCTCGGAGGGTGCTGAGTGCGAGTCCGTGTCTGGACATGATGCTCTTGAAGCAGTGCTCTTGTGGAGAGGAAGACGCAGAAGGCCTGGGTGGAAGAGATGAGCAAGTCGGCATGAGGAAGGGGGCACTGTGGAATGTGGCTGTTTGAGCGCCTGCTGTTCACATTAGTGGCTTCTGAGAGGGGCTGTGAGTAGTTCAAGCACATCCCGGACAGAAATGCCCGGACCCCCTGTCCCTACAGAGGGTGGTCCCCTAGGGCACTGCGGGGGGAGAACTGCTCCCAGACTGGCACTGCCCTCTGGATGCCTTTGCAGCCGGGATGTCATTTCCTCTCTCACAGCACTGCAGCGGCTCCAAGCATCTCCTCCCACACTGGGGGGAGGGTGCCCAGGGTCCAAGGACCAGGCTGCAGAGCCAGCCCGGGCCAGATGGCTCCACTGCCTGCTGTCCTCGGCTCTCCCAGCTGCCCCCTGGGCTGCCAGGGCTTTCCCCAGCTCCCCTGCACACACATTGAGCTTCGTCCCCTTGTCTCTGCCACCTCCGCTGCTGTTTACAGCCCACTGTCTCTCTCTCTTCTAGCTGACCTGACATGTCTGTCCTCATAAAATGGTGTCAGTTGAATCTCCGAGACAGCAAAGCCATAAATTCCTGGGGGTTATTTGGCCTGATCATTCTCCTTCTCCTTGAATGGGGGGGGGGGGGGCAGAGAGATAGCACAGTGGGTAGAGCATGCCGGGGTCCTGGGTTCAATCTTCAGCACCCCATAGGGTCTCCCAATCACCACCAGGAGTGCTCTCTGAGTACAGAGCCAGGAGGAAGCCCTAAGCACTGCCAGCTGTAACCCCCAAACCAATAAATAAATAAATAAACAAACAAACAGCTTTCGAATTAACTCCCCACCTGGAGGAGGCGAGGGAGCTGATCAGTCTCGCCTGGAGACTCAGCCCATCTGAGTGAACTTCTGGAATCTTCCTTCCCTAGAACCGACCCTAGAAAAAAGGGACAGTTTCTAATTCATTTTTTTTGTGAATCCCCCTCCTTTTTTTTTTTTTAATCTCTTGGGTTTGAGGTCACCAGATCCTGTTGCATTCCATGTTGATGCGGTGGTGTCAGAATAAAGGTGTTGTTTTGATCTGGGGTTGCTCATTCTGATATTGAACTGATTGTTTGCTGAGAGCCAGGAGCTCAGAGGCATTGACAGGCATGGGTGGCGGTCACCTGGGTTTATCTTGCCCCCGGACAGGCAGTAGTTTGCTGGGTCCTAGCTCAGCCCTGCAGTCCTGCAGGTTGGGCCAGGAAAGCGCCCTGCGGTTGATTTTCCTTTGGCCAGGAACTGTGGGGAGATGAATAGAGGGAGGGGATCTGGGTTGAGAGATTGTTGCCAAGAGCAATTTGGAGTCTCCTTCCTATTAGTCAGAGGCGCTTGTGTTTGCGCTCTCCCTGGGAGTAAGTTCCACAGAAGATCTTTTCTCTCCCATCTTTGTGCTTGCACACGCCCACACCTCCTAATTTTTTGTTTGTTTGTTTTGATTTGATTTGTTAACTCGTTGGACTAATCATGACTTAGCAAGGAAAAAAAAAAGAGCTGGGGTGGGGGTGTGTGTGATGAAATCAGCTCTTTCTGTCATATATCCAGCGCCATTGCTTCATCAATTTGAATACTGATAGACCCTGGGGTGCCAGGATAGAGCCCGATGAGTAATTCCTTTGAAGGGAGAGTTTATCTTCTGCGGCTGACTTTCAGAAGTGCAGCATAATTTAACTCTCCCCTCCCACATCTGCATCCTGCCCCCTTAGAAGAAGGGGAGAGTCTGTTTTCTTCTGTCCCTGGACCTGTGTTCCCTGGGAAGGCCTCCGTGGGGGCCTCACTTGGAAGGGGCCCAACTGGAGGAGGTCCCTTTCCAAGTCATGGGCGCCCAGTGCCCCTTGCTCCTGCAGGAGGCCAGCTAGGGAGGAGAGAGCTGGGCCTTGAGGGGTAACGCTCCTCCCCACAGGGCTGGTCTGGCTCAGGGCCACATGGGGTGCCGAGTAGGGGCACAGGCACAGGCAGGACCCAAGCCTGCCCTTCCTAGGCAGGACCAGGGCGGCCGTGAACTTGTCCGCCATGTGTCCGGAAGAGTCTGACCCCACGTTGCAGATCCAGATGGAGCCTCCACATTGGAAGCATAACCTGGAAGAGATAGAGATAGAGATAGATAGATAGATAGATAGATAGATAGATAGATAGATAGATAGAGAAAGGGAGGGAGGGAGGGAGAGAGGAAAAGAAGGAGAGAAGGAGGGAAGGAGAGAGGGAAAGAGAGAGGGAGGGAGAGAGGGAAGAAGGGAAAGAGAGAGGGAGAGAGAGCAGGAGAGAGGCAAAGAAGGAGGGAGAGAGAGGGAGGGAGAGAGGGAGGGAGAGAGAGAGAGAGAGAGAGAGAGAGAGAGAGAGAGAGAGAGAGAGAGAGAGAGAACATGATCTCTGGCTGCGCTTTAAACCAGTTACAGACCAGAGCAGATTTTCCTTTAGGAAAAAAAAAAATCTTCCTTGTGCAGGAGTGCATGCATACATACATAAACACACACACACACACACACACACACACACACACACACACACACCCTAAGGCGCTTGCTTTTTTGGCTTGCCATTCTGGCTGACAATCGTGTTAAGTTGTTCCTGGAGATGACAGGTTGGCCTGTTGGGCTTTGAAAAGCTACTGGTTAAAACCAGAGTGGATGCGGCAGCAGCCCCTGTCCTGTTGTCGCCTGCCGGCCTTAAGCCCCTGGAAAGGTAGTCATCGCGCGGAGGATCTTCTGTGAGGCAGGACCTTAACTACAGGGAGAAAAATCATAGCTCGCTTGAGACCTAATTTACGCGCTGTACAGGACGCCATTGCAAGTGTACGATTCCATGGTGTTTAGTTTGGTGTAAAGAAACAAAGATGTTTCTTTACAAAGAAACGTAACTCGTCTGTTACAGAATTTTCTCATGATGCCATCAAGAAACCTCCTGTTAGCCGCTTATTCCAACTCCCAGGACTTTTGACTGCATTCTACCTTCTTTCCCCACAAGGATGTGCCTCTTCTTCTAGATGTTTCCTGGTTGTGGAATCTAAAACATTGGGCGTCAGAGATGGCTTGTTTCACTAATGTTCTCTAGGGTCCTCTACTTTGTAGGATAAATCAGGACATTGCATCATTGTTTAAAATTGCCGATTAAAATTCCCCTGTGTATACAAGGAATGCATATGCACAAAACACATTTTATTTATCCGTGTATAAATTGATGGATGTTTGGGTGGTTTCCAGTATGGTCCATGTAAATAACAGGCAAAGTTTGGGGCGAACATAGCCACGCTTCTCTGGGCTATGTGCCCAGGAGTAGACTTTTTGGCCCTGGTCCCTATGCTAGCACTGGGTCTGACCTTGTGGCACACTGCCTGATGGCGTTCCTTGGTGGCTGCCCCATTTTCTGTTCCCATCAACAGTCTATGAGACATAATATGAGACTGACACTCAAGGACAGTAGACAGAAGGGCCAGGAATATTGCTCCATAGTTGGAAGCCTGCCTCATGAGCTGGGAGAGGAGGCAGCTGGGATAGAGAAGGGATCACTAAGTCAGTGATGGTTGGAGGGAGCACTGGGGATGGGAGATGTGTGCTGAAAGTAGATAGAAGACCAAACATGATAGCCTCTCAGTATCTGTATTGAAAACCATAATGCCCAAAGTAGAGAGTATGGGGGAAGTTGTCTGCCATAGAGACAGAGGGAAGATTTGGATGGGAAGGGGACACTGGGGACATTGGTGATGGAAAATGTGCACTGGTGGAGGGATGGCTGTTTGATCATTGTATGACTGAAACTCAACCATGAAAGCTTTGTAACTGTCTCTCAGTGATTCAACTAAAAAAAAAAAAACTGTCTATGAGGAGTCCAGTTCCTCCACATCTTCACCAACACGTCTTGATATCTGCCTTTTGAAA
This sequence comes from Sorex fumeus, assembly GCF_029834395.1. Classification (NCBI taxonomy): domain Eukaryota; kingdom Metazoa; phylum Chordata; class Mammalia; order Eulipotyphla; family Soricidae; genus Sorex; species Sorex fumeus. The sequence continues at coordinate 50,608,928 of NW_026606185.1, read as the reverse complement.
AAAGAGAGTCGTTTTATTGTCTAAGGGCTTCTATGCTCGAGGAAGCAGAGCTCAGAGAATGTTATGGAATCAACTCTTGGTGCTAGGGATAGTGAGAACCATTCTGCCAGGGAGTCTTGCTCCTCCCAAGTGGCTGTTCACTCTACAGCCCGAGTTTCTTACCAGGGCTTCCCCGCAGGATCCTCAAGGCCCAGGGTGGTGCTCTCGGTCTTGCGCTCTTGGTCTGAGAATGCTTCATGGCCGACTCCGTACTGTAGCCCTACCTGCCCTGCTGTGACTTCCCAGAGAAGCTGGACCCTGGGATGGGAAGAGATAGATCTAAAGAGGAATGCAAGTCATTTCCATTGGACAAGCTGCTCGGTGCTTGGGGCTTTGAATGGAGATTTTTCTCAAGAATCTGACTTTTCATGGGGCCAGAGAGATAGTACTGCAGGGAAGGCGCTTGATTTGCACGCAGCCAAGCCGGCAATCCTCAGTACCTTACAGTAGTATCACCAGAGTGATTCCTGAGTGCAGAACCAGGACTAAACTATTAGGTTAGTATTGCCGGGTACGGCTCAAAGTAAAAAAAAAAAATAATAATAAAAAAATTTAAAAATCTGACTTTTCTGTTTCCTTGAGCCCCGCCAAGAGTGTTCCCTGAGCACAGAACCAGGAATAAGCCCCAACCCCTCCAGGTGGCCCCAAACACCCCCACCCCCTCAAAAAAAGAATCTGACTTTTTCTTTTCTGTTGAAAGACCCCCCCCCCCCCCCATAAGGAGAGCCTTGGGCATTGCAAGAGCACCTCATCCTTTTCTTTTTTGGAATGAGGTATATGAAGTCACACCAGATCACTCCTATGCTTGGGGGCGCTATTTCCTGTATGGATTTCTGCTCCAGGACGGAAGGCCCAATGTCCCTTCTCATCTCCCTCCCTGGGTCTTCTCAGTTCTGTAGATGGAATGTCGGGCAGCTTTTGCTGACCACTCTAGTCCCTTCCCGTGTTTCTGATGTCCCACCTGTGAGCAAGGCCACAGGATTTGTCTCTCTCCTGTGTCGCTTAGCGCGACGCATCCGGGGCCAGCCAAGCTGCAGTGAGATGCAACATCTCCTCTTTGAGTCTTATTCCACGGGTTGTTCATGCCACAGTCTCTTCATTCACTCATTTGTCACTGGGCACTTGGGTTGTCTCCAGGTCTTTGGCAGGTGTGAATGGCTGCAGTGAACCAAAGTGGGCAGGTATCTATGAACTTATATTTTAACCATTTGGGGGGAAGACACGAAGGAGTGGAATTGCTCAGTCATAGGCAAAGATGGTTTTGAATCTTCAGAAAAGTCCCCGTACTGTTTTGCTGATGATATTCGAACAGATGGCTTTCCCACGACAGTGAACGTGTCCCCTGAGGGCTCAGCCCAAGTTGCCCTGTACACAAATGCGTGAATCTGACTTGGGACCACTTTGTCCCCGCCCCCCCCCCCCCCCCCGTGACATCCCTCCTGGCCTCCCTGGAAGTGCCCGGAGAATCCTCCCCACTCTCCTCTGGTTTCTAACAGAGCAGATTGCCGTCCTTCTGGTGAACCATCTAACCCACACATCTCACAACTCTCATACAGATGGGCGCTGCACAGCAGCCCTCCAGGAGAGGGGGTGGGGGCATGCCCAGCAGTGCTCAGGGCTTACTCTTGGCTCTGAACTCAGAGATGATCGCTCTTGGTGGTGCTCAGAGGGACCCTGTGCACGGTGCGAGGGCTCAAACCCTGCGTCAGCCGTGTGCAAGGCAAGCACCCTAATCGTGTGCTACCTTATCTCTCTGGCCCTTATCATGCTTTTTAAAATATCTGGGCCCCACCAGAAGTGCTCAGGGCTTATTGACTCCTGGCTCTGCACTCAGGGAGCACTCCAGGTGGGGCTTGTGTGTGGTGCCGGGGATGAATTTAGGATGGCTCCATGCAAGGCAAGTGCCTTAACCCTTGAACTATCCAGTTCTTCGAGCCAAAGAGGCAACTGGAGCTGATCCACAGAAGAGCAATTCCAGGGCTCCTGATATGAGTGAAGGAGGGGTTGGCGGCTGACCCCACCTCTTCATAAGCCCAGCTGCAAACTCAGCCCTATGCCCCCCCCCACGCCCCTATCCCCTCACTGGAGCATGACCCTCAGCAGGCTGCTTGGAAAGTGCTTCTCCTCTCCTGTTCCTCCTCCTCATCATCATCATCTTCCTCCTCCTTCTCCTCCTCCTCCTCTTCCTCCTCCTCCTCCACCTCTTCTTCCTCCTCCTCCTCTTCTTCCTCCTCCTCCACCTCTTCCTCCTCCTCCTCCTCCTCCTCTTCCTCCTCCTCCTCTTCCTCTTCCTCCTCCTCCTCTTCCTCTTCCTCCTCCTCCTCTTCCTCTGCCTCCTCCCTTTTCTCCTCATCCCTCTCCTTTACCTCCCACTCCTCCTCCTCCTCTTCCTCTTCCTCCTCTTCCTCCTCCTCCTCCCTCTTCTCCTCCCTCTTCTCCTCCTCCTCCTTCTCCTCTACCTTCCCCTCCTCCTCCTCCACTCCCACCTGCTAGGGAAGGGGGGTGCAGCACACCTGAGCTGTAGGCGCCAGCCCTGGGGCTCCCACCCCATCATCCTGCCTGGACCATTCACAGGACAGCTGTGCTCTGGGGTTGGAATATCTGTTGATTAGAGCTGGGGGGAGGGCGGGGCTGGGTGGGGGTGAGAGGGTCGCATTTCTCCCTCCAACAAGAGAGACCAGGTGAGGCCCCCCACCCTCCCCCACGAATGCACCCCACGCAACATTAGAGCTGCTGTGTTGGGGTATTGTAAGAGATTTAATTTTTTTTTTTAATGAAGGAAGAAACTTGACAGTTGGTTTGAATAGGGATTAATGTCTCTGGGGCTGGGACCTGCAGAGAAGGAGAAATTCTAGAAGGGTAGAAGTTGCAATAAAAGGAAACAGGCTTGATCTGCTTCCCTCCAACCGCTGAGGCCTGGGCTGGCAGCAGGGAGGGGAGCATGTCTGGGTTGTTTTTTGGGCATTACTGTGTTTTCCTTGGACTGTTCAGGGTTGTATGCACACGTGTGTGTGTGTGTGTGTGTGTGTGTGTGTGTGCGTGCGCATGTGCACACGCGGGCCTCATGTGTCTGTATCCCCATGAACCTTCCACTCTCACCCCTCAAGACTACTTTATGCTCTTGGGACCCCTGACCCAGTGACCAGGACACTAGACCTCAGGAAGCGGAGCTGCAGTGACCCCTGCTTTTTATGGGCCACTGCCTTTGGGCCATTCGGGGTGAGGGATGTGAAGTAGGTATTCTCACCCTCAGCTTTTCCTCCTGGGACTTTCTTTTTTTGCTTTTTGCTTTTTGGGTCACACCCAGCAATGCTCAAGGGTTACTCCTGGTTCTTCACTCAGGAATTACTCCTGGCGGTGCTCAGGGGACCATATGGGATGCCGGGGATTGAACCTGGGTTGGCCATGTGCAAGGCAAACGCCCTACCCGCTGTGCTATCGCTGGGACTTTCATGCTGTTTGTTCACAGGACAATCCTGCCCCCTGAGTGCCCACTGGGAGCCTTTCTGAGTCTCATCTAACCCCCCCAAGCCTCCCTCATCAGCTCCTTCCCTGCTCCACCTCCTGAGGAGGAGAAAGTGGAGCTTTAGGTGAGCCCAGGGCCAGTCCCCACTTGCCGGCCTCACTTCCGGCCTTCCTAAGAGTGCCCTGCCTGTGTTTCCCAGGTGGCCCTGCCGGCCGGAGAGGAAAGCCTGGGAAAGGCCCCTGGGTGCGGGCAGAGGGCATTTCTTGATGGGCCCGGGGGCCTCCTGGAACTTTCCTCACCAGATAGAACAGGGCACAGCATCAGCCCAGGCTGCAACAAGGAGTTAACACTCCTGGAAGTTCCCCTAACATGTTGGGGTGTTGCTTTAGCTCCTGGAAGGAGGAGCATCAAGGAACAGACCGGAGGCCCCAGAATCCCTCACTCTGCCCTGACGGCCTCGCTGGGCCTGACCCAGCCGGCTGGGGAACAGCGCTGTGAAGGCAGACAGGGATATAAGCAGTGCTGAGGGTGTGGCCCTGGGGCACTGGGCCCTTGGCTGGGCTGATGGCCCCTGGCTGGCCCTTCCACACACCCAGCTGTGGGCTTCCAACTCCTCCCCTCCTTCCCTTGTCAGAGCTCCCACTGGAGGTGTGGCGCATCCTCCCGCACCCCTCACCCCCACGGCGTACCCTCCGAGTGAACCTGGCCTCCAGCCCCTGGAAGCCTTTCCAATAACACGGGCGAGCTCTTCCCCCGGCCCGCAGAGGAGCGAAGCTGAGTGTCGGCCAACCCTGGCCCCACGCTGGGATGAAAGGCCAGAGGACCAACATGAAGCCCACTTGGAGGGGGGAAGCCGACGAGAGAACAGCGGGGGCGCTGGGAGGATCCACACTGCCCGCGGGGCTTTCCCACAGCCCCTACCACGAGAGGCCATGCCGCCCATGGGCAGGCAGAGGCCATGCTCCAGCCTGTCTGCCCAGAGGTGGGTGCCTGTGGCCCTGTTAGGACCAGGACTCCATCACAGAGATGGTTCCCTAGCCTGGAGGGTTCCCCGCAGCTGAGCACCCTAGAGGAAAGGCTGGCAGGGTGGGTGGTCATCCCTGCGTGGCCTCTGTTGTTTTAATTTCATTATTATTTGGGAGTAGGGGGACTAGGCCGTTCCCAGGGGTGCTCAGGGCTTCCTTCTTCTGGCTCTGTGTTTAGGGATCACGCCTTTTGGTGCTTGGGGGACGCTGGAGTCCTGAGGTTGAAACTCAGGTCGGGTGCATGTCAGGCAAACATCCTACTCGCTGGACTATCTCTCCAGGCAGACCCTGCTGCTTTTATTTTTTTATGTCAGGGTTGGGCCACCCCCGGCAATGCTTAGGGCTTACTCCTGGCTCTGTGCTCAGGGATCACTCCTGGCAATGCTTGGGGGAACTGTCAGGGCTGCTGTGGATGGAACTGGGGTTGACCCTATGCAAGGCAAACACTTTCCCTGTGTACTATTTCTCCAGGACTGTTTAGGGGAGAAATCTTCCCTGTCCATTTCCTCAAAAGTTATCCATCACCCCGCTACCCGGGGGCGAGCATCCTTCTGGGTTGGCTCTGACAGATGCCAAAGCACAACTGCCACGAGGAATCTGAATTCTCTCAGCCAGGAGGCACTCTGTCCCTAGACCCAAGGTCTTGGTGCCAGCCTGCCACCCTCAAGTCCCTGTCTGTCCCACGGTGCCTGCACAGGCTCTTATGGCCTCAGCCACTTAGGACTCCTGATGTCCTGTTGGCTGTGACCGTGAGGACAGGGACCCGGACACCTCCCCGTCCCCACCCCACTCAGCTCACTGTAGCATCGATCATGCCAGGAACAGTCCCAAAGTAGTAAATGCCTCAGAAAAAGATGATTAGTGACAAAACACCACCATTCTCTCCATGATGGAGGTGCGTGGGGGCAACCAACTGCCTCACCGAGCATCTCGCCTTTTCTGGGTACCAGAGTGCAGATCAGACCATATTCTGCCCTTGGCTTCTGGTAAAGGGCTCTGCTACTGATGTCCCTGGCAATTTGGCCTGGCATAGGGTAGGCTTGGCTGGGCTGGGCTGAGCTGGGCTGGGGGTACCTATTCTAGCCTCCTCCTCTGCAGGCTTGCCCAAGGTCTCTGACAGACAGAGAGACAGACAGACAGACAGACAGACAGACAGACTCTGGGCTTCTCATCAGGCCTGTAAAGTTCCACATGTCATCAGCACATCCCAAAGGAAGAGACACCAACAAGGAGGGCCCTGTTTTCCCAGAGAACTGGGAGATGATCCCCAGGTTGAGGGGTTAACATGACAACTGAAATGATTCCTCGCCGTTTTGTCTTAATTGGCGTTTCTCATGGCTGGCTGAGCCCTGCAGGAAAGAAACCACCTCATTCTCCCCAGGGTCTAGCTGCTCCTGTCCATCACAGGCCCCAGAGCTGAGCATCCAGCAGGAAGGACGAGAGAAATAGCTGCTCAGAGTCATCAACCAGTCCATAAGAGATGTGTCTGTGTGATACACATTAATTCACGAGAACCTTCGTAAGTCCCAGGGAGCGCCGTGTTTCGAGGCTGTGTCTTGCTGCCTCTCTCTCCACCCACCATTCATTCCAGTGCCGAGTCTGAACTGCAGAATCCCCCCTGAATCCACATTGTATTTCAGGTGGCAGTCACCATTCTCCCTAGGTGAGGGACTCCAGACAGCTGTGTAGGAGGTAGAGCTTAGGGTGTGGGTGTGGGTGAGGAGTATCCTGGGGACCCATAACCCCAGGAGACAGAGGCTCTGGGGAAACATCCCAGGGAGGGACTTGTGGGTCTGGAATGACCCACATGCTTCAGACAGTCATTGGATGCCCGCTTCCTGGGAGTACACAATGCTGGTCCAGGGGTCGCAGCAGACTGTCCCTGAGCTGGCTGAGACCCTCATAGCAGCCCCTCCCGAAGGCAAACATTGGTGGCGCATCTCGGTCCTCCCCGCAGCCTGAACGGTATACATCTATCTCATTAGTTTCTATGTTCCTTACAGACCAGGCATTCGGCTATTCAGACCGGAAGTGCATCCTATACCACTCCGTGTCTTTATAGTCCTGAGGAGGGACCATCACTCATAATCAGTGATCACTAAATAGTGATATTTAGTGATATTTCTTTTTTAAAATTTTATTTTAATAAAGTTGTTCACGATGATTTATTGCATTTAATATTCCAACACCAATCCCACCACCATTACACCTTCCCACCACCATTATTTCCAATTTTCTTGACCACCTCCCAAGCCTGCCCCAGTAGCAGGGCCTAAATAATTTATTTTGTACTGCTTGTTATGAATAATTCACTAAAAATGATCAAAAAAGATTTCCTTAGAAGAAAGTGTGTGAAGAGAGTTGTATCTCACCCTGGAGTAATTAAGCCCTTGTATAAGAGATTACTAAAATGTTGTTACAGGTTAAGCCTTGTGTGTTAATATTTTCATGATCGAGATTGGTTGCCCTTTACCATACAATGTGTTGTGCCACTCCTGGTATATCAGTGGTGTAGAGTATGAGATGTAGAGTGTACTCCAGGAATTCTAAAATTTTAAGTGGGGAGATATAGCTGGAGTTAATTTTTAACTGGATGGTGACTTTGGGGTCTGGAAGCATCTCTTCAGCTTGTTGATCTCTTTCAAGATTGATTTATGAGTCTTTGGATCATGTCAGGTTAATGAGCTTATATGACACCTGAGGCAGTTCATGGGTGTGACTGCCAGGCTTCCGAAAGAACAGGGGAATGGGGGAGGTCACCGATCCCCGACTCTGTGAGAGCCTGGAGATTTCAGTCACAAAACGTGCATACCTAAGTTTTTCAATGAAGTCATTCCTGGATGAGGCTTGTCCGGAGCCTGTGGAGTCGAACTGTGAGCATGGCCAGTGATTGAATTATGAAGGGATTGTGGAGGTTTTTGGCTGCTGGAGCTCTGTTTGGGTGGGTGGTGGAGTTATCTGAAACCCCCTTCCAGGGCGCCCTGGATGAGACTCAGCCTGGTGCGGGGTCTGGAGGCATCTCTGCAGCTTGTTGATCTCTTTGGAGATTTATTTGAGTCACGATCACGATCATCCTGTTGTTCGTCAATTGCCTCGAGCAGGCACCAGTAACGTCTCCTTTGTCCTAGCCCTAAGATTTTTAAGTGACAGGGCTAGGAGAATGAGACCCATCATTGTTACTGGTATTTGGCATATTGGGTACGCCATGGGGAGTTTGCCAGACTCTGCCATTCGGTAGCCTGCCAGGTTGTCCAAAAGTAAGAATGAGATAATAAGATGTCGCGTGGCCGCATTTGCAGCCTCGCGCGTCCGGGAGCTGGGTTTTGTAGTCTCTGGGCCTTGGCCTTTGATGGGATTACACGGCGCCGGGGGTCAGTTGGTGGGTGTGACCCCCTGCCTACTGGAAGATGGAGGATCTGGGTGGAGGATACTCAGCCCCGATCCAAGCAGGCTTGGAGATTTGAGTCTGACCCCTATAATTTCTATTGAGATATATTTGGGGTGTATGATTTGGGGATACACCCAACAGTGCTCAGGGGCTATGAACACTCAGGAGTGCTCAGAAGTGAGCCTAGAGGGGACTATGCGGTACTGGGGAAGAACCAGCCTGGGTCACGCACAAGGCGAGTGTCTTCCTCCCTGCGTTCTCTAACCAGCCCCTATGGAGGAATATTCAGAGGCATCAGGCAAGCTGGAAATCTTTGTGCCTGGGACCTGTCGCCACAGCTATCAGGAGGGACATGCAACTCCTCAGGGTGCCAGTTCCTCTGGACAGGTCCCCCTGGGCATGGGTTTCCCTGTCTGCACAGACCTGCACCCTTCCTTCTGCGGGGAGTCAGAGATGGAAAGGAATATTCCAGCTTCGAGTAGGGGGAGGTTCGACTCTGGTTCGTGTTCGTGGCTCCCTTCACCTGTAGACTCCCTCACTGGCTCACCCATTCATCCATTCCTTGGCTTACTCAGCAGCTCCCATTGGATGGCACAGACCCACAGGGGCACAGGGTGTAAGTGATGCTCCTTTTTGGGGTGTGCTGTGTATGCCGCTGGACAGAATCCTGAGCTCTGAGAGGGCCCCCTCCAAGCACCCCCACCAGGTGTCACCTCCTCCTGGTGGGATTGGCACCTATTTTCCCAACATGCCTGAAGTTGCTGGTGCCCTGCCCTCCCTCCAATGTCCTCGCCCCGGCTCCACCCTTCCCCCTCTACTGCCCATTTTGGATCCTTCCCCGAGAGAGCATGTTGTAACGTACAATGGTAGCCTAATCCCTGCGCTCCCAGCATTCCCCAGCCACCCTGGCTTCTCTCCAGGGAGTCAGCCTCCCTGCCCCGGTTTCACACACACTCCAAGGCCCAAACACAGGCAACACACACACGGACAGGACTGAACCCGTGGCCTCTGCCCTTCCCTCAGACAGACCCTGCTCCGACAGCTGTGTGCCTGCCTGCAAGGTCAGGATCGAACAACTCAACACTTCACCAGCAGGAGTTACCTCCCTCTTTGTTCATTTAGAATGGCAACAACAGTGATGGTGCCTCCGCTTAACATAGTAGGTTAGAACATTGTTGGCCCCAAATGAAAAGCAACTCATTTCTTTCACTAGCCAAATAGGCTCATTTGAAAACGACAGCCAAAGACAGCTTGGTAAACGTTTCATGGTGGGGTACAGGTACACCTGGCCACAACCAAAGCCTGCACCTTCTTATAGTGCACCTTTGAAAGGGGCTGTTGGCAGGCAAGGGGGAACTTCCTACTTTCTTCTGCTGGGGTAGGAAGCAACCTTTCCCTCGGAGCTGTAAGGCATGCTGGCTTCTGTAGTTTGGGGGTTGCCTGCGTGTGGGCACACCCCTCTAGACTCCTGGCTTCAGTTCAATAGGACTTCTGCATTTGAGGGGCTGGAGAGATTGTACAGCAGATAGGATGCTTGCCCTGTATACAGCCAACCAGGGATTGACTCCTGGCATCCCTGATGGTCTCTTGAGCCAAAGGGCAAAGTTGATATTACACAGCCACGTGGGTGTGAGTTCTAACTCTCTGGCCAGTGCAGAAGAAACAACCAAAACTGCCCCATCTGGTCTGCCCCTCTCCACTGGGCTAGGGTGGCCTTGTTGCAAGTCTCTGGAATCCCATTTCCAAGCCAGATTCCAAGACTTGTGGCTCTGCTATTCCCCCTACTCAGGACATGGACACCTACCCCAGGTGTGTCTCTGCTTTGAGCATCCAGGGACCCCCGTGTCCTCCGCCCAGTCATTGGTCAGGCCCCAGCTGGATTCTTCAGCCTCTTCTTCTACTTAATAGGATCAGTACCTCCCTGCTGGTCCTGCAGAGCTTGTGGGACCCCAGGACCGGTCCAGGACAGCCCACTCTTTGCCTCTTTTGGCACCAGGCCCTCAGTCTTCTGAGTCCCCTCAAAGTGCAAAGTTCATGAACTCACTCCCACCTCCCCGGCACATGGAGATGCCCCTGTCTGTCCTGCTATGTCTTCTGTCTGTCCATAAGCACTCTCCTTCCAAAGTTTCTGGGCAAATCACTTACTGCCCATAAGTTCCCCACAGGGTTAAATCTAGAATTTCATTAGTATAAAGGGGAATGCATGGAAAGGCAGAATCAAGTATGTTATTGTGTGTGTGTGTGTGTGTGTGTGTGTGTGTGTGTGTGTGTGTGTGTTGGGGTTGGGAGAGGAACATGTGCATTTTAAAGTGTTCTTTGAAGGAGTGATACTATGCATATGTTTGGTGGTTTGTGGTTTGTTTTTGAACGGGCTTTAGGTCAGCATCAAAGAGATGGGAGGCGTGGGGGAAGGAGTTACAGGAGAAGCACACCGTCCACTAGCAAGGCTGGGGGTCCTCACAGACTGGGGGTGGTGGACACAGACACCCGCAAGGTCCTGTACTTTGCTCCTGTCAAGAATTTGCTACCAGAGGGGTGGACCCCCTTCTCTCTGCCCTTCACCCCTCATTCTTCCATTCTCCCATCTTTCTCTGATGGACGTAGGAGGTCCAATGCCCATTGACTGGGGCCCTTTGGAGAGCTGCCAGGAGTCTTGGACACTCCCAAGGTGCCCACAGTGTCTCTGGAGTCTCCTCAAAGCCCACCTGCCCCAGGCTGCCAGGACGGTTTCTTGTCGTGTTGATGTTCCAGGGCTCAGAACTTTCCAGAAGCCTTCTCAGCATCCTCTGCAAGCAAGCCAGGGAAGGCCTGAGGCCACACTGAGCATGTAGAGCCTGAGGAGTCCCAAAGTTTGGCCCCCAAGGTGGGCTAGGGATTATCTGTCTTCTGTGGTTCTGTGATTGGATGCCTTTGCTGTCCTTCTTCTTCCCTGCAGCCCCATTCCCAAGTCTAGTCCCACCCTCCCTGTCATGCCCGGTTCCAGACTCCAGCCTCAATGGGGGCATCTAATCACCCTCTCCCTCCTCTAGTAGCCAGTCCCCCCTCCACTTCTGCTGAGGAGAGCTCCCTGCCTCCCTCTTCCCCCAAATCATCTTTTAAAATAGAAATGGGAAAGTGGGGGTGTGACTCAAACGATCGAAGCCAGGAGTTCAGCCCCTAGCGCTGACAGCCCCCAAACGCGCACTAGGATTTAAGCTTCGCCTGCTACGACCCTAGCCTTGCTCCTTTATGTCCACCTGGTCCTGGGGAGCAGGAGGGACCCGACACGCCATTATTGGACACCTCTCACGGCCTGTGCCCGGTGTCCCAAGTCCCCCAGGAGTTCGGACCACAGGACCCAGGAGTCACCGGTGAAAGTTCATTGAGATGATGGGAACTGAATGCTAAGGAAAAGTGCCCCTTCCCCAGAGTGCCTGTGGGTGCAAATGAGCCGGAATGGGAGGCGTACTTCGAGCAGAGATCTTCCAAGAATGTGGCTCTGGCACCAGGGAGGAGGGGGGCCTGCCTGCTGGGCTTGTGGTCATGTTCTGGCTCCTTCCTCAGCTGGTACGAACAATCGATCCATCTGCAGAGAGTAAGCCGCTGGGGTGCTGTGTTCCGCATTTCCTCCACCTGGAGGGAACTCTGTAATGGGAGAGAAATGCCCTTTGGCAGCACTGGGCCACGGTTCTCAGAGTGGTCCCTTGGGCCCTTGCAACCGTGTTACCCAGGAGCCGGTTAAAAATGCAGAGTTCCCCGCCGGCTGCATCAGAAACTTGGGGAGTGGAACCAGCTATCTGGGGTGGCCAGACACCTTAGGTGAGGCATCCGATAGGTGCCCGATTTGGAGAAACCCATGAGACAAAAGCAAGTTTCTTAAGTTGTAAAACAGCATATTCTAAAAGTTTTAGAAAATTGGAAGAGTACAAAGATTCAAGCAAATAATTAATTCCACTCCTGAGAAGTAATTTCATTGAGTAGTACAAGTTGTGGGTGTATCTCCTTGCAAACTGTTTTAGAGCAGATGTCTTTATTTTTTTACTTCATCTATATTGAGATTGTGCAGTTTGTACCACTGAGTAGTTTCACTGTGAGCGTTTCCTAATAGTTCACAGAAAATCTCATTTTAATGTCATTGTACTGTTTGTTCACCTGAATGCTGACATACTAACTGTATGTCTGGGTAGTTTCTAATCCTCCCTGATACGTATATTAGAATGGTTATCCTCTTCCCAAAATCCTGTTTTCTTAAGGGGAAATGCTGTAAGAACAGCTAGGGAAGAATAATTAAGTATTTTAGATCTTTTGATGAGCTTTCAAAAAAGAATTTTTTTTTCCTTGTCTTTTGGGTCATACCCAGTAATGCTCAGGGGTTACTCCTAGCTCACTCAGGAATTACTCCTGGCGGTGATCAGGGATGCTGGGGCTAGAACCCAGGTCGGCTGCATGCTAGGCAAGTGCCCTATCCACTGTACTAATGCTCCAGCACCTTAAAAATTTTTTTTAAAAGATTTAAACATGCAGGGCCAGAGAGACAGTACAGCAGGTAGGGCATTTGCCTTGCAGGCAACCGACCTGGGTTTGATCCCCGGCATCCCATATGGTCCCCTGATCACCACCAGGAGTGATTTCTGAGTGCAAAGCCAGGAGCATTGTCCAGTGTGGTTAAAAAATAAATTTAAAAAAAAGATTTAAACATACATGCACGTTTTTTTAATACATGTGGCAAAAAAAAAAAGTTTGTTAATGCTATAAAAAGCTCCCAAGGCCCAAGGATATGGCGCAGAGGTCAGGGGACCTGAATGTACAAGGACCTGAGTTTGAGTCCTGACACCACATGCCCCATCAATGCCACATGGCTGGATCCCAGCACTGAGCTGCTGGCCCAGTTGGCCTAGTACTGCCAAGAGTACCCCCAAACCTGGTATCCCGAGCACATCTTGGGAGGCCTGAAAGAAAAAAATAAAGAAAAGAAAAGGGCCAGAGAGAAAGTTCAAGGGCTAAGGCTCTCACCTTGCACACAGCCAACCAAGATTTGATCCCTAGCACCCTATAAGATTCCCTGAGCACCACCAGGAGTGATCTCTGAGCACAGAACCAGGAGTAAGCCCTGAGCACCGCAGGGTGTGGCCCCCAACCCCACCCCCCTGCCAAAAAGGGAAAAAACCTTCAGAAAGCTCGGGAGAAGGGGGTTGCCCCTCAGTGGTATAAAAGGGGCCTGAACTGACAGTCACAAGTCGGGGCTGATGGTCAGCAAGGGCAAGGCCCACAGGAGGTAGCAGGGAACAAGACCCCTCACTACCCATGAAAAAGTTCAAGTTCCCTCTCTTTTTCTTTTAATCCACCCATTTCACTTTGTGTCTTCAAAGTCAGAGCAGCTCGGGCTGGTGGACACGGGAAAGGCTCTTTTCCCTGCTTATCTTCTGGAAGGACTGAAACTCAGGGCTGGCCACTGGGAAAGCAGCATGATTGGTTTTTCTAAAGACACATTCCATTCCGACAGCTACTGAGACACCGTCTGGGCTGCATGCACGGGTCCTTAGTCCAGGAGGTGGAACGCACGGGTCCTCTTGCTTCTCCCAAAGAGAGCATTGGAGCAGCCATGGACTGTCTTGAGTTCTCTGCTCCTGTTGACTTGCAGAACCTTTGCAACCTTTTGGTACGATGCCTGGACTATTATCGCCTAAGAGATGAAGAAGATGAATGGACAGAGAAGTACATCTCTGGCCTGACGTCACATAGCAGGAAGAGGGCCAAGCTAAGATCTGTTCAAACCCTTAAGGAGAGGGCAGTGGTCGGCAACCATCGCCACAGGGGGCAGAAAGCAGGGACAGAGAGGTTTAGTGGCCCCTTTTCTTTTTTTCTGGGGGTTACACCCTGTGCTCAGGGATCTGTCAAGGCTCCAGGGACCACGTGGGGTCCTGAGATGGAACCCAGGTCAGTCGTGTGCGAGGCAAACGCCTTCTCCGCTGTAGTGTGGCTCCAGCCCACACCAGGACTGGCCTGGTCTTCTCTTGTTTGCTGGCCCTGCCATTCCCTCTCACACACTGTCCACAGCTGCATAGCTGCCCAGCCCTGAGCCCACCGGTCTCTGTTCTGGAAGCATCTGCGTTGCACATCTGTAGGCAAGACTCACGGCTTCTAAGGAACCCTTTGGCTTCGTGGCTAGGGTACTTACTATTTTGCTGGAGAAATGCCTCTGCCGGGGTTTCTCCAGCTGCTGGGTCCTAAGGTCATGGGGAGGCGGCTGGCGAGGTTTGCAGCTGTCACTCTTCTGCCCTTCCCAGGTCAAAGGGAAATGCTTTCTCAGGTCACACCAGGCGTGGTAAGAGCCATGGGAGAGGCAGGGGAGTTGGGAAGCTGACATGTTGCCCTTGGCCCATGACAAATATAGAACCCCTCCCAAGACACACACACACACACACACACACACACACACACATACACACACGCCACCAGTGGACAGCCCTGTGTTCTCAGTTTAGACTTGAGGTTTCTGGGAGGGCTGACAGGAGGAAGTGTCCCTGAAATGGGGTCTGGGAGCACTTCAGCAGCGATCACTGAGAACTGCCAGAAGCTAACTCACAGCAGTGCTCACAGAGTGAGTGCTCCAGATTGGTCTTATTAGGAGGTGTACATAGGAGAGAAACAGGAGCAGACAGAAGTGCAGTGGACTGGTTTGGGGCAGTAGATGTTCCTTCCCTTCCATGTCCCAATTATAAACAGTTCTTCAGGGCTCTAAAACAAAAGTTGGTGGAGCCTCAAACAGTCAAAGTGGAAAAGGCACATGACATGCCTCCGAGTCTCCTCAGCGGAACTGACAATGGGCATGAGTGCCCATGGCAGCTTCACTTCCAAAAGCCCAAAGGAGACTTTTCACAGAGTTCACCAACAGATGAGGTTATTCTCTAAGTTGTTAAGATCAAATATTATTGTTTATTATTATTATTATTATTATTATTATTAAGCTTCCTATGTCTGGAGTGATAGGGCATTTGTTTTGCATGTGACCGACCCGGGTTCGATTCCTCTGTCCCTCTCTGAGAACCCGGCAAGCTACCAAGAGTATCCCACCCGCACGGCAGAGCCTGTCAAGCTCCCCATGGCATATCCAATATGCCAAAAACAGTAACAAGTCTCACAATGGAGACATTACTGGTGCCCGCTCGAGCAAATTGATGAACAATGGGAGGACAGTGCTACAGTGCTATTATTATTATTGTTTTTTATACAGTAATAAAATAGCTATTGTTCAGCCATAAGAATAATGCAGTTCTAATACACATTTAACTTTACAGACATCATGCTCAATGGAAGAAGTCAATATATCCATATTGTCTTATTTTAACGATAGGAAATAGCCGGGAAAGGTGAGTTTCCAGAGACAGGAAGTAGATTAGGGGTGACCCTCAACCTAGTGGAGGGGAGATGGGGAGCTGCTATTCAGGGTATACAGAGTTTCTTCATGAAGAACGGAGCATATGGGAGTTGGGGGCTTGTGGCATCTCTACAGCATAGGGGCGCTGCTTTATGCCCACTGACTTAGAAATGGTTGGATTGGCACATTTCATGCTACTGATTTCCCCGTAAAGGAAGACTCCAGAAAAACAAGTTGTTGGTAGCTTTGTCAGCATTTGACCTTTCCCTCAATGAATCCACACCGCAGGTCTTCTGTCCTGGGTCTGGCTCACTCCGTGCCTCCCTGAATCTGCTCATCCTCTAGTTCACCATTTCCACCCGGAATGCCTTCCCACCAAGTCCCAGGGCCCCTTCACCTTGCACCCAGAGTCCCACAGCCTGTGGGTCCAGCGCTACTGGTGTGATTTCCGGGTTTGGGAATGGTTTGGTGTTGGATGTGCCATAAAATCCAACGCTTCCCTGTCTCCTGTGCAGTGTGTGCTCATGACTCTGTGCTCAGCGCCCCTGTGTGAGGGCCAGGGAAAGGATGTATGCACACACCACTCCAGAAAACGATGCCCTGTCACCGTGGTCCTCAGTTCCTGCCTCCAGCATCCTCAGGGATAGTGTGGGAGGGGTCCCCACAAGTGTTCCCACCACCTGGGAATCCACACATGCCCCCACAGGTGAAATCCATCCCAGTGATAGAGTAACCCCCGTCAGGGACAAGACCACAGGGGCTAGAGAGTCAGTGACCCCAGGATCTCAAAGGTGGAAGGGGTCTTTCATGGGCCAGATACCCCTCAGTGGGCAGACAAGTGAGCAAAGACCAGAGGAAACAGAGCCCTGGCCTCAGACCCCGCCCTACAGCTAGCTGGGAGAGGCCTCTTTCCTGGGTCGCCCCACTGGGGAGGGGAGGTGTAGAGGGAGGAGTAGGCAGAGCTAGTTCTACCCTCCCAGGCTGGGGCTCCACTTACACCTCCCAAAGCCAAAATGCAACTGGAGACAGTCTGCGGGGAGCTACTGGATGGTCTGTTCATCTGCACAGGGTCCCGGTCAGTGTCTGGGAAGCACGGCCAGCCTGATGGATGGAGGAGGCAGCTTGCCCTTGACTTGGAGCCAAATGGAAAGGAACACAGCTGAGGTCAAGAGTGCCTCCGACCAGGGCGAGCAGACTGGCAGCCAGGCGTCCCCGTCCCGGCCTCCTGCCAGCCCTGATGATGGAGTGACACAGACCCAGGGCTGGACTGACCGGAATCCTCTTAGCTAGCCTTTGTGTTTCTGTCCCGCGTTCTCTTGCCCGGTATACACCATGGGTTTCCATGCATATACTTGGAAAACTCTTTCCTCAACTTGACCTATATTTTTTCCCCCCTCAATGCCCTGTGACCAAAAAAAAAAAAAAACCCACACAATTTTCAACTTAAAAAAATATTAAACAACTTTTGCCCATAATAGAAAGGAGGGAAGTTAGGAAGGAAAAGAAGAGAAAGAAAGGGTTGGAGTGACAGCACGGCGGGCAGGGTAGGGTGTTTGCCTTGCACGCGGCCAACCTGGGTTTGATCCCCAGAATCCCATATGGTCCCCTGAGCACTGCCAGGAGTAATTCCTGAGTGCAGAGCCAGGAGTAATCCCTGTGCATCGCTGGGTGTGACCCAAAAAGCAAAAAAAAAAAAAAAAAATCCAGAGAAAGAAAATGGAATAATTCTAATTGTACTGTTATTACTAGGGAACACTACTCAACTTTTTTTTCCATGAACGTATCTTTTATTAAACTAACCAGGGTCTTTCTGCAGCATAGTGTGTGCCCGCATCACCCCATAGCTTATTTTTCCTGAGGCCAAACAGAGCACCTCCCTTGTACCCCCTTCCTGTCACCCTCCCACCTCACCCCACCCCCTGCACCAGGAATTCTCATCTCCCTCCCCAGGCAGCTCTGACAGGTCGCAGCTCATTCTGGGTTATCCTGGAATATGTAGAGCAGGGAAAACATTTTCATGGAAGGAACTTACAGCGGCAAATTGACTGGAATGAATGTTTTCAGTTCATTGTTCATTTCAGTGCATTTCACTTCTTGGGGAAAAAAAATTAAAGCATGGGAACTAAGCCTTCCCTTAACCCCCCCCCACAACCTCACCCCACCCATATTTTCCTTTTTTAAATTTTTAAATTTTTTAAATTTAAATTTAATTAAATTTTTTAAAGGTGTTCACGATTAGGTTTCAGTCATACAGTATTCCAACACCCATCCCTCCACCAGTGTACATTTTTCCAGCACCAGTGTCCCCGGGTTCCTTCCCATCACCCCCACACCCTGCCTGCCTCTATGGCAGGCATTTTTCTTCTCTCTCTCTCTCTCTCTCTCTCTCTCTCTCTCTCTCTCTCTCTCTCTCCTTTTGGGCAATGTGGTTTGCAATATTGATACTAAAAGGCCATCCAGAATATTCCTTACCTACTTTTAACCCCCAGCTCTTGTCCAGCGTGTTCATTCCTAGCTATCATTGTCATAACACCAACCGAGATTTTCCATTCTGTAGCAGTGTTGGATTTTACGAGTCCCTGAATCTGGGCTTGGTCCTGCAATCCAGCATCCAGCCAGGAGCCTGTCTTCGCCCCTGTCCTAGGTGCTGGAGGTTGGCAGCCATCAGGTGCAGGCTTGGCCTTGCGGTGGGTCTGGGAAGAACAGACTCAGACCCCAAAGATCCATGTAGGGTGGAATCAGGGAGTGGACAGGGAGAGGATGCTTTGGCATGGGAACGTTAAGGGTCCAGTGGCTGCCAGTGTGCATCTGTCACCAGGGGCAGAGATGCACCCCACACAGGACTGCCTAAAAGTTTTTCCGAGAAACCCGGTTGGTAACTGCACATGGCAGGCAACCTCACTGTTCTCTGCTGCGTTCACTGTAGCAATGGAGCGAGCCCCATTCCCTTCTTCCGGAAGGCCCCCATCAGATGGTGTGGGACCACTGAACTATGCGGCTGCCCCGCCCCCTCGGCAACCCCCATCCTGCAGGAAGTGGGCATCTGCCTCCCAACCCCCCTCCTGAGGATCCTCACCCACGCCTTCTCCCTGAGGCCTCGGAGCCTGGGTTCTAGGAAGACCCGAAGCGCCTGAACTCTCAGGGGTTCTGACGGGGAAAGGGAGTGATTAAGAATCGTAATTAATAATTTGACACAGACAGCAAGCCTGACAGCAAGGAGCCGCCTCGCACAATAGTTTCAGGGGTTTCGCCTTATCATCAGCCTCCTACCCGTAAGCCTGCCTCTAGATGCGCTAATTGGGTAATTAGCTCCCTCAAGAGCATACTCTTAAAGAAGCAGTGCGCCCCGGGTTCCCAGCACCGGCCAAAGGCTCTGCAGGCCCTCTGCTCTACCAACCAGGGCAGGGCCAGGCATGGACAGCACGTGGTCAGGGAAACTGTCCAGGCACCCTCCCGCCAGTCGGGGCAGGACGGGACTCCCATGAGCCTGAGACTGCTGTAGTCCCAGAGCCAGAGGGACAGCTCAGGGCCCTGCGTGCCAGAGGGACAGCTCAGGGCCTGGGTTCCATCCTCAACACGCATGGTCCAGGAGCGCCTCTGGGAGCATCTTCCAAGCACAAAGCCAGGAGTATCCCCTGGGCATCAACATGGGTGGGTCCCAAACGAAATCAAACAAAATTTAGAACACACACACACACACACACACACACACACACACACACACAGAGCACATGTCTAGACTGCTGCTGACTTCGATAAAGCAGCTTCTAAAGGAGAAAATTGAGCCAAAGAGAAGGATGTTGGTCTCTCCGTGAACTGCAGTCCCACACACACCTGTGCCTCGGTCCCCCCCTCTGCACAATGGAGCCATCATCCCTCCAACAGGCAGCTGCATTGGGCTCCAAGGCCGTGCCCTGCCACCGCCCGGGAACCTAGGTCTCTCTGAGAAGCCACTGCACTGCTGGTCAGACCCACGTGCCCCAGAGGAAGGAAGGGACGTCTGGGGCTGATGTGGGGAAGGTCTGGGGGGAGATGCTTCTTGCTCTATTTTTTTTAGCATCTCTTTTGGACCTGGGAGAGAGGCTTATGGGACTGGCCCCAGGTTATCCTAACACGGCATAGCTCCTTAGCACTGCTGGGGGCAGCTAGCCCTGGTGGCCCCCAGCCCTGCGAGAAGCCCCCCACCCCCAACCCCCTAAACACAATCTCTCCTTTCAGCGGCCACAGCTAACCATATCCTTGTCACCGTTCTGCATGTTCGGTTTGCAACATTGAGAAATCCCTGGCCTCCTGGCCTCTCCGGATTCCCAGCCCTCCTCCCTCCCTCCCTGCCCTGCCCTGCCCTTGCCGCTTCTCCCCTCTGTGCCACCCCCACCCCCTTTCTGCCTGTCTTCACTCCTTTCCCAGCTCCACCCCTCCTCCTTTGCACCCCCTCTCCGCCCTCCCCCTCCCATGCGTCCTCCCTCCCCATTTCTCTGACCCCATCATCCCTCTCCCCCCTCCCTCCTCCCCTCCCTCTCTCCTATCCCTTTGGTAAACTTTGCATCCTGGTATTTAAATCTCCACTGGTTTCCTGGTTCAGCTGAGGCTCTGATTCCAATTATATCACCTTCATTCTCACAAACAGACAGTTCCCGGCAGTCTGAGGCTTGCCGAGCCGCTGCTTATATAACCATTTCCTCTCCTCCTTCCCTTGCCCCTCTGGGCCCCTCCAATCCCTGCAGTGTGGAGGGAGCAAGCCAGAAAGCTGCCACCTCCCCACCGACCCCCCTCCAACCCGGCCCCCTTTCCTGCTCTACTATTCCAGATTCTGCTTCCCTGCTTCTGGGTATAGGCATGATTTGTGGGGAGAGGGGGCTGTCCTCTGAGGTGAAGCCAATAGCAGCATCTGCAGGTAGCCTGGGGACACTTTGTAGCGGTTTACAGTGTACAGGGGACACTTTGTAGCAGTTTACAGTGTATAACTGTAGCACAGTGAACTGCTTAAGGTGCCGAGTTTGATCCTCCTTCAGCACAAAGGCAAACACACCACAAATATCGGGATGCAAACAAAAACAAAAACAAAAACAGAAAAAAACACACGAGCCAGCTGCCTCCCAGGTGTGGGCGCCCCTGTGGAAGCCCGCCCTCCTGCCTGCCTCCTCTTGCCCCTCCCTGCACCCATGAGGTAGCTGTAGGGGTTTCCCTCTCATGACTGCACCCTCTTCTCACCGCCCTTCCTACCCTCCACTTCACACAGGTTTAAACACATGACCCCTGGTGTATCTTTGCGGTGCCCCACCTTACGGGACTGACTTGTCCTTCTGGGATCTGGGATCCTTTGGTTTAAAAACATCCCGTTCTGGGGCTGGAGCGATAGCACAGCGGGGAGGGTGTTTGCCTTGCACACAGCCAACCTGGGTTCAATTCCCAGCATCCCATATGGTCCTCTGAGCACCGCCAGGAGTAACTCCTGAGTGCATGAACCAGGAGTAACCCCTGTGCAGTGCCAGGTGTGTCCCAAAAAGAAAGAAAAAAAAAAAACAAAAAATCATCTCGTTCTTCCTGCTGGTCATTTTGGAAATCAATCGTAAGGTGCCCTGATGGGAAGTCTGTGCCGCCTGGGACAGGAAGGACAGGTGGCTTCTGCAGGTGGGGGGCCACGGGGAAGGGCAGAGGGCTGCCACTGCGGGTGGGAGGAGGTTAAAGGGAGGAGAGAGGCCCAGGGCTGCCTACTCAGAGTGGGGCCAGCACCAACAAGCCGGGGGCGGCACTCAAGGAGCCTGGGTTGCCCGCTGCCACCCCCAGCCTGTGCACTCCTGGCAAACAAGCGGCATCCATGCCGTTCAGGGAGACGCTTCTGAGCCTTCCACGCCGGGCTCAGGTCTTTGCGGGAAGTTCTTCAGACCTGTCGCAGGAGCAGGAGCTGGTCTCAGAACACAGCTGGGAAAAGACAAATCCAGTTCTCAACCCGATGCATCTTTCGTTCCCTTTTCAAGAGGCATACAGGGTGGTGGAGAGGCAAGCAGGGATGTGTGTGTGGGGGGGGGGAGGGGGGCACACCAGCTTGTGAGCGCAACAGCCCGTTATTAAATGTCAGGAATTTTGTGCCCGGTTGTTCAACACACACATCCTTGAAGGCAGCGTGGGTGGAGTATTTAGTTACGCCACAGAAATAGGCGGCCTGGGGTTCCCGCCACTGCCACGGGTGGTCAAGCTTTTGTTTTCCCCTCTGGAGAGAGCCAGTTGTTCAGCTTTGACTCAAAGTGTCTGGATATTGTTACACCCTGTTATTGGGGGCCAATGAACATCTTGAAGACTTCCAGTTAATGCCTCCACCCTTGAATCCTGCCGCAGTGGGGCCTGGGGAAGGGACCTGCAAGGGGTCCTTTGGGGTGTCCCACTAAGGGACTTCTAAGTGGACCAGGGCTACAGATGCTGTGTTCTGGATAACTTGACACAGTTACGCTCCCCCGTACCCCCCCCCCCCCAATCATGGCACCCATTGTGGAGTAGTACCTTTGTGGTGAAGCTTTAAGATCTCCACCTGGGGCTGGAGCAGTAGCACAGCGGGTAGGGCGTTTGCCTTGCACACGGGTCAACCCGGGTTCGATTCCCAGCATCCCATATGGTCCCCCGAGTGATTCCTGAGTGCAAAGACAGGAGATCTCCTCCAAGGGCCAGGATGGGAAGGGTCAAGCACCGGCTTTGCCTGCAGAGGTTCAGGGTTCCATTCCCGAGGACCACCAGGAATGGTCCCCCCCAGGCATGGCGGTGTGTGGCCCCACAGACCAATGAGATGAACCCTAAGATTCCCCGCCAGGTTTCTAGGGTGGGAGGAAGGCCCAGGGGTCGGGTCATTCCTCAAAGGCCTGCTCCCACGTGGGGAGAGATGAGCCCCTCAGCTGCCCCTTCCCAGCAGCCGAAGCTTGAGCAACCTGCTTCTTGGTCTTCCTGCCTTGCTTCCGTGCTCCCTGTCCTACCTGTTGCCCCCCCCCAGTCTCGTGCCGTACCCCTTGTTTAGGTGGTTTGTCCCATGTCCTGCCTTCAGCCCTGATCCAAGTGGGCACAGAACCAAGGTGGCCGGGACCCTCAATCCCCTTCTTGACTCCGCCCCTTCCCTCCCCACCAGAAGAATTGGGGGTCAAGAGGGGGAGGATTTCCTTTGGAGGAGAGGACAGAGGGTGTGCCAGCGCACTGGGACCCTCCACCCAGCAGGCATGAGCACCCTAGAGGGAGCCCACCCCCTTCAGCCTGGCGGAGCTCATGTCCAGTGTGCTCAGCCCTGAAAGCTCTTGGGGTGAGGCTCTCGTGGAGGTCAAGGCTCAGTGCTCCCGAGGTAGCTGGGCTGGGCTCTCCTTCAATGAGCCCACACCCCTGCCCTGCAGGGCTCCCCCGCCCAGGGCCTGGAAGGCAGCCCAGGGGAGCCCCGCATTGCTCAATGCATCCACATCCTGCTGGCCTGGCTCCCCAGTCCACTAGCCCCTTCTTGCCCTGGTGGGGAGGGTCCACCCAGGGCCCCTGCAGGTAGCTGCTGCCTGTCGGAAGATTCCTGGGGGCTAGCATTCAGGGGCCCCAGCTGTCCGCTTCTCTTTCCTCCTCGGAGCAGATGAGTACCAAGGCTGTGTCTTCTGTTCTCCCCTTCTCTGCCTGCTCTTCCTGCGCCATGCCACACCCAGGTTGGGGGTCCCACAGAGGCATTGATACGTCCACATCCCACGCAGCTCTCCCACTTAAAAAGGTACCACCCGTGGTTTGGAAAAGGTCCCTGTTGTTGTGGAGTATTGCCACAGCCACGTTTAGAACAGTTCCCTCACCCGTGAGCGGTCACCCCCATTTCTCCACTCACCCCTGGACCCCCATGCCCAGTCAGCCGCTCCTCTGTTTTCTACCTCTATGACCTGCCCAGCCTGGAGAGTTTATAACAGTGGGGCTCTAGACCCTGGTTCCCTTGCAAATGGCTTCTTTCCCTTTGCAGATGTTTTGGGGGTTCATGGAGGTATCAGACACCCCATTCCTTCCCATTACCAAATACGATTGCATTGATGCTAACCCCCCCCCACCACACGCACACACACACACACACACACACACACACACTATGGGCTCTTCCACCATTGGTTGCTACACACTGATGCACCCATCGGTCAGGTCCCTCACCAGGGCTCCGGGGCCGATGCTGCTATGAACCCTTGTGAGGGGAGTTGCTGTGAGCAACTGTTTTTATTTCTTGGCACCCGCGAGTTCACCTATCTGCGTCACGTGGCCTCTCTCCCCATCTTTGCAGCCGTTTGCTCGCCTTGCCCCCGGTGGCTCCCCTGACTCCCGTTTTCGGGACAAACAAGCTGGGCTCCACAAGGGAAGAGCAGGCCCTGGGCCAGGGAACCGCAGAGGCAGTGTCTGAGGTTGGAGGGAAGCCAGGCGTGAGGCTGCAGGCGGCACCTCCACCGCCCAGTAGAGGTACCTGCAGTCCCGCCCCCTCCTCTCCCTCCTCTCCCAGCACAGTCAGAGGTGCAGGGGATGGTCTTGGAATCAAAGGACTCAACAATGACGCACTGGCGGGTGCAGACTGACTCCTGGATCCCTTCCCTGGAATGGGCTGCAGGGATCTGGGGTGGTCTTCGGATGGAGCAGGACCAGTCTGCTTTCTTCTGCTCTGTAAAGCGGGGTCTGCTATTTCCGGGACAGCTGTCCCTTGAACAACACAGGCTGGGGCGGCAGAGGCCTCCTGGAAGATGCAGTGTTTTCCATCTCCTGGGGTCTCACGAGTCAGCCCCTCTCCCGGCCCCAGAACGTTGGCTGGCGTTGGGAAAATCCACTGAGCATACCTAGAGGGTCACCTCCATTGTAGGTGGATTTCCTGCTGCATGGAGATCACCCCTGCTGACCCCCTCATGGTTCCAGAGTCCATTTGCCTCTTTTCTTTATACATACTGTGGTGGAACTGAATTTTGGTCAAGTTAAAACAAATGATGGTGCTGTGAGTTAGGACCGTCTCGGAAATGCTGCTATCACTTCTGTGCACGTGTGTGTGTGTGTGTTTCGGGATGTTGATAGTGTAGCTACAGTGTAGTTGGGCATGGCCCCACCGTCCTCCTCCTGGAAGCACTCCAGCCCGCTCCTGCCCACTCTGTCTCTGCAGTTGACAACATGCCCTGAGTTTTCTGGGCCAGTCTGAATTGTCCTTCCAACCAAGCCCCGTTTCTGTCTCCCAGCAGACAAGGTGAATTCGCTTCCTCACCAGTGTGGACGGAACAGAGTTCCGGTGGGAGAGTGCTGGCTGAGTTACTCAGAACTCTTTTTCAGGAGCTGGTGAGAGCTGGCCAGTGCTCTTAGCTCTTGCCCTCCTGGTCTTTCAGCCTGTCCTCCAGGGCCTCGAGGTCAGAAGCGGTCAGCCTCAGAAGCGCTTTCCTGCCCCTCTGCTGCCTTGACCAGAGTTCGCACTCCTGCTCAGCCCTAGCACTCTCAGGGGGCTGCGCACTGCAATTCTGGTGCACGCACATACACACATATACACACATACAGACACACATTCACATATACACATACACGCATACACATGCATACATACATGCATACACACATACATATACACTTATACACATACACATACAAAAGCATACACATACACACATACACGCACATACAACATACACATGTGTACATACCTGCATACACACATATACACATGCATACACATGCACACACATATACACACATACACACGTACACACATACACATATACATGCATACACACCTGCATACACATATATACGCATGCATACACACATACACACACACACTACACATACACATATACACATACAGACACACGTGCATACACACATACACACAAATACACATTCATGCATACATACACACATATACACATATATACATGCATACACATACACACATACACATACACACACATGGGCTGGAGCGATAGCACAGCCAGCCTGGCCGAGCTGGGTTCGATTCCTCGCCCCTCTCGGAGAGCCCAGCAAGCTACTGAGAGTATCTCGCCCACGCGGCATAGCCTGGAAAGCTACCCGTGATGTATTCAATATGCCAAACACAGTAACAATAAAGTCTCATGATGGAGACGTTAGTGGGCCCGCTCGAGCAAATCGATGAACAATGGGAGGACAGTGTTTGTTTTGTTTGACACATACACATGCATACATACCTGCATACACACACACACACATATACACACTTATACATACACATGCATACATATCCACATGCACATACCCACACAAGCATACACATACACATACATACATATACATATACACATACATACATGTACATACCCGCATGCACACATATATACACACGCATATACATGCATACACACACTGCACATACACATACATATACAGACACACATGCATATACACATAATCACAAATACACATTCATACATACATACACAATATATACATGTATACACACATACACATACACATGCATACATACCTGCATACACACATACACACATATACACACTTATATATATATACATGCATACATACACACATGCACACATGCACATACGCACACATACATACGTACACATACACACATACACATACATACACGTACATACCTGCATGCACACATATATACGCACACATATACATGCATACACACGCATGCTGCCCGACGTGTGTGCTAGAGATCACTTCTCCCCGGGTGCTTCCTTCCTGTGGCCCCCCCATGTCCTACTTATTGGCCCACACTTCTTTAGCCTTCAGAACACTGTAGATTCTACAGGGGGTTCATATGGCCCCCAGCGCTGAGCTCAGAATGAGGAGGGGGGCCACTTGGTCAGGAGTCAAAAACTTGCCTAGAACTACAGTACCCCATGGGTGGTCACGAGCTCTAAGAGCAGATCAAGCTAATTAACTACCTGCCTTCATTTCTTCATCTGGAAAATGGGCTCAAGGGTAGTATCTGTGGGGTCAGAGAACTGAGACCACAGTGGGGGGGGGGGGGCATTCGCCTTGCATACAGGGGATGGAGGAACAAT
Organism: Sorex fumeus; assembly: GCF_029834395.1. Classification (NCBI taxonomy): domain Eukaryota; kingdom Metazoa; phylum Chordata; class Mammalia; order Eulipotyphla; family Soricidae; genus Sorex; species Sorex fumeus. The sequence continues at coordinate 50,582,635 of NW_026606185.1, read as the reverse complement.
CCCCGACACCACATATGGTCTTCTGAGTACTGCCAGGAGCGATCCCTGAGCACAGAGCCAGGAGTAAGCCCTGAATACTTCCAAGATATGCCTCTTTTCTTCACTATGAGAGAGAGAGAGAGAGAGAGAGAGAGACAGAGAGAGAGAGAGAGAGAGAGGAGAGAGAGACTAGAATCTACTAGATGGAGGCTTGGGAGCAAACATATGTTGCATGCACAAGATCTCAAGACCTCAGTCTGATTCCAGAGAAGGAGAGAAGGAAGGAAGGAAGGAAGGAAGGAAGGAAGGAAGGAAGGAAGGAAGGAAGGAAGGAAGGAAGGAAGGAAGGAAGGAAAGAAGGAAGGAAGGAAGGGAGGGAGGGAGGGAGGGAGGGAAGAAGGAGGAAGGAAGGAAGGAAGGAAGGAAGGAAGGAAGGAAGGAAGGAAGGAAGGGAGGAAGGAAGGAAGGGAGGGAGGGAGGGAGGGACAGGGCAGGAGGGGATAAGGAAAGGTTCCACTCCTGGGTGGAACTGCTGGTGTTAAGTGGATGCCCCTCGCAGGTAGAGCAGCGCTGCCAAGGGCTTCTCTGCAGCGGTTGGGAGCCCCAGGCCCGCTCTCTCTGCAGTGCCACAGCCCGAATGGGGCAGGGGCGGGTTGAGATGGTGGCAAGTGTGCAAGGACGAGTGAAAGGAATGTGAGCAGGTTTATCTTAGAAATACTGATTACACGCTGCCGTGAGAACATTCTGGATAACGTGTTGTCTGAAATATGTCGTTAAAGTCAAACCTTTCTGTGTGGATTTTTTACCTCGGACATTTAAAGCTACACAGGTGGCCTGCATTTGTCTGCCCCGTTCACCCATGGGATGGGCTGGGCCGGATGGATAAAGAAGAGCTCACAGTGAGGCAAGGGGGGGGGGGCACAGCCAGTGGGCTGGAGCGCAGGCTTTGCCTAGGGGAGACCCCCTCAGCACCCCTGGGAGCCATCCCTGAACGCTAAGCACCGCTAGGGGTCACAGATCAGGTCAGACGGTGCCCACCTTCAGGCAGAGCTCAGCCTCCCTGGACCTCCGCTGCGGGGCCATAAGGAGGCAACCGGGGGCTCTGGAGCGGGGGTGCGAGGTCGAGGCTGGCTCCTTCCTGAAGGCAGGAAAGGGGGAGCACGGCCCAGCCCAGGCCCCTCTGCTCCTGCACTTCCAGGGGTATCAACGACTCAGGTAGCTCCAAGATGCTCCCCGAACCATAGCCCCCCACTCCAGCAGCCCTCCTGGGCCTGAGCGAGGGGGCCGAAGCCGACGAGGCCAGCCCCTCCTCTGTTCAGAGCCCCAGATCCCTTCATCTGTAGCCCCCTCCCAGGGCCCAGGCTTGATTTGCGACCTTGTTTTCCCGCCTCCCCCATCCCCCGGGTCCCCAGGCGCTGACTGCAGCCTCCATTACCAACCGTGTGACAAGAAATGCAGCCCCCTTATTAAAATAATGTAATGTCTAACTAAAATAGAAACCCCAGATAACAGTTTTTGATGTTTTAATGACTGGGCTCATTAGACAGACTTCCCACTTAAAGTGTCTGTCTAGCAATTAAGGCTAAAAAAATCAGAAATGATGACCACACCTTCTGTGGCTTAATGGTTACTCTGAAGGCTGGTCTTATTATCTCGGTGATACAGTCTGTGATAAAAAAGAATTTAAGATACTCTCCCAAGATTTATTTCCCCATTAGCAAGCTGGAGGAGGAAGGTTAAGAGTACTCTTAAGGTCAGTCCTGGAAAGGGAGCCGGTGAATAATAAGAGGCCGAGAATGTCCCTCCCGCAGAACCAGCCCTCCTCCGGGCCCTGTGGGGGGGCCCCCAGCTCTGCTGAGGGGGTCTGACTTCTGCCTGTCACCGGGACGCCTGCGAGTCGTTCCTTTAAGTGACCCCAAGCAGTTTATTTTCCTTAATTGTCAAGCATGCAGGCTGAACAGAAGGATCACCTACTTCCACGTAAATTATTTCCAATCCAAATCTGCTGACGGTGGAGAAAAAGTTGGGAGAGGAAAAAAAAAAAAGAAAACAACAAACCAAAGCGCTTGATGAGAAAAACCTGGGAGGAGGTGCCCACAACCCCCAATACAGAGTTCCTGAAGGCAGCGGGGATGGAGGGCACTGATGGGAGAGGAGAGAAGGGAGGGCCAGGCAAGGAAACGGTCTCTATGGCCAAGGAAGTGGGGAAGGAGGGGCTGGGAGGACCCCATCCCGGGAGCCTTGGGCGAAAGGAGTGGGGAGCAGTTTGTCAGTGACAAGGCTGGGGGGAGCATGGCGAGGCCCTTTCCCCTTTCCCTGGGCTTGTCTGCAGTGATGAATGATATTTGGACAACAGAGACCATTAACGGGGGAGGGGGCGGGGGCAGGGGAATGGGGGGGAATTGCTGAGATTGGAGGCTCATAACCGAGGTTCTTATCAGAGGGGGTTCTGCTCAGCGCCCCGGGGCCGCCTGACACCCACCCCCGCCCCACCCCACCCCATCCCTGCATTCGCAAAAGGGTTTGAAGGACTTGAACCCACCCCCGCCTCACCCCCTGTCTCATTTTTCAGGGCTCACACTTGATCTCCCTTCACTGCTGGTTCCCGCACCCAGCAGCCTTTCCTGACCTCGCCCTGACCTCTCCCGGCTGGAGTATCTCTGGAGAGGGATGGAGGGGTGGGGTGGGGGGGTGTTCCAAGGTATGTGTGCTGGGAAAAGGGGTGCTGGTAGTGCCAAGTTTAACCTAAGTGAGAGTGATAAGTGCAGAGCGCAGTCCAAGTGCCCCTAAAGGCTCTCTCTAGAGCCTGCCGCGTTGAATGGAGAAAGTGGCGATGCTTTGGAGGTGTCTGTGCTGCCGAGGACTAGGAGTTCCTGCCCGCTGTTGATTAGCATCTCTTCCCTGCCCGGCCTTGTACCGGGACAAATTGTCTGAAAGACGAGACAACATGCTCCAACGTTTACTCTTTGCAGGGCTCCCGAGTCCCCCCTTCCTACACCCCGCTTCGGGCAGCGGTGGCATCATTTACCGCTCAGGCTTGCTGGGTAATTAATAAAACATTTTGTCGGCGCTCACTTATTCCTGGCAGCAGGCCTGTGCCGAGGACAGCTGCCGGAGTCCCATTTTATCGATGAGGTAAGCAAGGTAGCGTGTAATAGGACGAGGAGAGCAGCGGAATATGCATTAGCCACCGAATTCCAGCCTGCCCGGATGGGAGAGGAAAGTAGCAAATTGGAGATTTGGGTGTCTCTGTCTCCTTGCTCCGCTTTTCATAGGAATTGGCTGTAGGGGCTGGAGAGATACCACAGCCCCTAAAGCCAACAGTTGAGGGTAATCAAGTCAGGTGCCGGCCTTGCACGCAGCTCACCAGGGTTCGACTCCTGGCATTGCATTTGGGCCCCCAAGCACCCACCAGGTGTAACTCCTGCATGCAGAGCGAGGAGTTACCCTTGAGCATTGCCAGGTGTGGTTGTAAAACTAAAACAAAGAGTTGGCTTTAATCTTCCGTCTGAAAGACAGCCTCACCACCTCTTGGGTTTCAGTGGGCAAAAAAGGAAATGTTTCCTGTTGACTGTTGAAGACAAAGCCTTAGAATTAGCCAGATTGAGACCAATTTTTTTTTCCGTGAGGAAAAAGGGCTTGGCCATACCCTGCGGAACTCCGGGCTCTATACTCTGGGGCTCAGTGCTCCTGGTTGCTTCCTGCTATGCTGGGGTGCCATGGAGTGCCAAGGATCTAACTGGTTTGGCCACATACAAGTGCCTTAAGCCCTGTACTATCTCTTGAGCCTCCTTATTGGCTGCCTTAGTCACATCTTCAAACTGATCCTACTCAAGTCAGGGCATGGGACTCATTGATTGACTGATATCTGGTCACCTGTTTCACATTGGATCCCAGTATGAAATTTGTCTCATACCACAAGGCCCTGGGTAGGAGCCAGGAATCCACCAAAGGAAATCAGAAACTGTAGCTTGTGAAGGTATAAGAGATTCTAGGCAACCAGAAGCACAGGATTTACTGGAGAGGCGCCCCTGGTAACCAAGCCAGGCTTGGAAAACAAAGACCATCTGAATGATTTGGTCCTTCCCCAAGACTTGTAGGAACTGGGAAGCTGTGGAACAGGCCTCCTGGCTCTGGCTGAGTCCAACTTGTAACTTTGGCTAGTTTGCTTTTTCTAAATGGACCTTTCTAGAGCATACTGAACAATAGCACTGTAGCACTGTCCTCCCACTGTTCATCGATTTGCTCGAGCAGGCACCAGTAACGTCTCCATAATGAGACTTGTTACTGTTTTTGGCATATCGAATACACCACAGGGAGCTTGCCAGGCTCAGCAGTGTGGGAGGGATACTCTCGGTAGCTTGCTGGGCTCTCCAAGAGGTGGGATGGAGGAATCAAATCCGGGTCGGCCGTGTGCAAGGCAAACGGCCTATCCGCTGTGCTATCGCTCCAACCCATGCTGAACAATAGAAACAAGAAATGTTTTCTAAGACATAGACAAGGTCAAGTGGGATGTCATTGCAAGACACTAGAGTAAGTACAGGGCCTTTCAGTACAGACCCTGACCCATGAAAGAGGCCTTGTTAACCCTCATACCTAGAGTCCATCTTGCCTTACTGCCTTATATTGTTCAAGGCCTTGCCCAGAAGGTGAATGAATCAGCACATCTCCACCCCAAGTCTTCCTTGTACTGGTATTCTAATCCATGGTGGACTTTGGGCCATTCGGTGGTTTGTGGGATTTGTTTGTGCCAGTTGATTTTTAACTTATCTACCAATGACTCAAGGGAAGAGATTTTTAGAGAAATCGTTCTGAGACTTATCAGAAAGAGTGCTGTGATTGATTGATTGCCTGCTGAGAGGAGCAGAATGGTTTAGGGAAGACATTGGTGGTAGTGGTGAGTAAAACAAACAAACAAAAACCTCAACATAGTTATAATTGAAAATGCCATTTATTATAAAGATACAAGGGTATGTCATGGATCCTAAAAGCAGAGAAAACATTGCGATCAGATTTCAGGAGAGGCTGGAACCAAGAAAAACATCGGCAACCAATTATTTCCTTGATATCTGTCTATTGTTCTGGGGCTGTGTGCTGTCTCATCTTGATTTCTCATTCTACGGTTAATGAATCACTTCCTTTTGACACACCAGTGCTCTTTGATTTTCCTTGTACACAAGAGGGCCATGCAAGATCCATCTGCCCATGGCTGTCGCTGCCAGCCACTTGTCTAGCTTAATGCGTTATGTGTACTTGATCCAATCAGCCCTGGCCAAGGAGTAGGGATCCTTAATAAGCTGGGGAACCCTGAGAGATAAAAGAAGAGGGCCAGTTTTCAGGAAAAGATACTCCACAGGAAACTTTTTCCTCTTTACTCTGGGATTTTGCTGAATAAGCTTGGATCCTGGGAATGGAGGCCATCGTGATCGTGATTGTAGCGCTAATGGGATGATGGCGGCAGGGGCAAAGATACAGAAATAATCCAACTCGGAGAACCCTTACAGGACTTAAGGTCTAGGAGGGGGAAATGGCTTAGACACACACACTTAGACTTTGATGACTTCCATAAAGCAGATGATGGCAAGAGAGAGGGTCCAGGGGAATAAGGCCCCTCGATGGTTGGCTGATGTGTTCTTACTCTCCCTTCACCCATTCCCTTCAAGTCTGCCCACATGGGACAATGCAGATTTAATAAGTGTTGTGGCCTTACTGTTATTTTTTTTCTTATCTTACATTGAGCTGTGGACTTTATTTTATTTTTCTCAGGGGGACACACCTAGTGGTTCTTGGGGGCTACTTACTCAGTGCTTGGGGGGTCATTTCTAGAGGTGCTCCTGGACAATGCTGGGACAGTGATGTGCCAGGCATCAAATGTGGTGCTCTCACATGCAAAGCATGTGCTTCAGGCCTTTGAACCATCTCTCTAGCCCAAGATTCAGACTTTTGATCCTAGGTGCAAGCACTGGGTCAAGTGACCCATCTCTTTTAGCTGACAACTGGATTAGTGCCACCCTCCACCTACCCTCCATACTTATGTCCTGTCAGCCCCTTGTCCCCCACCTTTGCCAACTCCCTGTCAAAAGTTGGTGCTTCCTGATCATGACTTTAAAACAACAACAAATCAGAATAAGGTCATGCCTGAGCCCAGGAAGCAATCTGTGGCTGCCTTGATGTCATCCGGGACCCCATCTCCTTCTGCTCAACATACCCTGCCCAGAAAGTGCATTTCCAGACAAAGAGTTGAACAGTTGAGAGCTTTTACTAAGCTCAGCTCAGCTGGTAACCTGTCTTTAAGAGATCCCTGTGATTCAGCGCTCTCTCTCTCTCTCTCTCTCTCTCTCTCTCTCTCTCTCTCTCTCCTCTCTCTCTCTCCCCTCCATTTCTCTCCTCTAGAGAAGCCCATGTTCACTTTTGAACACATGTTCATTTCTCCTCACTCTCACCTCTCTCTCTCTCTCTCTCTCTCTCTCTCTCTCTCTCTCTCTCTCTCTCTCTCTCTCTCTCTCTCTCTCTCTCCCCCCTTCTGTTTCACACATGCCATGGAGAAACCCAAATGCCTCCTACTTCTTAGTTTTCCAATCAGACAATCTCTGTGGACACATTCCATTTCCCTCTCCCCGATCAAGTTGTGTACATGAGTTTCTCTGCCTCAATGAGGAGATGCCCTAACATGAGAGTGTATTCGTGGCTCCACAAGGACCCGAGTCTCTGGGATGGAGCTGTGGGTGTTATCAGACTTTCCTAGGAGTTTACGGAAGAAAGGGCATTTGGAGGGAGCTAGGTGGTTACCTGGATTGCTGCCCACCTGGCTAAGTGAAGTATGGCTTTCTGCAAGTGGCTGCTTCCGCGTAAGTGGTCACCAGCTGTTTTGCAGCCTGTGGGCCTCAGGCTCCCTCCCATCTGGCTACTTTGGGAAAGCAAAAGACAGGGGACAGCCATCTGTCTCTCCACTGGGTCTACATGCAGCCTGGCTGTTGGAATTCTAGGTTGAGAACTTACATGGAAGTGCCTAACTCTTTTAAAATTTCTTTTAAACTTAAAACAGTTTTTAAAAGATTTCAGCCTGAAGCAGTAGTACAGAGATAAGGGCACTTTCCTTGTAAGCCTCTGACCCTGGTCCAATCCCAGCACCTCAGGGTCCCTCACTGAACAGAGCTAGGAATAGCCCTGAGCGCTGCTGGAGTGGCCCACAGACCAAAATAAATAAGTTAATGAAACTTTTCTGGGTGTGTGTGTGGGTGTTTGGGGGGCCATACCTGGTGGTGCTTAGGGACAATCTTTGATTCAGTGTTTGGGAGAACCAAACAAACAGTGCTCGGGACTCAACCCCAGGGCGGTAGGTGCAACGCATGCGTCTCCAGCCCATTGCGTGATCTCCCCAGCCCCTAAAACAAATGTTGTTGTGATTCACTGTCAGCAAATGTTTGATCCCAGACTAGTTCATTTACCTATTGGCTTGAGAGCGCTTAAAAATTTCTCAGGCAGACCCAGAGAGATAGCAGTCCAGGGGTAAAGCAGTTGCCTTGAACATGGCCAACCTGGCTTTGATCCCCAGTATCCCGGATGGTCCCTTGAGCCCTGCCATTGAGTGATCCTTGAGCATCACTGGGAGTGGATCCCCCAAAAGAAACTCCTCAGGGGAAAAAAATGGAGTACCAAATGGATACCATTTCAGAAACCATGGAGCCAAGCAAGGCATCCCTTCACCCAGTAGGGGTGGTGGAGATGCCCTGGCTGGCCCTGCCTCGGGAGGGACACCTGGCTGGCTCTCCCCCATGCACGCTCTCTGGCTTCCACCCCAGGCCCCGGGCTTGGATGCAAGTGAGGATCTGGGAGGAGCTGGATTTTTCGCTTGGGGTAAAACAGCAGCACCACTGCTTGCCTGGAACTGCCTCAGTGGCAGCTGGGTGGCAGTACGGGGGTTCCAGGAAGGGGGGATATAGAGGCATCCCCAGACCCAGCAGGACCCAAGCTGGGCTGCACAGCAGGTGGGGATCGAGGGCGGTCATTGGCTTTCTGGGACATACTGGTTGTGACCTGGCAGGTGGGAAGTTGGGGGGAAGAAACGTCTGCCCCAAGCTTCCCTGTCCACGATGCTCACCAGAGAACCACACTTGGCAGAAACACACATTGGCCACCTCTCAGGTGTGTGGCTTCTGTGGGCTGGGCTGGCCGTGCTTTCCACCGCCTGGACTAGTGCTTCCCTGGAGCTGTATCCGAGTGGAACCGCTCTGCCGCATGCCTCCTTATTGGCCTCAGAGTGTTTCCCTTTATCGACTGAGACCTCAGCAGACAGAAGGCACAAGGAATGGTTGCAGGACACTGTGGAAGGTGCTTGGTCTCAACGCACCCGGCCTGGGTTCCATCCACAGCCCTACACCAGGTTGCCTGGACACCTCTAGGAGACATTCCTGAGCACCACCTGAGAAAACACACACACACACACATACACTCGCACACACTCACACACACATGCACACACACAGACTCACACATTCACACACACATGCACACACTCACAAATACACACTCACTCACACTCATACACATACTCACATGCACGCACTCACACATACATTCACACACTCACACATACACACTCACACTCACACACATTCACACACTCACACTCACATTCACACACTCACATTCACATGTACATACACATTCACACACTCACATACACATTCACACACACATACTCACACACACTCACACATACGCACACACATTCACACACTCACACACTCACATATACACACACACTCTCACACTCACACACACATACACACATACGAGAGACTACATATCCAAACTACAGGTACTCCATTTCCTTGCAAGGGCAATAAAACCAGACTCAATCACTCAATTAAACTGGGCCTCTAAATCACTAAGACTCATTCAGGAGTGTTGCTTTCAGGGCCAGACTAGGAGGGCATAGGGGAGAATCTCCTGTCCAGGGTTTATTTTTTCTTTCGGTGCTGGGGATCAAACCAGGACCTCACACCTGCCAGGTAAGCATCCCCACTGAGCTGCCTTCCCTCACCTCCCAGGTTATTTTCTAAAACCGCCTTCCAACATCTGCTGGGCTTGGCCTAGTCCTACCCAGTGATCTCTTTCCTACTTTCCCTCTATTTTAAAGCCTGCACAGTGAAAAGCGGGGTCCACGCGGTGACCCTGATGTATCAAATGTTGGTTCAACTCCCACATTTTACAGAGGAGGGGCCTGAGACCCAGTGGCTTTCCTTCGGATTTGGTGCGTCACTGGTGGCCCCCGGAAACAAAACATCTCCCCAGATCAGATGCTATGACTATACGGGCTGGTGTCGGCAGCTCTCCAAGTGCCCACACATGAGCTGAAGACAGGAGAGGGTGGGTTGCCAGGGCCTGATATGATGCCCAGTGCCACATTGACCCTCAGAGCTGCCACCTCTGCCCTTGGGACACAGCACCCAGCAGCCACAACTAGGGCAGCGGCCCAGTAAAGCTGCCAGTCTTCTGGACCGGAGGCTTATTATAAACAGGAAACATTTTCAGCTTCAAATAAGAAGCCAGGGTGCCATCCAGAAGTACCTTCCCGTGAAAAATGTATGACTTCCCTGGACAGCTGGCCACCTCTTCTGTGTGGGACCCCTGGGCCTACATCCCACAAAACTTGGGTCCCCGTTTTGCCTTCAGAGTTTCCCTGAAGGCCGAGCTCAGCACAGGTAGTCGTGGGGGTAGTTTGTGAGAGACCCAGTGCACAACACTCCCTGCTGTGACCCCAATATTCCGCATCAGCCTTACACGAGTCCTCGGTTCTAGGCTGTACCACACTGTCTGGACTCTGGATTTTGGGAGACCAGAGTTCGTCTGCTTTCAGGTTTAAGTCTTCCCTGCTCTGCGTGCTGGGGGCTGACCAGCCCTCTGGGTCCCCAGGATCCCTTGCAGTGGTGGGAGGGGGCAGAGGTTCTTCCTCATGGGGCATGTTGGGAGATGTTATCAGCTGAAGTACGAAGAAGAGAGAAGTTGGGGTATCTCTCTTCCCCAGCTCTCTCCAAACCAGGCAGCATCAGCTCCTGGGGTTCTGGTCTACACTGCCCCCTCTTGAGTGCCTTTCCAGCTCTCTGCTATTGTGAGTTCCCTGGCATGCGTTGTCCTTCCATTAAATGCTCATTGGAGTTACCTGGTGCTGATTGTTTCCTGTCCTCTAAGAGATTCAGGTGTTAGGAGCAGAGTCCCTTACCCCTTAAGTCTCAGTGTTCAAGCAGGTAGCAACGGTATTTCAGGAATTTCCCCAAGTGAGTAAAATTCGTACCCCAAAAGGAAAAAAAAATTCCTTTTTTCAGAAAAGCCAGGTAGAGCACGCAACTGGAAACCAAAGCTAGAGAAATGTGTTCAGTATCTTATTTTAGCTTTGAACATCAGTATATGTGTGTTCACTGATTCTTTCTGTCTTGGCCAAGACCTTTTCATGCGCATGCGGGTCCATTGCACGGGGTTCTCTCACTGTAGGTCTGTTTGCTTTTAGCTCATCCCCCTCAAGAAGGGGAGGGGGGTCTTCCAAAGGTTCTAAAAAGGGTTTATAAACGTGGAGTAAAAAAATTTGAAGACACCGATCATATTTGCGTGCAAAATCCTTCTAGGTTTCTGGTTTGCTTTCCAATGTTTTATTAGCTCACCCACACCTAATTCGAGAGCATTTGTTTTAATGACTCACCTTTGAGGCGTCAATTTCCTTTGCATGAACACTTTAGCGCCGCTCTCTTTTGTACTTCTGTTTCGTCAGTTTACATTGCGTTTAATTACCTTGTGAAATAACAAGCGCGACTGGCACGAACAGGTTTGGGCACAGCCCAGCTGCTCCTGGCCAGGCGTGCAGAGCTACCAACGTCCCCGCACTGGAGCGCAGGAGCTGGAGGCCTTGTCACGCCGCGTGGAGAGTGGCGGAAAATGGCAGGGGATGGAGAGAGCGAGCTTGGACACGGGGTAGCCCTCTTCTCCGTGCAACCAGGACACCCTGACTAGGCAGGGGTCCCCCCGTGGAGAGTTAGTTCCCCTTGGATGGCTTCCAAGTACTGTCTGATTGGCATCCACACCCTTCTTGCGTGCCACGGTTCTTTCTTCCCGAGTCCTCGTCTCTCCATAGCTTGACCCAGGACTGGTGAAGTTGGGGGGCGGGGTGAGTGGGTCTTGGGTGGCCTGAGGGTGACCTCTCAGAGCACTGGACTCTGGCAGGCCTCAAAGGTTCCTGGGGCACCCATGATGGATATTTGCACATAAGTGAGAGGCAGAATCTTGTTGCCAATCAGAAATGGCCCAACATGTGGCAACATCACGGGTTTCTGTTTGGAAGATTAGAACTCCGGCCCGGCCTTCTGGGCCTCCAAGAGAATGAGTTACTTCACTTTGGGGCTTGTGTTGGTGCCCACCTGCAGGGCAAGAGATTGGGTCAAGCGACTCTGAGATTCCTTCAGCTCTCTGAGTCCTTTGCCTGGTGATTCCTGCCCCCAGAGCTGTCCAGTGTAGCTGCCCTGTGCACATGAAATGCGGCCACTGCAAACTGAGCTGCCTTGCCCGAGTTCTCCCTAAAGCAATGCACCTCATGAGCCTCCTCTCTGGGAACAATCATTGGACTAAAATAGGTTAAACGCAGGGCTAGAGAGAGCTCAAGGGAAGGAAGACTACTCTGCCTGCAGCACACCCTAGTCCATTTCCTAACACCCATGTTCCCCTGAGTTCAGAGCCCAGAGTACCTCTAAGCACCATTGGGAACACCCGCCCCCCCCCCCCGTTATATTAACATGCATTTCACCTGTTTCTTTCACCATATTTATGTGGCTACCAGACCACTTGGAGGGTCTCCAACATGGTGCTCAGGGAGGCCAGGGGTCACTCCTGCTGATATTCAGCCAACCAGGCTAGATTTTAGTGGTCAAATCTGGTGACAGAGTGCTGACAGGTCAGGGATGTTGGGGGGTCGGGGGGGTCATGTGGGCCACCCTAGGTAGTGTTTGGTGGTATTTAGGCCTAGACCCAGCAGTTCTGAAGATCAGGAGCTTCTTCTGGGGCCCGGGATCAAACTCAGGGCCTTGAGTGTGCACCCCTGAGAGAGTTCCCTGAGCTCCACAGCCCCTGACTCCTACCCCTGGTCCTGTGTTAGGCCATTGGAGAGACACATGTGGCTCATGATGTGTTTCCAGGAGTATCTCGCCTGCACAGCAAAGCCTGGCAAGCTACCCGTGACGTATTCGATACAACAAACACAGTAACAGGTGTCACAATGGAGACGTTACTGGTCCCGCTTGAGCAAATCCATGAACAACAGGAGGACAGTGACAGTGACATGAAGGAGATGTTCATAGGTGGTTGTTCCATGTCCTTGGTACAGGAGGATGCGCCTGTGGGTGGAGCGGTCGGGAGCTGCTGTTGGTGGGCGGATGAGCCCTGGATCATTTGAAGGCAGCACACCGGAAGGCACTAGAGCAGGATAATCAGGACTGTGAGATGAGGCCTCAGACTGGGGGAGTCTCTCAGCATCCAGGGGAAGCGAACGTGCCTCACGGTTGGATTAAGAAAAGTTGCCGGGACCTTGACCTCTGTCCACACTGAACATCCTGGCATGTGTATGACCAGATGATCTGCCAGGCCTCAGTTTCCCTTCTGTGAAATGGGAGCGAGTGACCTAGACCTCCATTCCTACTCTAAAAGCCCTCCTTCCCCCGAGCAGTTCCATTCCTGGGCTTGTCCTCGTGGAAACAGGAGCAGCCCCAGTTCCTGTCTGCATGGGTTCGAGACAGCCCAGATCCCCAGATTTGGGGGGGGGGGGGGTGGACACGACACGACAAATGCCCAGGAACAGAACATAAGACGGAAGGACCTGGAGGCAGAGGGCCTAGGGGTGGGGGGGGTGGCGTCTTGGCGGAGGGAGAGAAAATCAGTATGAGAGCAGCCAAAGGAACTAATTCAGGTGCTGGGTTTCCAACCGTCAGTGAAGAAGTCTCTGCAGTAATAAATAGGATTATTGCCCATCAGAGTCCTTTCTGGGCAGTTGGTGCCTGCTGGTCTTCTTAAGCAAGACGTGGTAGAGCCACACACTACAGCATTATATTATTAAGTCATAAAGTCGGACGCAGAGCTGGTCCATGCCACAGAATAACTGAACCACAAAACCGTTCTCCCCGGTGAGAGAAGTCACCGTGGCCTGTGCAAACCCACGCCCCAGCCTCTGACACAGGGGCACAGATCAGTGCCAAGCAACAGGAGGCAGCTTGGTGGCATTGGGCTGGAGGGGGTCGGGGGTCAGCTGCTCTGAAAGGACGTGGGACTTCCTTTCCTGGTGAACTGAGTGTTTTGGAACGAGATGTTACTGGTAACAGCACCAGACTGGGGATGTATTTCATGCCACTGCTTTGGTTTTCAACGGTTCATTGTCTGTCGTGTGACTTTTGCATTCATGAACAAAGTGTCCCCTGTAAGTCCTGCTCTGCCTTCAGAAGTGTCGTCCTGTTTACCCTTCTGTGTCAGGAGGGCCACCACGGAAGCAGTAGATACTCTTTCTCCAGCCCCTTGGTGGCTGTGAGTTCCTCTGGTCTGGGTGGCACGTCCTACCCTGCTCCTTGTGCCCTTGACTGTTTCATTCTGGCTCCCCCTCGGGCCCTCTCTCTCCCCTCCCCATGTTGGGGTCTGCTGAGGGTGTGCTCCTGAGGCCCAGCCCCTGCTCCCCGCACTGTGGGGATCCGGATTCCCATCTCAGGAATGGAGGGGGTCCCTCCAGTTGGACTCCTTCCCTCATGCAGAGCCTGACCTGGGGTCTGTGCTCTTGGGATGAGAGTCCCGGCAGAGGACGAGAGACACTTGAGGAGGAGGGCTGAGGCGCCACCTTGGAAGTGTCGAAGGGTCCAGCGGTGGCCTTTAACTGCTGGCCTTCGGAAGAGTCTCAGGGGAATTGCCCGACCCCCAGGCCCCCCAGATGTGTGCTGGCAGGCTCAGATTCAGCCTGGAGGCAGCTGAGCGTCAATCTGGCCTTGTGCCATGTGAGTTGGGGAAACTGAGGGAGGGCAGGAGACTTAGGGAGTGCCCCCACTAATCCCTATATGTCCCCACCCCCTACCTGGGAGGTGGCAGGACCCGAGTCCTGGTTGTGACTGCTGAGACCTGGGGGAGATGGGAGACACTTCCCTCCGTGAGGCTGGGTGGGCACCCCTCAGCCAAGCCACAATGCCAGGCTCTGACCCAGTGCTTGGAAATGCTGCTGTCACCACAGTGAGCCACTTTGTCCCTCTCCCTGCTGTCCCTCCCCACTGCTACGCGCATATCCGGCATCCATGCACCAAGATGCCCAGCGGTTCTTCCTCACATCACTCCTCTACTCATTTATTCACTCGTGTGTGCATTCATTCACCGCGTTCTCTCACAGTTGCCCTGGCTCGGCTCACTTTGCTGGCTGCGGTGGTGCCCACAACCTTCCTCCCGCCCAGGTTCTGGATGTTTCTTACAGGGGGGGTCTCAGGAAGGGGTGGAAGGTTTGGCGTCATTTCGGGGTTTTGTTTTGGTGTAGGGGGCACACCTACCAGTGCTCACGGGTAACTCCTGTCTGCACTCAGGACTGACTTCTCTGGGGGTCCTTGGGAGACCCTAGGTGGTGCCTGTGTTGACGGGATGCAAGGCAAACTCCTGAGCCCCACACTATCTCCCTGGCCCCTGGGAGGGGAAGCCCAGTCGGGTGTTTTCAAGTACCACCCACCTCAGTCTCCTACCTGCCTCCCACCCCTCTCCTCCCAGCACAGAACAGGAACAGGCGTCTGAGAGACCTTTGGAACATTACAAAGAACTTGGGGAAAATTTTTGACTTTGATTTGTTTGTGACATGCACAGTTGGGTGAGAATGTGGCCCCCTGATTGCCTGGGGGGATGATGCCAGGCCTGAGGGCTATCCAGCTCATTCAGCGACCCTGGATAGTAACCCCACCCACCACCCCCACAAAGTACTGCAAGCAGGCCTGAAGCAGTTCCGTCTCCTGGGACTCTGATGAATGGGTAATGATCCTTGAAGCATGTTTGGGAAACACTTCCTCCCACTGGGCAGGCATCTGAGGGCACCCTGAGGGGACATGGATGCCCATCCACTCTCTCACTGCTGTGTTCTAAAACAAGCAAGTCCTGCCATCTGGGCACCCCCCCCCCCCCCAGCCCCATTCAAAGGAGAAGAGGCCAGAAAGCAAAGCACCAGGAGAGCGTCAGACGGTCTGAACGTGAAAGTTGTCCAGAGAGCCGCCGGCAGGGGTTCACCCTGTTCTACTGGGAGACTTCCAGGGAGATGAGCTCAAGGAAGAGGCCTCTTGGCACTGGCCGGGTCTCAAGGCCCTCGGTGGACGTGCTGGCCACCTGTCATCTACCAACACCAGCCCACCCCGCCCCTGCCCCTTTTAGCAAAGGCAATGGGGGAGGGGGTGGAAAGAAATGGATAAATAATGCCGAGGAAACAGCAAAAAGAAACAGATTACAAAGCACTTTGTAACATATAATCCCATTTTAAAGACCTGGCACTGTAGCACTGTCCTCCCGCTGTTCATTGATTTGCTCCATGGGGCCCAGTAACATCTCCATCGTGAGACTTGTTGTTACTGTGTTTGGCATATCGAATACGTCACGGGTAGCTTGCCAGGCTTTGCCGTGCCGGTGAGATACTCTCGGTAGCTTGCCGGGCTCTCTGAGGGGCGGAGGAATCGAACCCAGGTCGGTCGCATGCAAGGCAAACCGCCCTATGTAAAGCATCAAAATTCAAACCTCGGGAGGCCTGAGCTGAAACCCCCGGGCTCATGGGGATGGTCAGTGAGCGGCTTTTATTATCTACCTTTTCCTTGCTGGTAGTCTGTATTTCTGATTTCCCCCCCATATTCTTTCTATTATTTTTTATGATTCCATTATTGTCCTTATTATTCCAATATTATTTATTATTCTATTCTAATTATTCCATATGTTTCCATTATTTCCCCAT
Organism: Sorex fumeus; assembly: GCF_029834395.1. Lineage (NCBI taxonomy): Eukaryota > Metazoa > Chordata > Mammalia > Eulipotyphla > Soricidae > Sorex > Sorex fumeus. The sequence continues at coordinate 50,566,677 of NW_026606185.1, read as the reverse complement.
ATAAAACCCAGATTGCCTTTATAATAAGAAAAACTAGGAACCAAAAGAAGCAATGTGGACATTTTCCACTCACTTTTCCCCCCTCCGTCTCTGACATCATAAATGTCTGCGCGGTTCAGTTCTGTCGCCCCGCCCTCACCCCCCGGCTGTCTTTGCAAGGAGGGAGCCCGGGTGCAGGGCGGTGGGGCCTGCAGAGTGAGAACAAGGGGTAGGGAGTCACCATTAGCAGCTTCCGCCCAGACGTCAGAGAAGACCTGAGCCTGGGGCTGGGCTGTGGGGACCGTCCAAGCTGGGCTGTGGGGACCATCCTTCCGTGCGGTGGTTCAGGGTTGTCAGCGAGTCTGTGGTGGAGCCCCTGTGCCGTGGCCACCACCCGGCCCCCCTGTGAGTCAGCAGAAGACCAGTCTTGGGAACTCGGGGGGCCCCTAGGGAAGAGGCTGGTCCCCACCCAGCCCACGTGGTGCAGCTCGGACACTCGCTTCCGGCGGCTGACAGTGTTCTGGGAAAGCCGAGGGCACTTGGGTTAGTGGACTCAGAAAAGCAGTTGCTGGCCAGGCTCCTAGGGGCGTCCACCTCTTCGCCCCCCCCCCCGGTACCTGGGCACCCCAGGGCTCAACCACTGGGGGCTTATGGAGTGGGGGAGATTGTTTTTTGTTGTTTAGTTTGAGGTGTTGGGCCACACCCAGCAGTGCTCAGGACTTACTCCTGGCTCTCGTGCTCAGGGGTCACCCTCTGGGGTGCTGGGGATGGAACCCTGGTGGGCTGGGTGCCAGGCAAACGTCCTACCCATTGTGCTATGGGCTCCAGCCCTGGAACTTTATGGATTTATGTGAGATTTCTACTGCTGCCCCTGGACAGACAATTCCTTCACACACACCCGCCCCCCCAGAACCCGAGAGCCCTCTGCTGCCTCACCCCGCCCTGCAAAGCAGGCCAGCCTCCAGGGCCACTTGCAGAGCACCTGCGGCGGGAACAGCTCCTTCCGGGAGGCCGGGGGAGCCTGATTGTTTTTGTTCTCCGGGCATCTACCCTGGCCCCGACATCGGTCCATGGAAGGCGCCTGTGGGCGTGTGTGGAATTTGCCCCAACCTGCCCTGGGGAGAGAGGAGTTAACGGCGGGTGGGGCGAGGGAGCGGACATTCCTTCAGCACCTCGCACTAGTGCCAGGCACGTCCTAGTTGCACGTAGATGGATGGTGTGTTCGGCTGGGGTCTGCCCCGTCAGCAGCCCCCGCCTCTGGCTCCTGAAGCCGCAGGAGGGATTAGCCCACAGAGCCATGGGACCCCTCAGGGCTGAGTTCTGTCCTGTTCAGAGGCAGGGAGGGGAGGTCCCGTCCCTCCTGAGCAGGCCCACGTGCTGCCTTCTGCCCCTGCCCCTCAGCTCAGCCCAGAGGCTCGTGCCCTGACTTCCCATAGTGTCAGCCCCCCCCCCCCCCCAGGCCTCCTGCAGCCTCTGGGCACTTCCTCCTGCTCCCTGTGGCCCAGCTAAGCCCTTCCACATGGCCCCTGGCCCAGCAAAGGCTTGGAGAGCTGCCACCAATATCTCAGAGGTCCCCTTGGGTCTCTTGTCCCCGTCAGAGGTAAGGGGGTCTCGGCTGGAGCAGGGTCTGTGGGCCGCAGCTCAGCAGAGCATTTAGGGTATCTGGGGAAGCTCTAGCGCTCCGTGTTCCCTGGGACAGTCCCAAAGGGCACGCTGTGTCAGTGATGACCCCTGGCACACACATGTGTCAGTGACGATCCCACAGCACACGCGTGTCTCAGTGACAACCTCACCAGCACACACATGTCCCAGTGACGTTCCCACAGCACACACGTTTCTCAGTTCCTCACCAGCACACACATGTCTCAGTGATGACCCCACAGCACACGCATATCCCAGTGATGACCCCACAGCACATGCAGGTCTCAGTGATGACCTCACACATGTCCCAGTGAAGATCCTACAGCACACGTATGACTCATTGATGACCCCACTGCTCACACATGTCCCAGGGACAACCCCCTCAGCACACGTGTGTCTCAGTGACGACCTCACCAGCACACGCATGTCCCAGTGATGACCCCACAGCACACGCTCCCAGTGACAACCCCACAGTGCCGGGCTGCAGAAGCAGTGTTGAGGTAGTGTATGGAAAAGTGCGGGTGCTGGGAATATGGACACTCCCCCCCCCACACCCCGCACCCGTTTCCCACACCTCGGGCTGCACCGCCTCTTCCATGCTCTGAGCCGGGACCTGCTTGGTGCCAGAGAAGAGTTTAATTATCTAGAGGAAACAAAGTCAAGGAACGTCGGAGAAGGAACAGAAAACCCGTGCCAGCGTGTGAGTGACCTTGCAGCTGAATGCAGGCGCCGCATGGCAGGGGGGCCTCTCCCTCTGCTGTCAGGGGCAACTCAGGCCCTGCTCTCACCCCTGCTCCCACCCCTGCTCCCACCCCTGTTCTCAGCCCTGCTCCCACCCCTGCTCTCACCCCTGCTCTCACCCCTGCTCCCACCTCCCTCCTCTCCTGCTCTCACCCCTGCTCTCACTCCTGCTCTCACCCCTGCTCCCACTCCTCACCCCGTACTCTCACCCCTGCTCCAGTCTGTGCTGAGTGCAGCCTCAGGGAGCCCCTCAGAGCCAGCGTCTCCTCCTGCCTGAGCTGAGCGGACAGGGCGCCTCTGGGCACATGCTGCCCTCATGTCCCTGGCATCTCCCCTGGGTTCTCTTGGTGCCTGTGTACAGTGGCAAACTCGGGGCCCAGGACATGACTCCAAGAGGCTAGAGCGCCCGCATGGCCTGGGGAGCCCCTCTCAATCCCCAGCACTGCCCTGTCCCAGAGCACTGCCAGGCTGAGTGTTACCCCATCGCCATCGAGGGCCTGAACCTTGAACCTTCACCCCACTTTTCTGCTCTCACCCCTGCTCTCTTTACATCCCCCCAAGAGTCCCCGGTTGTGGCCCCCTGGCTCCTGAGCATGACCGGGAAGCCTGAACAAATGAACTCATACCCGGCACTGTCCCCTGCTCTCCCGGCTTCCCTGAGGAGTGGGAGCCACAGAGGTCGGGGGCCGGGTTGGGGGCGCCTCCCCTCTGGGGGGGGGGCTCATGGCGGCTAGTCCCCTGGTGTAGGCCCATCCAGGGGCTCAGGGGTGCAGGGCCTCACCCTATGGGACCACAGGGAACAATGTGGGTAAAGAGAGAAGGAAAGAATGGAGGAGGGAGGAGGGGGCCGGGAGCACTGAACCCCAGCCCAGGCCACAGATCTTGGGGTGGGGCGCCCACAGGGAGGAGGAGGCAGCTCTGGAGGTCAGACCCGGGGCTGGTTTGAGTTCTCGATGCGAGAGCCGCCAGCAGGAGCCTGTCTGTACCTGCCCGGCCCCCCGAGACTCTCCTGCTCCCCCCTGGTCCCCAACACTGGGCTGCGCCAGGCCGTGACCCCACTCCATGGCTTACATCTGCTGCCCGTCGGCCTGGCCCAGCCTCATCAGGGTGGGTTTCTGTTTTCTCCTCCCTGCCCCAAAAACCAGAAAACAAACCCCCAAAACGGTGCCTTCCTCTCTCTCTCTCTGCGGTGCACGGATTATTACAGTGTTCGCTCCCTTCGAAGGGACAAGAAAGAAAGTGATGGGTCGGGCGAGTGGGGTTTAATTGCGATGTACAGCTGCCCGGGGGCCTCCTGTCTGTCCCCTCGAGCCAGTTTGGGCCAAACCCGTTTTCCACAGCCAGAACGGGCCCAGCTTTCCACCGAGCTTCCTGCCAGGAAGCGCCACGCCCTGGCGCCCCGTGTTCACTCCAATCCTTTCCTTTCCTTTTCCTCTTATAAACTCTCCTTTCGGGGCATCCTGGGGGCGAGAGTGGGGAATGTGGCCGGGCAGGGGGGTGGGAGCAGGCACTCAGGTCCCCCTCCCCAAAAGGAGGTGGGTGGGGATGGGAGGGGCCCCAGGCTCTGGCCAGTGTTGTCCCTGGTGGGTGCTCAGTGCCAGGGCAGAGCAGACAGGAAGCCAGCACCCCCACACCCCTCCCTGTGGTATCCCCTCTCTTCCCCGCCCAAGAAAGAGCAGACCCCCATAAAGGATTTGAGGAGCAACAGGAAGAACGCCCCAGCCTAAAAATACCTCCCTCCTCTCGGCCTGAAAATACAGCGTCCAGCCTCCCAAAGAGGGAAATTCTACCTTTCCCCTTTGCATGTCTGCTTGGTTGCTCGTCAACTGCCCCTTTGGGTGTGGGGGCCCGGGGGGTACTTTACTCCCTGGTCCTGCCATGCCTGTCGGGAGTGGAGCTTGGGGGACAGGGCCCCTGGGAACGTCAAGCTGGAGTGGGAACCCCAGCAAACGTGCTCTGGTGTCGCGGGCGTTTGTCTGCTGTGCTCAAAGCGTGACACGCTATGCTCTCGTGAACATCGCGTTGGTGTGTTTGGCCTCGACTTTCCCTCTGGCTGTGCGGCTGGCATTGAAGGACAGTGCCTGGTCCCTGCGGCCCGTCAGGACATTGAAAAGGACTAGAAAGAACCCAGGGGTGGGGTGGGGGACACGCGTCATATTTCCCACCCAGAATGTCGCCACTGTGTAGACCCTAATGGGAATATGGGATGTGGGGGGAGGGGGCACAGAAGAGTGGACACTGAGATTGGCCGGGAAGGGGAAGAGCCGGACTCAGAGGAAAGTAGGAAAAGGATCCACACAGACCCGCGAGGAGAGAAGGCCGGGCAGCCTCTTTGTCTCTGCACGTTGCTAGTCCGGAAGCTTCCATGGGGTGCGCCTATGCCCTTGCTTCCATCCCGCACAGATGTCTCTCTCCGGAGAGGGATCGGTGGGGTGTGCAGATGCACAGGATGACTCAGGGGTGAATATCTGGGTCTCTCGGGAGCCGGGCGGGGCGGGGAGTTCCCTCTGCCAGGAGAACATTGTGTGGGAGAAGGAGCGGCCCCAGCTAGAGGCGGGCGGTTTTTTCCAGCTCTATGGGGCTCCCTGTCTGGCTTTTGCCGGGGGTAGGGGCCATTCTCCTGCTGACCCTGGGCCACCCCCTCCTTGCCTCGGTGGTCCCTGCGGCTCCCCAGATGCAGGCGGGGGGGGGGGGGCTCTTGGACAAGGCCCTGTGCCCGCAGGGATGGCCCCAGCCCTGGCTGTCTTTCATCCCTCGCTCAGGAGGCTGGAAATTCGGAGCTGAAGTTTGTTGGCTGCTTTGGGAAGGGAAGAACCTCACGCTGACCCGGGAAGCCTCGTTCCATGAAAATGGGGTCAGGGGTGGCCAGCAGCCCCACATACCGTCTCCTGTTGACCCCCAATAGGAGTGTCTTCAGCAGGGCAGACCCTGCGGGTCTGCACTAGCAGTGTGGGAAGCACCCGCAGCGAAACAGAAGCCCTGGAAAGTGAGGCCTAGCCAGGAGGGACCTTTCCCAATGGCAACGAAGGCGAGTTGGGGAGCGGGGCGCGGCAGGCCACCCAGAGAAACACCTGGCCAGGGCTGAGCCTGGTGATGCCGAGACAATGCGTTCATTTGTGCGACCAATGAAGCACCTGAGCCGTGTGAGCGCCCCTCTGGGCTCTGGGCCGGGGCAGGGGCGAGTGAGTTGGGCGGGGTGCAGCCTTTGGGGTGTTGGTGACCCACTCACAGGCCCCCCAGTGCCCTTGGTGGCGCGGGTGGGAACTGGCATATCTCCTTCTCCAACGTGCTCCCCTACAGCGCCTGTGTCCTCAGGCTCCTGCACCTTCCAGGGGCCTGGGTTCTGATCTCATAGGCGGGCTGCTGGAGGGCTGGCCATTAGCAGACAGAGTCCCAACAGGTCACCAGGCCCAGGGCAGCCCACCTGTATAGCACCCAGAGGCCAGGAGCCCTGAAGGTCTGGGCTCCCAGTCCCTAACTTCCGGTTCAGCCGTCTCTGTGTGACACTGTGGAACTCAGCCTTGGCTGCACCTGGAGAGACCTGAGGGGTGGTGATGAGGGGGTGGACCCCTCCTAGGAGAATCTTGCCAGCTAATCTCAGGTCATATGTGCCTTTGAACGGCCCCTGCAGTGACTCGGGCATGCACCCAGGGGCCCGACTTCAAGCTGGAGCATCAGTAACTTGATCCAAATGCTTCGCCTTAGCCAGGGTTTTCTAGACCCACACAACCTATCCGGTGTGTGTGGCATCGGGGCGAGGAAGGTGAACACACGCATACACACACACACACACACACACACACACACACACACACCCCGGAGGAGAGAATTCTCATTAGGAGAAACAACAGGCTCTGGCCACTCAGGGGAGGCCGCACTTTGCAGGGGAGGCTGGAAGGCCCGAGACCCCGGAACTTCCTGGTGGCTCGGCTGGAATCTGAGGCCACATTTCTTCCCACTTCTGGAGATTCAGCCGGCACCTGACTGGGCCCTCCGGAAAGGGGTCTGCTTTCCTCATCCAGATGTTGATCACACCTCTAAAGACGCCTTCATGGCTGCACCTTGGAGACTGTTGCCCCCTTCCCAAAGTTGGGGCCGAGGGCTCTGCTATCACCCACTCGCTGTTCAAAGTCAGATGCCAGAGTGTCGCTGTTGGGCAGGCTCCTGGGGTCATGGGGGAGGTTCAGGGAGGGGAGGGGCACCGTTTCCTCAGGAAGGAGTAGGTGCAGCTTCCCACCACAGCCTCCGCTGGCTCCACCCAAAGCCCCAAATCAGGTCAACTGTTAGGAGTTAGAATCTTTGGCCAGGAGTTGCTTGGACTAGCTGGGGCGGGTGTGTGTGTGTGGAGGGGAGCTTCATAACACTCCAGGGGACCCAGGATAGATACACTAAGCTGTACCCTACGCTTTCCTCCCAGTCCTACTTGCCTTCGTTCCTCCTCCTGGAGAGGTGTGAGGTGTGTGTGTGTGTGTGTGTGTGTGTGTGTGTGTGTGTGTATCTATGTGACTGTGTGTATGGGTCTGTGTGTGTTTGTGTCTCTCTCTGTCTCCGTCTTTGTCTGTCTCTGTATGTCTGTCTGTTTCTCTCTGTCTCTGTCTATTGTCTCTCTCCATGTCTCTCCATCTCTGTCTGTCTCTCTGTCTCTGTCTGTCTTTCTCTCTTTCTCTCTCTCTCCAGTGCCTTCCTCCCTGCTCCTCCTTCTGTCTCTCTCTTCTCCATCCCACATCTCACACAGGCAGTGGCGTGGACAGGAGACCCCACATCCACAGGGCAGCCTCCCCACCTCTTCCAAGGAGACCCACATGCCACTCTAAGGCTTCTCTGGGAATCCTGGGAATCTTGGGCTGTGGAGTGGGAATGAATGGCCGTTCCCACAAGCCCAAGATCCTTGTTAAAAAACTCCCTGGTGGAAATTCCCAGGGTGGCAGGCCGGGTGGCACCTCCAGGGCTGGTGGAGGGCACATCCCTGGGGCTGGGCAGAGCCACGCAGGGCACCGTCCAATTAGCCATCCCGGCAGCCGCCCACGTGGAAGCCAGCCCTGCCTGCTCCCTGGGGCTGGGGCCACCTTCTCCTGCTTTGCGGCCATATTGCTCAAATTTCCAAGATAATTATCCTCCCTGGTGTTGACACGGGCTCGGAAAGACCTACTTCAGAGGACAGGATTGCCAGAGATGGCTATCACCATTGTCCCCGTCCCTGTTCCTGAGGAATATGCCACACGCGAGAGACTAGGGAAGGGCTGGGCTGGAACCAAGTCCTTGTCTGCAGTGGCTTCCCCTGTAGGCTCCAACTTTCCAGCCACCCTCTCTCCAACGCTGCCAGACGAGGACACTGAGCCAGAGAGCCACTGTGGCCCCTATCATTTGAGACCTACCTGCCGGTGGACATTTGTGAAAGCGCAGACCATGGCTGACCACTGGCCATTCCCATCTGAGGACAGGAAGTGCCTGTCTCCTGCCTTCCGCCTCGGCCTGGTTCCTTGGTCTTCCTAGGCTCCCTTTTGGACCTGTGAACTGCATTGATTTTATTGACTTCCCATGCCCCCCTTCTCTCCATTCCCTCCTGTCGCCCCCACTTCTAGAGTCCCCAGGCTGCAGCTCACCCCTAAAGCAGAGAGGCGCCCCCCTGTGGAGTTGTTCTGGGTGAGGGTCACTGTCACTGTCCTCCCGTCATTCATCAGTTTGCTCGACCGGGCCCAGTAACGTCTCCATCATGAGACTTTATTGTTACTGTGTTTGGCATATCGAATACGTCACGGGTAGCTTGCCAGGCTTTGCCGTACAGGCGAGATACTCTCAGTAGCTTGCCGGGCTCTCCGAGAGGGGCGGAGGAATCGAACTCGGGTTGGCCATGTTGGTTGCGTGCAAGGCAAATGCCCTACCTGCTGTGCTATCGCTCCAGCCCCTGGGTGAGGGTAGAAACTCTTTCTCAGGCATTGACTGGGAATAGAGGTGCAAGGGTGCCGGGCATGGGGCTAAACAAGGTCACGTGATGGAGAAAGGCTATGGGGCAGGAAGGTGACGCTGGTCTTGGGGACCAACTTACCCCCTTGGCCCCAGTGGAGGATATCCCAGCCCCGGAGCCTCCGTTGCTTCACCTGGGGGAACCCCAGTGAGTTGGTCCCACTTCCTGCTCTGGGTAGCAGGGAGGAGGGAGGCTGGGAAAGGTTAGTTAGGGCTCTCATCCTTTCTGGGCTTCCCCCGCCACGCTTATGTGGATCCCACCCCAGTGACGTGCTGAGCAGCCGGAGGCAGAGCTGGGGACCCACGAGTCACTCCCCCCACCACACACACCTCTGAAGTCAGCAGCCTGGGGTCTTGGAGTCTTGGAGACACTGATCCCTCCTTCTTGCCAGGCTGCCCACGCTCGGGGTGGGGGGGGCCCAGCCTTTGGAGGATGTGGGTCCTCATGGAAGTAGAGAGCATTTAGCCCCCCCCCCCCCACCCGCACACACACATCCCCTTGGCTGCTCGGCTCCTGGGCCTCACCCAGGGGTGCTGGCGCCAAGGGGAGCCACACGGTGTTGGAAGCAGAACCCGGGCTTCTCGCGTGCAGAGCATGTGCTGCTACGGCCCTGTGAGCCCTCTCCCCATCCCTCGGCTCAGCACACGTGTGTATGTGTGTGTGTGTGTGTGTGTGTGTGTGTGTGATAGTACAGCTGATAGAGCATTTGCCTTGCACACGGCCAACCTGGGTTTGATTCCCAGCGTCCCATGTGGTCCCCCAAACACCACCAGGAATAATTCCTGAGTGCAGAACCAGGTGTAACCCCTGTACATCAACAGGTATGACCCAAAAAGAGAAAGAAAGAAAGAAAGAAAGAAAGAAAGAAAGAAAGAAAGAAAGAAAGAAAGATACACAATGTAGGATTAGTTTGATCCTACAAGTGGGGGCAGTGGGAGGGCAGGTTCACCTTCCACTACTGTCCAGGTCTACCGAGGGCCACAGGACAGAGCTGGAGAGACCGCCCTGACCAGGAATGAGAGCCTAGGGATGTTGGGCGGCAGAGGAGAGCACATGGGGGACGCTTTCTCGGAGGGGCAGAGAGGCCACCCGAGTTTGCTGGGGCTGCTCCCGGGCTTCCTCTCTACTGAGTGTCGCCAAAGTCCGTCAGTCACGACTTTCATAACCAATTTTGAAAATCTCCAGGCCCATTGCCCGGCATCCTGCCTTCCCCATCACCTGGCGTCTGCTCCGGCCAGTTGCAGCGCACAGAGCCACGTCCCTGCCTCTTGGTCCAGTTGGCCCGGCCCGGCCCCGCACATCCCGTGAGAACTCGGGTGGTGTGAGTCTGTGCCACTCTCCCTGCCTGGCACCTGTCTCCCTGCCACAGGGGGGTGAGGGTCCTGGATGTCCCCAGTGCTTTCCGATGTGTTCTGTGTTCTGTCCACCCTTGCTCACCGTGACCTCCATCCCCGGGGCCTCACACTGGCCACCTTGCATCTGTTTTCCATTGACATGTCAATGTGGTAGGAGCAGGGGCAAGATAATCAGGTGAAAGACAAGCATCTAGTTTAGGAGGGCTTCCTGGAGAAGGTGATTTCCCAAGCCAGCCAAGCCTTTGTGTTGAGGGAGGCTCCCAAGAAGTGCTCAGGAGAATCCCCGGGGCCACTCTTAACAATAATTGGTCAACTGTGCTAGATGCTAGACAGCTCTGTGCAAGGGCCTGGTACTGTAGAACTGCTCAGGCCCAAAGGCACTGGGTGGTGGTGGGGGGGAGGGGGGCAAAGGGCTAGGGGACCCTGAAGGCTACCGCCAGTGTTATTTCAGGGGAGCATATGGTGTTGGGGATCAAACTCAGGGCTTTGCACATACAAAGCATTGTAGCCCCTAACCACTGAGCTACCTCCTTGGCCCTTAAGTCTTAAAGAGTGAGCAAGAGTCGGCCTAGTAAGGGGGAGGGGGGGTAGGTGGAGCAGTGCTGTACTCTCGCACCCGGGACTGAACGAGCAAAGCCAACGTAGGGGTGCTGGGCATCCTGGTTCACCCTTTCCCGCTGTCGGGGGCAAATTGGAAGCAGAAGGCAGATGAGTAAGGAGGCCGGGCGGTGGGGGGCCACCAGCAGGCTGAGCTGGGGCGGGCGCAGCCCGAGCAGAAGAGAGACCCGGGGGCAGACAGGGTGGAAGGAGCAAAGGGTGCCCCCCCCCACCCCGTGTCCGCCCCCGCCCTCCCACTTTGTCTTTCTCCCGGGAACTCAAAGCCTATTTGTTTGTTCCTCTCCCCACCCGCCCTTCCCCTGCTGGCAACAAACTTCCCAGAGAAGCTAAAAATTCATCTCATCTGACCCAAATCAGAGGGTGGATGTGCCGGGGCTTTATTACACGCTGGGCAAATGGGTCTTGTGGGAGCGGAGGGGCTGCCATGTAATTGTATCTTTGGTCGCCCCGCACCCCTGCCCCGGAGATGGTGGGGCGGCCCCTGGGTGACACCATTGTGCCAAGGGCTCTCTCCTCCTCCCCGCGACCTTTCTTTCTTTCTTTCTTTCTTTCTTTCTTTCTTTCCTTTCCCTTCCTTTCTTTCTTTCTTTCTTTCCTTCTTTCTTTCTCTTTCTTTCCTTTGTCTTGAAAAAAAATAAAATAAAATCAGCCTGCTGGCCTGGGAAAGAACTGGGAGGAGGAAGAGCCCAGAGGAAGGGCCCCAGCCTCCCACCCACTGCCTTGTGGGGGGGACAGCCTGGGCGGTGGGCGTGGGGAGACCAGAGGGCGGGCCGGCCTCAAAGCAGCAGCAGGAGCGAGTTTTGCAGTGGTTTGCTCCGATTCCCAAAACCCTCAGTTCTTTCTGAGCTCCAGCCAGCCGGCCGTGGGCTCAGACAGAGCACGGAAGAGACGGCAGCAGAGGCTGCTGGTCTGGCTTTGGGGGAAGGGGGCGGAACAAGCAGGTGAGTCACCAGTGACTTAAATCATGAGTGACAGCTGGTGCGGGCAATGGGAAACAGTTGCTCTTTCCAGGGCAGGGGGGCTCCCCTCCCAGCCCCTCCAGAGACCTCTGGGTGAGAGTCTGACTCACAGCACACTCACCTGTGGATGCTCAGGGCCCAAGGTGAGGGGCAGGCACTGTGTGTGAATTCTCAGAGGCTCATTGTCTCCTGCAGACTCTAGTTTTCCCTCTGAACCCCACCTGCATCCCCCCAACTCTCTCCCTACTTCCTGTCCCTCCTCCCAGCCCCATCCAGGCCTGATAGACATCATGGAGGGGATGACAAACCATACACTGCTCTTGGTTAGCTGGGAGTCAAGGTCACACCCAGTGGAAGTGGCGAGGGAGTAAGTGGGCAAGGGCCAAGGTGAAGGTCCTCACTCCTGTCAGGGTTCGGAGGAACGTGGACTTGTCAGCTATTGCTTCGTATCAAAAGTACCCCGAACTTTAGCAGCATTGAGTATGGTTTTGAAACTCGTTGGTGCTTTTTCATTGTTGCTTTATATTAGGTTGAAGATGATGAGTGACTCCCAAGTGACTCTCTGAAGCCTAAGAGGATATTGATTTTGCCAAAGCCGCTTTTGTGTGTAGAATCATGCAGACCTATAATTGTTCTATCAAGGGTAAAGTATTTGGCCAGGGGAGAGAAACCAAGTTGTTCCACATTTTTTAATTGTCCTGTCATTGAAGTTAAATGATCACCAAAACACACACACACGCACACACACACACACGAAAACACACCTTTTATCTCTTCCTCCACATCCCCTCCATGTCCCACTGATAGCTCTCTAACCTCCAACCCCATGGGGGAGAGGGAGAAAATGTCCACTGCCTAGTTTTAGTGGATCTTCCCAAAGCCCATTCAGCTACAGATAAGCACAAACATGATTTCTTCCCAAACATGATAACCAGCATGTGCTCTACAGCTTGCATTAAAGACACACTCGCTGGATCCACAGCCATAGAAATGCCTCCTTTTACTGACTGCATAATATTTCACAGTGGATCTAGCCAGGTCATCACTGATGACCACCATTTACTTCTAACCTTTGGCCACAGAATTGATGTTGTGGAAGAAACCTTCATATGTAAGTTGGTAGATGTGCTCATCAAACTCTTAAGAAAAACTGATCTCTGAGGGGAATTTTTGGATTATCAGAATTTTTTCTCCATTTGAGAGATGGAACTTTTTTATTTTTTTAAATAAGGTAAATTTGTTTATTTTATACTGATGTTAATTTTTTTTGCTCATTTATAAATTTTATTTGTATTTACTTTTTTGTGACCTTCCTGTTCATATTTGACTTGTTGGGGGCCAGTTTTCCTAATAAGCCATTTTTTTTGTTTGGGTTTTTCCCCCTGAGCTAATATATGTTCTTTACATAGGAAGAAAATTAGCCCTTCCTATGTTTTGAAAATATATTTCCCTCCAAACTTGCATCTTTTTTTGTGAAATTTTTAATGTGCACAAATTTTAAGTCATTATTCAGTCAAAGTCTTTAGTCTTGAAGATTTTTGGACTTTTAATCTAAGCTAGAAAACAGTTTTCCCTTTAGGCTATAAAAATATTTCTGTGGTATTGTTTTACATGGTTCTCTTTTCTTTTAAATGTTTAATGCCTTGCTCTGCCTGTCATATTTGGGTATAAGGTGTGAGAAAGAGATCCAAAGTTTGATTGTTTCTGTTGGAACTAAAGTTTGCTTAATCAAGCACATGGAGACCAAGTCCTGCGGTAGGAGAACAAGGAGGTTTATTCACTGATAGGTGAAAAGCGAGGCCAGGCACCTGAAGCTATCTGTCCCAATCTGGACAATCCCCACCCCCTTCCAAGAGGATTTATATAGAGCATCTGTGGGCATGTGACTTCTTATCTCTCACGAGACAGACATTTACAACATGACATCAAGTGCAGCAAGGACGTCATAAGATAAGGAACTATAATCATGGCATCATAAGATAAGGAGTTGGGCAAGGACATTTGTGGTAAGGAAAGGGACTTCCCTGCAACCAGGGGGTCTTGTGGCTTTATAGATTGCAATTAACAGGATGTCTAACATTTTCCACTAGTATAAGCAAGTTATAAATCACACATCACACTTCCATCTCCTATAAGATCGGCCAGATTTTTCAGTCCCACTTATTGAAAAATGAGCCTTAACATAAAAACTGAGGTTCTGCCTTTACTTTCTTTTTGCTAAGTTCCCTATGTGTGTATATGAATCTATGAGTCTGTCTGTGGGCTGTACACAACTTCCTGTTGAACTGTCTCTGGGTCTGTAATCCAGTACCAGAGATTTTATTTTGATGGCTTTAGAATGTGTTTTCATACCTGGTAACACTAGTCCCCCCCTATTCCCATTACTCATTAGCTTCCAACATCTTTTGGCCCTGCTTGCTTACTTAAAGGACTTACTTTCCTCCAAGAACTTTAAAGTCAGCTTATCAAGTTTCAGTAGAAATTCTGTTCGGTGCTTTTATTGGGATTATGTTGCATTTGTAGAATGATTTAGGGGGCGTTGGCATCTTTACAATACTGTGTACTACTATCCGAGCACAGGGAATACCATTCCCCTTCGAACTTTTTCAAAAAGTGCTTCGATCATGTTTTAAAACTCGCTTCGTTAGGGTCTTGCCCGTTTTGTGTGAACTTACTCCTAGGAGTTATATCTGTTTCTGTTGCCAAGTCAATGAATTCCTCTAAAATATTTTTCAACTTGCCTGTTGTTTGCGTAGGAAAGCTGCCAATCGTATCATCTGCAAATAAGGATTTATTTTCTTGGCTAACTTTTTAACCTTGTATCTCTTGTGCGTTTCTTGTGGAACATTTTTGATATTGAGGGTTCAAAGGGAGAACTGACTTTTCAGGTGCCAGGAGCCCACCCAGCCTATTGGAAGCGCCAGCAACGAGGCTTCTTTGGGCTGTGCGGAGGGAAGGAATGAGTGGCCGTGAGGACTCTCCTACCTCAAGAATATTTTTGCGGGGGCTGGAGCAATAGCACAGTGGGTAGGGCGTTTGCCTTACATGCGGCCAACCGGGGTTCGATTCCCAGCATCCCATATGGTCCCCTGAGCACCGCCAGGGGTAATTCCTGAGCGCAGAGCCAGGAGTAACCCCTGTGCATTACTGGGTGTGACCAAAAAAGCAAAAAAGAAAAATATTTTTGTTACAACCCATGGTAGTCTTGAGACCGAAACCCTCGGCACAAATGGATAATGAGAGGTGGGCATGGAGGGATGAGGTGGTGGGTCCCTGCCAATGAGGGGCTGAGAGATGAAACCCTCTGGTGAGAGACTGTGAAAGGTTCCAGTCATGTAGCTGGGGCCAGATGTCACAGAGAAGGAAACCGTCTGTCCCCTGAGATGGGGGACATGAAATGTACAGAGGAAGCCGGGCTCCCAGACCCGTGTTCAAAAGACAGTACCAGTCTCCTGCCCACCCATGCCACCTGGCTCTGCGTCCCTGAGGGTCAGACCCAATCTGCACCAAAGTCCTTCTCAGTTTTTATGTCTCTCTGATACTTTGTTAGGGGGCTCGTCTTGTTGGCAGTCCCTCCAGGTCAGAAGTGGGGGTCTAAGAGGTGAGGGTTCGAACCCCACACAGCCTGAAACCCTGATCAAGCCCAGGTGAGCGAGGTGAGTGCCCTTCGCCAAGGGCCATCTCCATGAGGAGAGCGCTTGGGACAAATGAGTTACCCCTTGCTTCCCAACTGCGCCTTCTTTGGCAAAGGCTCCTGGAACCCGAGGCCCAAGGCTTCTGGCAGGGGTGAAAGGGGAATGATAACAGAGCAGAGCCTGGGGCTCGAGTATAAATAGGCAAGGAAATGCTTGGGCTTTCTCGGGGCAATAAAACTTCTATATAATAATATTATATGCTACTGTGCAATTAAGCCGGGAAATTGCAAGCTTCCAGTTTGTTCTGTCCCGCCAAGAGCCAGGTGGTTCTCGTGGTGGCTGGCGTCGGCTTAGAAGAAAAGTGCAAGTTCGAAGGCAAATCTGAGGTTTCACTTCCTTTGGAAAACACAGGCGGGGTGAGGATGGGGTGGGGGGGGTGGCCTCCGCGTGCTGGGCCTGGGGTGGCCCAGCATCAGCAAAGACACCTGGGAGGCCCTGCCGTGAGCTGCCCCGCCCGCCCCCTGCCTGTCCACTCCCACTCCATCCCAGAGATCTGAGTAATTGGCTTCCTGGGTCAGAACACACACACACACACACACACACACACACACACACACGCACCCTCTCTCTCCCCATCCTTCCTGCCCTCCTGGGGCTGCCTGTCACGCGCGCGTGCGCACACACACACACACACACACACACACACACACACATACTCCCTCCACCCTTCCCACCCGCCCGGGGCTGACTGTGGCTGACAGACACACACACACACACACACACACACACACACACACACACACACACACTCTCCCTCCGCCCTTCCCGTCCGCCTGGGGCTGCCTGTGGCTGACACAGGCCCCAAGCCCTCCGATGCAGCATCAGCAGACTGCCCTCCTTCTAGAGCCTTCCTCACCTGGGTCTCTTCAATAGTCTAAATGTTCCTGCAGCCCCTCAGCTCCCTGCCTCACTGCCCACCCCTCTTCCAAATCACAGTGCAGCGGGTACCTGGCTCTGGGCACCCCCGGGACTGACCTGAGTCCCAGATTTCCCCGCTGGCCCCAACACTTCCCTCCCTGATCCCTCTGGATCTCTGGACCCCTGAAACATGTGTCAGGCCTCTCCCTGCTCTTTTGTGAGTTCTTGGGACCGAGAACTCCATCTCGGCAGCTCTGATGCTCCGGCCCCTGGGGAAATGGGTCCACGCGTCTGGCCTGGAGGCAGGGGCACAGGGCTCGGGTTGGTCTGTTTCCTCGGGTTGGTGGCAAGGAGCAACATCATGGGGGTTCGGGAGCAGATTCCCTTGAGTCCACGTGGGAGATCTAAATCCACCATCAGCTCCCGGGACCTTGCACTGCCTGGGAGGAAGTCTGGGAGGTGACCCCTGCCCCAACAGCCCCGTGTCTGTTCATCGGGACCTTCCTGTGCCCCCGTGACTTGCCCAGGTGCTTTCTCACGTGGGGGCGTTTGTTTTGAACGTGTGCCTGTTGGAGAAGCCACTTTCAGAATCTTCCTGGCCACCGCCCACTTCCACTGCCGCCTCTGCCCTTGGCCAAGGGGCCTGGTGGGGTGTGTGTGAGTTGGAGTTGGGGGGGGGATGGAGGGGGAGTCAACCCAGACCCGCCTTCTCGGCAGCAGCCGGCGCAGCCTGTGGTCAGATGTGAGCCGCACCCTGACTGTGGGGAACACTCAGCCTCCGACAGGCCCTCATTTGTTCCCCGCCACTTCCCTGTGTGACCTGGCAGCAGCCGCCCTGAGACACCTGGCCAGGGCGGGGCAGATCCAAGGCTGAAACTGTCTCGACCCCGAGCCCAGCGGCCAGAACAGAACTCTCCGGGCCAGTTCCCTTGCGGGGGGGACGGGGGGGGGAGGCGTTGCAGCTCCCTCTCCTGTGCGGGCATTGGGATTCAAGGCCCCCCCTGAGGGTCCCCGGCCCCCCCTGAGGGTCCCCGGGGGCTCGACGGAGACCACACAGAGTCCAGGGCTCTGGCCTTGCATGCAGTCAACCCAATTGCATGCCCAGCACCCCCCTTGATCAATCCCCGGGAGCGATTCCTGAGTGCAGAGCCAGGAATAAGCCCTGAGCACAACTGGGTATGGCCCAACCCCCCCCCCCCGAAAATCAATGAAAGATTAAGAAGAAACAGAAGCTCTCTGGCCCGAGATCACCGTAGCTCAGCCAGATAGCAAGGGGTGGATGGTGTCTAGCCTGTCTGGTGGCCCTGTCTGGCCCGAGCTTCCTCAGCAGCCCCAGCCCCCTCCCCTGGGTGTTTCTGGACAACCACTGGGCACTGCCTTCTCCCTGCACTGCCTGGACCCTGTGGTCAGGTGGCCTGCTGGATCGAGTGTGCCCTGAGGTTGGCCAGTTGCGCAGTGCCCTAGTGTCTTCTAGGTAGACACTAAACTACCCTGGGAAGGATGCAAGTAGCAGACTCTGCAACCTGGCTGACCATGCACGCCCTCAGTGACCAGCAAAGTCCAAACTGTTCCCAGTTGGCACCGGGAGCTGGCCCCTGGGGGCAGACATGCGCTTTAAGAGATGCCGGGGTGGGGGGGGCTGCAGTACTGGGGGTTAAGTCCCTTGCCTGGGTGGGACCAGACGCTGGTTCAGGTCCCCTGTTGCGCACTGCAGCACCGCCAGGGGTGGCTCCTGAGTGCAGAGCCTGGATCAGCCTCCCCCCACCCCCGGGCCACAGGGTGTGGACGCCAGAGAAAGAATAGCAGCTCTGTGCGTGCCCCCACCCCGGGGTGGCTGTATGGCTGTGGGGAGCCCGCCGGCAGGCTGGCCGCACCCCTGCCTGTCAGCCGCCTTGCGCTCAGAGACCTGGTAACCGGGGCTCAGCACTGTTTATGGGAGACGAGTGATTTATTTTATGATCTAAATTTTCAGTGGTTTAACAAGGTTTAATAAGCCTCCCAAGGAGCTTTCTGGCACCGGAATCGCCTGTAATAAACACAAGTAGTAAATCCTTTATTTTGAACATAAAGAGGGATGTGGGTTTTTTTTTTTATTTTATTTTAAGAAAACGAGTCTTTCTTCCCTGCCCCACGCCCCTAGTAAATAGGGATGGATAAAACACAACAGCTTGGGGGCACCGGTATATTTGTGGGCTGCCTTACCAGACCCCCGGGGACCCGCAGGGGACCGTGAATCCCGCTGCCTGCACATACCCCACACGAGAGAACTAACTCTCTCTGTCTCTGTCTCGGTGTCTCTGTCGGCTTCTCCCCCTGTGTGTGTGTTTGTGTGTGTATGTGTGTGCGAGTGTTTGTGCGTGTCAGTGTGAATGTGTGTGGACGTGTGTGTGCATGCATGAGTGTGTGTGCATGTGTGTGTGTGTGTGTGTGTGTGTGTGTGTGTAAGCAACCACCACAGGGGAAATCTGCAGTCATGAGGGGTCAGAGGCACTCCCACACTGCTTTGTGACTGTGACCCAGAAGTTTCCGTGTCTGTAAATTGGGTATAATAGCGGCCCTGTTATCATAGGAGGTTTGAAGCTGCTTGGAAGAGTCAGTCTTGAGGGCCTGCAGCCGTAATAGCACAGCAGGGAGGGTGTTTGTTTTGCACGGAGCTGACCTGGGTTCACACCCTGTGTACTCAAACCCCACATGTTCAAGCACCACTGGGTGTGATTCCTGCATCCAGAGCCAGAAGTAATTGTTACGCGTTGCTGGGTGTGGCCTAAGTACCCCCCCCACCCCCACAAACAAATAATGTCAGTCTTGAGCCATGGCATGAGGGCAAGGGGGCAGAAGCTGGTACTTCCCCCCTCCCCAACCAACATACACACACACAACACACATACACACACACACACACACACACACACACACACACACAAGCTGGGACTCACCCAGATGCCAGCAGGCACCTCACCTCTGTCTTGAGGAAGAGGGAGAAGCAGGAAAAGGCAGAGAAGATGGAGGAAGGCGAAGAAGGGGGAAACTAGGAGATTCCCAGGTTGGGGAAAGAGCTCTGACACCCACATGCCCCATGTTCCCTCCCTCCCCAAAGCCCCGAAGGAGCTGCCCGCCACCACCCCACCCCTCTACCCCGCCTTTCCTCACCCTCCTCTTGGGTGCCGCAATTCCTTCCTTAGCATCTTTCATCCCTGAGGAATTTCAGGGGAGGGCCTGGGAGATGGGCCAAGGGTGGAGCAGGTGCTCTGGGGGGGTGGGGGGAGCGGGGCTGGATGGTCCCGAGCACAGGGTGGGCTGCTTCCCCTCCTCCCCCTAGGACAGAATTTCAGGAATTTCAGAGTAGAGGAGTCTCCCTTGGCTTTGGCTCCTACTGCGAAGCCCTAGGGATGCTCTGAGGTTTTGTTCCGGAGAATCGCAGCACAGAGGGGCTGTGGAGGACAGGACAGTGAGCAGGGCCCGGCTGGGGACAGCCTGTTTAGGTGGGTGGCTCAGGGCTCCAAGTCACGGAAACCTGGGCCCCCGTCTCGTAAGCTCTGTGGCATGGCGGGCGTCCCCCAGTCTGAGGTTAGTCCCCTCTCACAGCCGAGGGGGTTCCGTCAGATCTGTGCCCAGGGACCCTGGAGGAGCAACATAAGTAGGAAGGCCAGTTCCATCCTGGACACCACATATGGTCCCCCAAAGCTCCACCACAAGTGACCCCTGAGCATGGAGCCAGGAGTCAGCCCTGAGTACCACGGAGTGTGCCCCTCCCCCAAAAAAATCAGATCCGAAGAAGCTTTTCCAAAAATTAAGTTCCAGGCATGGGCCTTGGATTCTCTGAGTCTGGGCGAGTAACAGCAAAGCCGGAATTGGTATTGGGGTATGAGAAGGGCGGGGATCCCTGGCCCCAGAGGCAGGGGCATGTGGCCAGGTGAGAACCCAGGAGTGCTGCTGGCCTGGATTCTGCCTCCACTTCCTGGCCGGGAGACCGGGCGGTAGGCTCGAGAGGAAGAGGAAGGGGAGCCCAGCTGCGTGAGGGAAGGGCGTCTGCTCCCGGCTGCCGGGGGACATCTGCCCCAGCCAGCTTTAAGCCCGGGGTCAGGACATGCCAGGGACTGTGGGCTCTGGACATGTCCATGCAGGGGGAAGAGCAGACGGAATCACTTCACCCAGACAGGCTGGCCGTGGGTGCTCTGCCCAGGGTGCTCGGCAGCTGGGTGGGGCTTAGGCTGCAGGAAGAAGTGGTTCTGTCCCTTTTCCCAGCCCACATGTCTGGCCCCAACCTCTGGGGCAGCCCCAGGGCATTGCAGGGCCAAGGGGTGGGGCGCCTCGACTCAGGGAAACTGCCAAGGATGGGCGGGTGGGGTGGGGTGCTCCTGGCAGGGATTGCCCAGCTGGCTGGGCGCTGGACCAGATTCCCCGCCCTGCCCCCTCTTGCCTTCTCCCCTGCCTTGCCCCTTTCCCTAAGAAGCAGCTCCCAGGATGGCAGAGGTTGCTTTCCTGTGTCTGCCCGCTTGCCCAACTCCACGAACGCCCGCTAGCAATCATGACCAGCATGCTCCAGGCACCCACTCTAGGGCAGCTAGTATTGATTATTATTATAAATGCTGGCCACTGGCTTGATTGATTGGGTTATTAGAACAGGATGCAGAGACGAACAAAAAGTCATTCTTGAGAAATCGATACCGGAAGTCCACCGCCGCCCCTGCCCTTCAATCACCCAGACTCTTCTCTGCTAGAATAATCCCCCCCACCCCCCCTTCCCCCAGCTTTGGTCCTGGCAAGCAGGGGTCATGACCCCACCATCTAGCAGGGAGAGGAGAACATGGGGGGCACATGGTATACCTGGATGTTCCCATTTGACAGCTGAATACACCAAGGCTCGGAAATGAGACGCGCTGCCTTGTAGACAGGCGAGTTGGACAAACCTTACACTCTAGAATCTTCTACTCTAGACATGATTAGGCGTCACAGCCTTCCTGCGAGGACAGGAGCCAGGGGAGGCTGCAACAAGCCTGGTACCCTCTGCAGTGGTACCCACACTTGCAAAAGTCCTCCCCCCTGCTCTCTGCCTCAGACCTCCTCCCCCGGTCCCTGTGCACTTCCGTCCTTTCTGTTTCCCTCTCACCCACCAACCAGAAGCTCGTGTCTTGTATGAAGTCTTCCCTCACCGTTGAGTCTTCTGTTTTCAGGGTGCATGTATGTGTATGTGTGTGTGTGTGTGTGTGCGTGCGTGTGCACACATGTATTCATGTGTGTGCCTACAATTATGCATAGGTGTGCATGTATGTGTGCGTGTGTGTACATAATTATGTATGCACGTGTGTGTCTTCACATTCGTGTGCTTCAGCATGTCACACAATTATGCATGTATACGCATGTGTTCATGTGTGTGCACATGTGTGAATGTCTTTGTGCATGTGTGTGCATGTGTGATCTCTTTCCTGAGTGTGTTTTTCTCGAAGACAGAATGCCAAGTGAGAGAGGGAGGAGACAGAGGCCCAGACAGGAAGATATGGGGTTGGGGCATGACCTCCTCTTAGGACACATGGGACTACTGACCGGCCCTCCCAGGCCTAGGAACCCTGGGGTGACCAGGGAAACTTTCAGAACGCAGGGGAAGGGCACTACTTTCCAAAGAGACAATAAAAGTGTCCACGCAGCCCCCCCCACCAGCTCCCCACCCCACACCCCCAAACTCCTGCCTGGAAAAACTGCCCCCAATTCCCTGAGGCTGTACCCTCTCCTCCAGGAAGGACTCCAGGTCTCCAAAGGGAGAAAGGCCCCTAGCAGCCCCTCATCCCATGCCCCAGGCTCATCTGGTGACGAGAGAGAAGGCGGGCCCTGAGCAGAGCAGGGGTCCCCAGAAGTTACACAGGGAGGAAGCTGATACCCATATCCTCTGGAGCACTGGAGCGGGTCAGTGTGCGGGCGGCCATTCTCCATCTCCCTGTGCCGAGACCCAGTCATTCCCAACCTGCTCCCGTCCTCTGTTTAACGGGGCCGGGGGAGCTGACGAAATTGCCCATGAAAGATGTTTTATAGCCATTTTGTCCTCAAAGCTATAAACTCTTAGCAGGGAAACTTGGCAGGCGGGGAGAGAGCTCAGAGGCCGAATGCAGGCTCTGTGTGCAGAAAGCCCAGGAACATCCCAGCACCGCTGAGAACCAAGCTTGTCAGAATGAAGTTCCACTCCTCAGTGCCACCAAGAGTGGTGTTTGTTTTTGTTTTTGTTTCGGAATTCTTTGTTATGATATATATATATATATATATATATATATATATATATTTCCTACATATAAAATATAGACTATCTCCAATCTTTTCCCTCTATGTAGTGACACACAATACATAGAATGTACTATAGGACAAGAACTGATTTAGGCAATGACCTAATGAGCCAAGTATTAACACTCAAAAACCAAGTAACTGACAACTTTCAATCAGAGAAGCAGTATTAAAAAACATTCTTGTGAAGCTGGGATTCACACACTCCAATCATGGTTCTTTGCCTTCTATCATAGAAGAAAGATGAAAGACATAGTACTGGAGCTGGAGAGGATGTATAGTGAGGGTGGGTGCTTGCCTTGCAGGTGTCAGACCTCCTGGGTTCAATTCCCGGCATCCCATATGGTACTCTGAGCACTGCCAGGAGTAATTCCTGAACATAGAGCCAGCAGTGACTCCTGAGCATAGCGAGATGAGACCCCAAAACTAAAAAAAATTCAAATTAAAGAAGTGGTACTATAAAGGTACCGGGAAGGTACTAAGCCAGGAGTGTTCTCTGAGCCTTGCCAAATGGGGCCCAAAAACGCAAAGGAAACTGTGAATTGCTAAGAACGATGAAATCTCCTGGGTTTTGTTGACCAAGTTTCAGCAGTCTGGTTTTATTTCACTTAACATCTTTCCCAACAAGAAGCTCCCTCTGAAGGGTCGAGTCATGCTTTCCACGGGGGAGATTTGAGGGAACTAAAACAAGGTGTCATTTCCTCTATGCGTCCACTTGTGTCCGCCAGAGCAGTGCCAGAAATACTGACCTTGTCAGAATAAAGTTTCACTGCCTGCAAACTCTTGTGATAATTACTGTAAATACTCTCTACACTAGGAAGTGAACAGAGACTGATGCCTGAAAGGGTGTTCTACTGTGTATCTTCACAAACTACTCTAAAATCTAGCAACCTCAAATAAGAACGGAAGAGTGCACCCAGGGGCTAAGTTCTTTTCCTTGCACGTGCTGAACCTCAGTGTGATCCCTGGCACTGTGTATGGTCCCCTGAGCACCTACCAGGAGTGACCCGAGAGGTGTAGGATGTGGTCCAGACCACCCCTCTCCACACAAAGGACACACGATCCAGCTCTGGGCGTTCCTAGGCAGTGTGGCTGTTGCCACACTGTCTGACGGAGCCAGCCACGCTGGTGAACACCCCCCGGCGTGACCTCCACCTGCCAAGTGCTCGGCTCTGCCGAGCATTGAATGACGGCCTCCCGCTAGCAGCTCACCATCGGGGACAGACCCGAGACAGATGTCTGGGACCCCATGGGTCTGGAGCCTCCCAGGGAGCCTGCACCTGCCTGGCGTGGTCCTCCTGGGGAGGCCAGCCCACCTTCCCATGCAGCTCCTCACCTCCCCACCCTCCTTCCCCAGGCAGCTCAGGCACTGCTGAAGGCCACCCTCTGAGCGTTAGCAGAGGTGCTGGTCATCCTTGGTTCCGTTTGAATGGACCCTGGTTCAGAAGATGAGGGGGCAGAGGGACAACAGACTCAGATCTTGGTGTCCCTGCTCACTCTGAGTGTGAAGAAACCCTTGGTGCCTTTATTTCATGTATAAAATGGGGGCGAGGAGGATAAAGGCTTCAACCCCCCTGGTTGAAGCACTGACAACAGATGATGGTCCTGAGGCCATGGTTAGGGCAGGACGCGGTCTGTGGAGGAAGGTGCCGGCCCAGGTTGGCACAACGCGGAGCTCAGAACCTTCCCAGTGGGCTCAGAGCATCAGGAGCAAGGAGGGGGGCTGAGGACATGGTGACCCATGTCCCCCCAAGCTCCTCCCTCACTGCACCCCCATCAGGCTGGAGGTCTCACCCTGGCTGGGCTCTCTAAGGATTGCCCGCCCCCCAAAGGAGCTGCCCAGCCTTGACTTTTCCCTCAGTTCACCCTGTTTTCCCAGCCCTCCACAAGCCCATGGGACTCCCCTCTGGAGAACAGGAAAAGGGAAGAGCTTCCAGAAGGTTCTTCTCTGAGCTCCCGAGCTCCTTCTGCATGTGGCCGAGAGTAGGGTGTTGGCATCCATTGGCTCATTCTGCACAGGCTCTCGTGCCACTGAGGGGGAGGGAGCTCCTCCGAGCCCCCCACAGGGTGCAGGAAAATGGTTTGTCAGTAGATGAAAACCAAGTTCAGCAGGATCCTTGGAGCAGAGCTGGGCCTGCAGGCCGAGAGCACGTCTGCCCTCTTAGCTCAAGCCGTGCCCCCCATCCTCCCGTGACCGGGCCTGCTGACCACCCAAACCTCAGCGCTAGGGACACTTCCAGGGGTGCTCCCTGCTCCCCCCACGACCTGCTCACTGCCAGAGCTGGATGACAAGCAGAGCTGGGAGCGAAGGCGGAGAGGGAGTCTAGCAATTCCCTATCATTTGGTTTGGGGGTCACACCAGTCGTTACTCGCAGCTCTTGTGCTCAGGGCTCACTCCTGGCACTACTCAGAGGACCGTATGTGGTACTGGAGACGGAACTGTGCGGAGCCAGTGCCTTACCTGTGGACGATCTCTCTGGCCCTTTTACTCAGTGTTTTAGGAAACAGCCAGATTGTCTCCCAGAGCCGTTTTGCAAGGTTCTTCCTGTGTCTGGGGATCCCGATCCTCCATCTCCTCCCCCCCCCCCCCTCCATGCAATGATGCCGATGTCCTTTTCCTGTGTAACACCAGAAGCTCACTGTGGCTTCATTCCACATAGCCCTGGTGTCTCACGACAGGGCTGGAGCCTGGGACCAAGCCCCAGGCTTGGATTCTTCTGAGGTCTCCCTCCCAGGAATGTCCCTTGGCAGATCTGCATCCTAATCTCCGAAAGACAAAGGTCAGCCTGGCAGCAGCCCCCGACACCCACCACCCCCATCACTTTCTAAAGTGCTTCCACATGCTCCCTCACTCCAAGAAGCCAGCCGTGCCTGAAACCCCAGGGGTTAGAACTGCCGCGTGCCAATTTGACAGGGGACAGACACAGTGCAGCCTGTAGTGGGAGCCAGTGCAGAAATACCAGTTTGTGACAGCTAACAGGGAATTCGGGAAATGCACCAAAGCATTTTTCCCAGCGTCAGCCCTGCGCCCCCAAAGAGCAGCCCGCTTGGGTCCTTGGCCCAGATGTGAGTGCAGCCAACACTGGGGTTCCGGTGGCACCCCACGAGCAGTCGAGCTGGCTATGGGTCTCCGAGCACATGGTCCCCAAATTCACAGAGATTAAATCCCATCTCTGTGCCTTCATTCCACTGGAGACACTGTGAGATACAGTTACAGACTTCCAAACTTTCGTGATTACATTTCAGTCATGCAATGATTGAGTACCCTACCCTCCAGGCGTCAATCTTGGTTACATTTGAATGTTGTTTGTTTGTTTGTTTGTTTTCTTTTTGGGTCACACCCAGTGATGCTCAGGGATTACGCCAGTCTTTGCACTCAGGAATTACTCCTGGCAGTGCTTGGGGGACCATACGGGATGCCAGGGATCAAACCCTGGGTCTTAGGACCTTAGGGCAGGAGCCCTTGGAGAAGAACCCTACCACCTCCCACCCTCCATCTCTGAACTGAGCTCTCAACTCTTAGGGGTTCGGGGAAGCAGAGGAGGAGGAGAGTTTGACTTCCCAGAAGAATTTGAAGCCCCCTACGCCAAGGCAGGCACCGGGCATGCTAACCCTCCTCCCTGTCTCTGTGTGTGTGTCTGTGTGTCTGTGTGTCTCCGCAGGGCTCTGGCTGAGAACATGGCCAATGGCATCGACGAGCTCATCGGCATCCCCTTCCCCAACCACAGCAGCGAGGTGCTGTGCAGCCTGAACGAGCAGCGTCACGACGGACTGCTGTGCGACGTGGTGCTTGTGGTCCGGGAGCAGGAGTACCGCACGCACCGCTCGGTGCTGGCCGCCTGCAGCAAGTACTTCAAGAAGCTCTTCACGGCGGGCACCCTGGGCAGCCAGCCCTACGTCTACGAGATCGACTTCGTGCAGCCCGAGGCGCTCGCCGCCATCCTGGAGTTCGCCTACACCTCCACGCTCACCATCACCGCCGCCAACGTCAAGCACATCCTCAACGCCGCCCGCCTGCTGGAGATCCCTTGCATCGTCAACGTGTGCCTGGAGATCATGGAGCCTGGCGGGGACGGGCCCGAGGAGGACGACAAGGAGGACGATGATGACGATGAGGAGGAGGACGAGGAGGACGAAGAGGAGGAGGAGGAGGAGGAGGAAGAGGAGGAGGACGACGAGGAGGAGGAGGATGCAGAGGATTTTGCTGATCAGGAAAACTTACCTGACCCCCAGGATCTCAACTGCCACCCAAGTCCTTCCCGGACGGACCACCTCACGGACAAGCCCTACTCGGACCCTCCCCGGGACTTCCCCGACTCCTTCCAGGCGGGCAGCCCGGGGCCCCTGGGCGTGATCCGGGACTTCTCCATTGAGTCCCTGCTGAGGGAGAACCTGTACCCCAAGGCCAATCTGCCGGACAGGAGACCCTCCTTATCTCCGTTTGCCCCCGACTTCTTCCCGCACCTCTGGCCGGGGGACTTCGGTGCCTTTGCCCAGCTGCCCGAGCAGCCCGTGGACACTGGGCCCCTCGACCTGGTCATCAAGAACCGTAAGATCAAGGAGGAGGAGAAGGAGGAGCTGCCCCCGGCCCCCCCGCCGCCGTTCCCCAGCGACTTCTTCAAGGACATGTTCCCCGACCTGCCGGGGGGGCCGCTGGGGCCCATCAAGGCAGAGAACGACTACGGTGCCTATCTCAACTTCCTGAGTGCCACCCACCTGGGCGGCCTCTTCCCTCCCTGGCCGCTGGTGGAGGAGCGCAAGCTGAAGCCCAAGGCCTCGCAGCAGTGCCCCATCTGCCACAAGGTCATCATGGGGGCGGGGAAGCTGCCGCGGCACATGAGGACCCACACCGGGGAGAAGCCATACATGTGCAACATCTGCGAGGTCCGCTTCACCAGGTGCGCGGGCAACGGGGGGCGGGGGGCGGGGGCGGGCAGGGCCGGGCACCGTGATGTCATCGCCCAGGTAGGGGCGGGGCCAAGTGACGTCAGGTCGAAGGCTGGAAGGGGCAGGGTGGGGAGGGGGATCTGGTTCCTGGGAGGTTGTGCTGGATCCCTTGTGTGTGCCCCGTTCCTTGCCAGAGACTGCTGGGCATTCCCTAGAGCCTGATGTCACTCTCCTTTTAGAGCTAAAATATTTTCTCAAGCACCCTCAGGGGTGGAGGGTTCAGGGGGGAAACAGAAAAGTACAGAGTTCTGATTAAGGTCTATGCAAGGGTGGGGGCTTCTGTATACACTTTCACACACACAGAAACACACTCACACATATACTCACACACTCATACACATGCACACACACATACATACACACTCTCACACAGATACTCATAAACACTCTCACATACACATACACACTCACACACATACACACACATTCACACATATACTTACACACTCACACAACACTCACACACATGCACACACTCACACACACAGATACACCATACACTCACACACTTTCCTACACACACATACATAAACTCTCGCACACACACTCAAAAACTTACATACATGCACTCATATATACACTCACACACTCATACACATACGCACTCACACAGATACTCAAACACTCACACACACACTCACACACACATACACACGTATATACACATTCACACATACACTCACACACATTCATACACACATACATAAACATACTCTCGCACACACACACTCAAAAACTCACATACATACACTCACACATACACACTCACACACTCTTACACACACAATACTCATACACACATACACATATACACTGACACATTCACATACGCATACACACACACTCAGACACATAGAACTCAAACATGCACACACATACATACACACATACACAGACTCATACACACTGACACACAATCTCATACACACATTTGCACACTCATACACACTCACACACTCACACTCATACACACACGTGTGCACACTGGTGTGGCTTTCTGTTCCCTTTGGGGACCCTTAGATGCAGGGGGAGGGCTCCTAAGTAGTTATTTATTTTGTTTTTTTGGGAGGTGGGCACCCAAAGTACTCAGGGCTTACTTCTGGCTCTGAGCTCAGGGATCACTGCTGGCGGGGACCCTTTGCAGTGCCATGGATCAAGCCCAGGTGAGTCCTGTGCAAGTGCCGTATCCACTGTTCTCTCGGGCCTCTCTGCTGGTCCTCAGTGGAGCCCCTTTCCAGGGTGCTAGTTGGGGTCTTAGGCAGGAGGTTACCCCCGGTGGTAGGCAAGTGGTTCTGGTGACTGCCTGGTTCTACCACTTGCTTTTATCACCGTGGGGACAGTGAACAACCCCGGGGACCTGGCCTGGCCAGATTGGCTCCTCCCCCGAACCCCCTGGTCACTGTCCCCACCACATGTCCGCCTGGAGGGATCCCATGTCTTCTGAAGGTGCTGACGTCACCCACTGGGAAAGAGATCTTTGGGAACGGCCAGGCCAGCTCCTCTGGGAACCTGAGGCTTTGGCTGGGAGCACGGAGGGAAATGTTTGCCATCGCTCGAATATCGAGTTGGGACCATGCTCTGTGGCTGAGCCTCCTCTCCCAGGGGCTTACCAACCCCCTGAGAAGGTGGGGGGGACGTGGGCTGTGTTCAGGCGACAGCATTTCTCCCCAGGCTGCTTTGGAGGACTTACTGGTCACTTCCAGGGTGGCCTAGGGGTCCCCTCCAGCTGCCCCTGGAGGCCACTCCTGCTTGGGGAGAGGTTGGAGGCAGAATCCCAGGCGCATGAAGGGGGCGGGGGCCCCAGAGCCTACCAGTGCTTGGGCTCCGTTCCTGCCCTGCCACTTGGAAACAGCCCACAGCCCGTAGCTGATGGCCCAGCGCCCGACCCTGCCCCACTTCCCACTGCAGCCCTTCTCCTGTTTTCCTTTCCTTTTTTTTTAATTGCTTTTGGGGTCACACCCGGCAATGCACAGGGGTTACTCCTGGCTCTGCACTCAGGAATTACTCATGGCGGTGCTCAGGGGACCATATGGGATGCTGGGAATTGAACCCTGGTCAGCCACGTGCAGCCCCTATAGCCCTTCTTCTGAATTCACCCCGTCCCTGGGGATGAATCCTAAAAGCTCACGCTATGGCCCAGAGTCTGGCCAGACTCTGCAGGTCTTGGAAGGTGGACAGGTCAGGCCAGCCCACCTGCCTCCACCAGGGACTGCAGGCCTGAGAATGACTTCGGGGGCCAGCCCCCAAGTCCTCCCAGAGCACAGCCCGCCCTGTGCCCTTTGCAGACGGCACACTCACCGCCACCTCCTGTGCCTCTACAGGGTGTGGTCAGGAGAGCACAGAGACTGCTGAGACCCCAGCCCTTCCCTGCCCTTCCCACTCCCGCTTCTCGGGGGCCATCCCCTGTGTGCCCTATTCTGAGAAGAAAAAAAACTCCTTGGTCTCCTTGGCAGTGCTCAGAACTTGCTCGTGACTCTGTGCTCAAGGATCACTCCCAGGAGGCCATGAGCAGAGCCAGGAATGAAGCCAGGTGGGCTGCACCTTTCACCCCCATCCCCTCTCTGTCTTCTGGCCTGAGGGGAAAACGCTTTTTTCGTTGTTGAGTGTTTGGAGACCCAGGCCCATTCCCCAGTGACCAGCCCTCCTTGGTTCTCGGACCCAGCAGTGCTGGGACTCAAGGCCACATCCAGGTGCCCAAGAAGACTGGACTCAGCTGTCCACATGTCAGGCTGGTGCTGTTCCCTTAGAGCGATCTCTCTTTCTGTTTCCGTCTCTGTGTGTGTGTGTCTGTCTCTGTCTCTCTTTGTCGCTGTGTGTCTCTCTGTGTGCCTCTTTCTATCTCTCCTGTCTCTGTGTGTCTCTGTCTCTGTGTGTCTCTGTCTATCTCTCTGCCCCTGTGTGTCTCTGTGTCTCTCTGTGTATCTCTGTCTGTCTCTCTCCATCTGTCTCTGTGTGTGTCTCTATCTCTCTGTGTGTCTCTGTCTATCTCTGCCTCTCTCTGTCTCTGTGTGTCTTTTTCTATCTCTCCTGTCTCTGTGTGTGTCTCTGTGTCTCTCTCTCCATCTGTCTCTCTGTGTATCTCTGTGTCTCTGTCTCTCTCTCTCTCTCTCTGGCTCACAGCAGACACCCCCCTCTTCCCCTGACCCCGGCGCCCTCTGTGAGCTGGTCTGGGCAGCGATGCTGCACGGTCATTAGGGAGGGGGACAGAAGCCTCCCTCCCTCCCTCCCTGCACATTCCCGGTGCTCGCTTGGGAGGGCCTTGGAGCTGCAGCCTCCCACCCACAGCCAACACAGCCCGGCTGCCCGCCCCCCACCATCTCCCCCTGCTCAGCTGCACCCCAGGCCGGTCTCCAGCGACCTCAGCGCCTGGCCTCAGCCCTTCCCCCTGGGCATCCTCTCCCCAAAGCAGCAAAATCCCTAGCCTGGAATTTTCCCAGCCTGCTGGCCAAGGTGGGGTCACCTGTGCCCTCGCCTGTCCACAGGGCAACCCCAGTTCCTCCTGCCCATCAGCTCGGTTCCAGAACCCCTCCACCCCCCCTGCCCCCGCCCTGTGAGTTTTGTTCTCTGTCCTCGAAGGGCCCCACCTGGCCTACACAGGTCTGGAAAGTGGCCTGTAACTGACCCCCATCCCTTTCTGGCCTAGGGACCCCTTGTGGTCACCGCAGTGATGACCTGCATGCGGCACCTAGGGCGGGCAGGGGGAGGCATGGCGTCCCCAGCAGGCACCCCTTTATTTATTTTCCTTAAATTTTTATTAGTGAAACACCATGGGGTACAGTTGTAGACTTAACAAATTTTTGTGCTTGGGTTTCAATTAGACAATGATCGAGTACCCATCCCTCCAACAGTGCCCATTTTCCACCACCACGGATCCCAGTATCCCTCCCACCCCCCAGACCCCCCATCCCATCCTACCTCTGTGGCAGGGCATTCCCTTTTGTTCTCTCTCTCCTTTTGAGTGTTGTGGTTTGCAAAAGAGACATTGAGTGGCAATCATGTTCGGTCTGGGGACTTGTCATACCAGTGTGCAGGGCTAAGCCCGGGGCCTCCTCTTGGCCAGGTCCTTTCCCTTTCTGGAGCCCAGCCTTTCTTAGTCACGGCCGAGATGCAGCTCTGACCAGGCCTCCTCGCCCCTGTCCTTCAGGCGCACCCACCTGTCCCTCCTGGGGGAATATTTGAGGTCCTCGTCCCCTGCAGGGCACCCCTCAGGGACTGACTGTGGACTCACACGTGTCGCCCCCTACCCCCGAATGTCCTGTTCTCATCCCCTCCTATGGTGGAGGGGTCTGGGGGTTCTGCTTTCACACGGCAGGGCACCCCCACATCAATCTTATCTAGTCCTGGTGTCACCTCTGAGTCCCCACAACCCACTGCAGATGGCTCCCACCTGCTCACCCCCAGCCTCAGCAGGAAGGTTTGCTCCAGCCCCTTCAAGCAGCTCCTGCTTGCTCTGGTCACCCCATGATCATCTGGACCCCCGGACTCCTGCCAAGGCCCAAGTCTTGTTGACGACCCCCGCCCCCTGCTCCCCAAATCCCAGGCTGCTTCCGGGGCGAGGCTGGGGCCTGTGCTGGCCTGGGAGACGCAGCCTGAGCCTGGGGGCTCCAGCTCAGCCCAGAGATGCGGCTCTGGGCAGAGGACAGAGGTGCTCTGAGCTGGACACCTCCTCAGGGGCTTCTCTGCTGGAAGGGAAGGGAGGGGCGCGGGTTCTAGCCAGCCCTGGGTGGGCCTTGCGAAGGGGCAGCAAGAGCTTTCTCCCTCTGCCTTGACCATCTGTGGACGTCACCAGCAGGGCTCAGGGACTCCTGGGATACTCGGCCAGTGGACCTGGATGGCTCCGTACTCAGGCCCTGCAATGCCCAGGCGACTGGGCCACCCCCGGGCAGTCCTCGGGGACCCTGGCACCACTTCCCGTGATACTCAGCCAACAGAGTCGAACCCAACTCTCAAGCACTGCAGCTCAGGTCCTGGGGCGCGGGGGCAGTGCAGTCCGGAGCCACAGCCAGTGATGCCCCTGAGTGGCCCTGGATGCTGAGGGGTTTCTGTGCTTTCGGCTGGCTGCAGGCTGAGCCCTTCTCTAGCCATCCACCGAGTCCTGCCTTGTGGGGCTGGGGCATGGGCAGCCTGCAGGGGGCGCCCGAGAGCAGACTGGACAATTCTCCTCCCTAGGGGCAGGACCCCATGGCCTGTGGGGGTCAGCACCACAGCCCAGCCTCCACCCTACTCCCAAGCGGCTCCCCTGGTGGGCCACACTGTCCCCATCCCCAACCTCCTGCCTCCCCCAATCCCCCCACCTCAGCCCCGCACTCCGCAGGCCAGCCTGGGAGCCCAACTGCGGCATTTGCTGCCCCGGTTCCTTTTCTGGGTTTTGTTTTCAGCCCTCCCACTGCTGGCAGCTCTGGGGACCTTATTAAGATAATGTAATGTCATTAGCTGTGGCGGCAGGAAGAGAGTTTGTCTGAGACCATCAGGTTACCAAGAAGTCTGGTGACTGGTGCTGGGAAACATTAGCCCAGCGGGGAGTCTGCGCAGTGACCGCCGCCCCGGGCGAGACCTGCAGCCCTTTCATAACCCGCCCCCCCCACCCCACCTCCCGGGACTGTGCACGGCTCAGCCTTCCGGTCAGCAGCTCGCCAAGCTGGAGGAGGAAGGAGGTGTAGGTTAGGGTGTGGGTGCCAGCACCCTGCAGATGGAGACAGAGAAGAGAGGCAGGTGGGGGGGACCAGGAGAAATTTGGAGCCTGGGTTCTGAGCACAAGCCCTGTCCCAGTGGGCCTTTGGTCCACCACTGTGGACTCTGTAAGCATCCCCTATACCTCCAGGCCTCTGGGCAAGGCACAAAAGCATCTGGCGGGTTCTTCTCAGAGCAGGTGCCCTCAAACCACAGGAGGAAGAAGGGAGAAAGTAGGTCCACGGAGCTCCAGGGGGGTCTCGGCTGCAAGTGGCTCTGGGGACAGAGCCCCTGAGTGGGCAGCAGGAGGCCCTGATTCGGACCGTGGTCTGCCCCTTCATGGGCCGTCTCTAGGCTGTCCCTTCCAGCAATGAGAGCAGAAGGATTTTGTGATTCCACTTACTCGCCCAAGAGCAGGAAAGTCCTGCACGCATTTCTCTGTGTCTCTCTTTCTTCCCTCTCCTCCAAAGAACAACAGAAATGCCAACCTCCTCCATCCTGTGTAGTGACACAGTCCCTGCCCAGCTCCCAACCTCGGAGACAGCGATGCAGAGACAGAGGGACCCTGAGACGGGTCTCCCCTGACTGGCTCTTTGTTCCTTAAGGGAAACTGAGGTATTCAGGGGCACAGGAAGGTCTGTGGGGTTGGGGCAAAGAATGAGACCTGAGTGGACAGGGAAGGGTTTGAGGAGGACTGCCCTTGAATTTGACCTTGAAGGGCCTGGAGCGAGTGGATGGAGGAGACATTTCTCACAGGGCAGTTTGCAAAAATAAACTCAGAGTTGGAAGAGATGCTTCCTTGGAAAGAGGAGGCTTGCAGCTGGGAAAACTGGAGCACGCAGGCCCACGCTGGACCCAGTGGGGCCTAGGGTCCAAACAGAATACACACAGAGGGTAAAGCCAGATTTCACTAGGGACCTGCTCCCATGCAGGCTTGGCCTGAGGTGGGGCTGGCGGAGTGGATTAAACATGCAGAGCTGGGGCTGGAGAGATATAAGGTGCTTGCTTTGCATATAGCTGACCCTGGTTCAGTCCCCGGCACCCCATATGGTCCCCCAAGTCCCACCAGGAATGATCCCTGAGCACAGAACCAGGAGTAAGCCCTGAGTACCACCAGGTGTGGCCCCAAAACCAAAATTAAGAAGTATGCTTGGTTGAGGGTCTGAGATTGAGGGGATAAGGCACTTGCCTTGCATGCCTCTGACCCTAGTTCTATCCCTGGGACCACATGGACCCCCCCCCCCCCAGCATCACTGAGTGCAGCCGCAGGGCCTCATAATAGTACAGAGCTGGCCCATCTCCCCAGCACTCAGGATCCAAGCAGTGCTGAATCTTTAGGCCCTGCATGGAACCTCCAAGCTGTACCCTCCAGCTGGGCTGAGAAACGCAGGGAGGCATCTCCTGTCCTCCTGAGGACCGCTTGGGAGGTCCCAAGTCAATCAGTAAATAGGGTCTGCTGGGGAGATGGTACCCCCATGGCCTCATGGTTATGGAGGTCCTGGGCCTCGGGAGGGGCAGAAGATTGGCAAAGCACCCCGGGTGATGAACATGCAGCCTTCTGGATTACTTGTCGCATTGTGGACAGTGCACTGAGGAGATGCACCTACGGGGTGTGAGTTCACGCATCAGACACTCACGTGGTTACATCCATGTGTGCGAGCGCAGGGAGAGAACACTGAACGCCTCTCTTGGCACAGTACCGCACTGTCCACGCAAGTTACCAGGCTGCCCCCCTTCCTGGGAGGGACCAGCTGGTAGCGCTTGACCTTGAAAGGCTTTCAAGGGAAAGTCCCGGCATGGGGCAGCAGACCAGGGCGGCCCTGGAGGGAGGGGCCTCTGCTCTTGGAGGAAAGTGCCCGAGATCAACTGGCTCAGCCTCAGGCCGGCCCGTCCCTCGGCCAGATTCCTGCTGTCTCCACTGTCCCATTCACGGAGAAGCCAGGGCAGGAGCCCCGGGCTGTGGGAGGCCAAGTGGCCAGCAGGGCTCCAGGGGAGATTGGCCACGAGCCCCTGACCCGGTGCAGTTGGTCACAGAACCCGGGCGTCAGAATGGGGCCTCCCAGGGAGTTAAGCTCAGGGCTGCTGAGGGTGAATGCCAGCCCCTAGGGCGCCCAGGAGTCTGACAGGAGGAGGGGGGCCCTCCCGGCTGGCTGCTGGTTTCTGCCTGAGCACCTTGGGGCCCCCAGGGACCCTTCCAGGTGAAAGCTGGACCCAGCTGCAGGGAGCCCGGTGACAGGAAGCGTGAGGACAAGGTGGGATGGTGGGTTGTCACACAGAGATCCAGAGAGCCAAAGGTGGGTCACAGGAAGGCCAAAAGGAAGGGGGGAGGGGGGAGGGGGTTGGACACCAGCCACTTCCAGGGATGCATTCCCTCTCTTCCCTGCCCATGCTCCCCGCCCCTGCTCCCAGGGGCCCTCCAGCCTCCGTGGGCATGGGCGGGAGCACAGGCTCTGCCTCTACCAGGCCCTTTCTGGTCCTTCCCACCTTTGAATGTCCTTTTCTCTCCTCTCTGACCCCAAGGAACCAGGGAGAAAAATGAGAGCCAGTGCGCCCTCTAGTGGCCGGGTCCAGGGGAGATCCCCAGCGCCAGCTCTCCTGGGGTCACACTCCGGGTTCCAGATCACAGACCTCAGCCCAGAGTGACAGACGGGCCCCTCACCACCCCACACCTGCAGACGGGAGGTGGGAGACAGAGCAGAAAGGTGTGTCCAGCTAGATCCCTTGACCCTGGCTCTTCATAGAAGCCACCAGCTGGGGATGTGCCTTTTAAGACCACCCAGAGGAGGGGTGGGGAGATGACTCAAGGGGCTGGAGAGCACGCTGTGCATGCCTCATGTTTGATCCTTATCACCACGTGGTCCCTGAGCACTGCCCAGGGAGCAACGCCTGAGCACCAAGCTGGGAGTAGCCTCCAGAAGCACCACCTGTGTTCTCTCTCTCTACTTCTCTATCTCTTCTTCCCTCTCTCTCCTCTCTCTCTCTCTGTATTTTTATCTCTCTCTTCTCTCTTCCCTTTGGTATTTTGAACCACAATTGGTGGTGCTGCAGGCCACTTAAAATACCAAAGGGAAAAGCGAGAGAGACAGAGACAGAGACAGACCACAGGGAGGTGTAATTGAATCTGGCCCCTTACCACTCCATTCCCCCCATCAGCCCTGGACAGTAGGCCTGGATATATAGCAGGGGCCTCTGCTCTGCACAGAGAGGTTGATTCACTTGCCTGAGGGCACCCAGCATGTCAGGGATGGGTCTGCAGCTGGAACGGGGGCTCCCAAATCCCCAGAGGGAGCCTCACCTCTCCACCCCGCCTTCCCTGCGAATAATACTGCTTAAACCCTGAAAAGCTCCGCCTAGATTAGGCTGCATTCTTGCTGCACCTGGCTCTTTGGTAAATCCCGGGATTGTCTGCAGACAAAGAGGAGAGGCCCGGGCTTGGGGTGAGGAACCACAGAGCCGGAGACCTGGGCAAGGTGTGCCCAGGCTCGGTTAGCGCCAAGGACAGGCAGACCGCATTAGCTCAAGGGTGGGACAAAGGGGATAGGACAAGATGGGGGGTGCAAGGAAAAAGGGGGGGAAGGGACCCGGCATGGGAAGAGTGGGTTAAGACGCAGTCAGTATCAGCAGGGGCCGCCCACCGGGGGCTCGGGATAGGCTCTTGACCTGCATGAGGCCCCAGTCTGTTTTCCAGACTGAGAGGCCCTGGGGAAGGGCATGAGCCCTGGAGACCTTGAGCTTATGAAGGGCCCTGGTGGGGGGGTGGTCAGCCATTTGGGACAGGGGTCCAGGCCTCATGCAGGGGACTATCGACACCTGTCTGGGGCGGAACCTGGGCTAGAAAGACCCCCTTGGGGGACTGGAGTGATAGCACAGTGGGTAGGGAATTTGCCTTGCACCGCAGCCCAACCCGGGTTCGATTCCCAGCATCCTATATGGTCCTCTGAGCACCGCCAGGAGTCATTCCTGAGTGCAGAGCCACAGGAGTAACCCCTGTACATCGCTGGGTGTGACCCAAAAAAGAAAAAAAAATAGAAAGACCCCATTGACCAGACCCGGGTTCCCCTTGGCTTGGGTTTCAGACCCGCGGGACTGACTCCGCGCTCTGCGTTGCAGGCAGGATAAGCTGAAAATCCACATGCGCAAGCACACGGGGGAGCGGCCCTACCTGTGCATCCACTGCAACGCCAAGTTCGTGCACAACTACGACCTCAAGAACCACATGCGCATCCACACGGGCGTGCGGCCCTACCAGTGCGAGTTCTGCTACAAGAGCTTCACGCGCTCCGACCACCTGCACCGCCACATCAAGCGCCAGAGCTGCCGCCTGGCGCGGCCCCGGCGCGGCCGCAAGCCCGCGGCCTGGAGGGCGGCCAGCCTGCTCTTCGGGCCGGCCGGCCCGGGCCCCGACAAGGCGGCCTTCGTCGTGCCCCCCGCCGCGCTGGGCGACGTGGGCGGCCACCTGGGCGGCGGGGCCGTGTGCCTGCCGGGACCCAGCCCCGCCAAGCACTTCCTGGCGGCGCCCAAGGGTGCCCTGAGCCTGCAGGAGCTGGAGCGCCAGTTCGAGGAGACGCAGATGAAGCTGTTCGGCCACGCGCAGCTGGAGGCCGACGCGCACGCGGGGGGCCTGCTGGCCTTCGCGCTGGCCGAGAACGTGGCCGCCGCGCGGCCCTACTTCCCGCTGCCCGACCCCTGGGCCGCCGGCCTGGCCACGCTCCCTGGGCTCGCCGGCCTCAACCACGTGGCCTCCATGTCCGAAGCCAACAATTAGGGCAGGGACGGGGCAACCCACCGCCCCCAGGCCCGCACCCCTCTCGGCCAGTAGGCCCCCTCTGTCCCCCAGCCGATGGGTCCGAACTTTTTATT
Source organism: Sorex fumeus (assembly GCF_029834395.1). NCBI lineage: Eukaryota > Metazoa > Chordata > Mammalia > Eulipotyphla > Soricidae > Sorex > Sorex fumeus. The sequence continues at coordinate 50,529,119 of NW_026606185.1, read as the reverse complement.
TCCAATCACCGGGGAGAGACGGGGTGGAAATCTGCAGCGTTGGCTTGAGGGAATCTTAACCCGGGGACCCCTTCCCAAGGGGCCGGGAGCCCAGGGCCTGGTCTCTCCGGGGCTGTCTCCCTAGCCCCCCACACACTCACTGGGCACCCCAAAGCACTTAGCAGCAGTGGGGGCCTGGGGGGGAGCTGGCCGGGCCAGAGCCTGTTTGCTGGAAACGGGCACTAGAGCCTTGTGGTGAATGCCCGGACACTTACTCTGCCCCTTTCTGTGGGGGCCCTCTTGGGAAGCCCCTTCAACTCAGAAGGGGGTCTCCAGAGGTGTAGACCTCCCCGTCCCTCTGTCCTGTGACATTGGCCAGATCGTTTCACCCAGCTTTGGAGTGGGGCTGGCAAACTCCTATCCCATCTGTCCCCACCCGCCCAACCGGCCAGCCTGGCCCGCTCATAGAGCTCTCCCAGAGGGGACCCCCTAGGCCCTGCGCTATCTGGGGGGCCAGCCAGACAGGGGAGAGGGCTGGTGGGGGGGGAGGTGAGGGGTTGGTCCACAGTCTGCAGGCAATTTGGGGGAACCCCAAACCCTACCCTCCTCTCTGGGTACAGCTGAGCTCCTCGGGACCCCACGTCCCTTCACGGTACCGAGGTTCCTGGGACCCCTCGAAGGGCTGGTGAGTATCTCTTCACACGGGCCTCCGCCTGCCCAGGACCCTCCTTCCCGCTTCCCCGCTCGGGGGTCTCTCAGCTGCCACTGGTTCCCCCTGCTGTGCCCCTCACTCCTTCCGCCAAGGGCCCCAGGATGGCACGGAGAGTCGGGGGGGCCGCTCTGTCCCTGGGTCAGAGTTTCTTTGGGGGGGTCCTGAGAAGGAGGAGGCCCTGCTGGCCCAGCCCTTCAGGATCTTCTCCCCTCCCCTTTCTTGCTGAGTTTGGCTCTCAGAACCCCCAAAAGGAGAACAGGTCCCACGGACAGGGAGCCCAGGGCTGGCGGTAGCCCCAGACCCGGAGCTGTGGACACAAGACACCTGGGTGCTTCCTCTCGCCTTGGCTTCCTGCTGGGCACACACAGAAAAACAAAAAGGCCAGAGAAGACCACAGACTTGGCGTCTGCCTCCGGGGAGAGAACCCTGACTTGGCAGCGCCCCGCCCCAGCTCCATTCCAGTCCGGGGCCTCGCTCCGGAACCCCTCTGCCCTGCAGAAGTCATTTGCCCAGCCGCCGCCTTTTCCGTCCCTGTCTCGGTGGCCAGCGTTTGCTTCCGGGACATTCCACCTGCCACGTTCCCCTCCTGACCAGGATGAAATCAACTTTCCGAGCAGAAAAGGGGGAAGGAACACGTTGGAATCCAGCGGTGTCGGGGCTGGGTTTTATTTTGTAAAGGTCATGACTTCTTATAAACTCGATTTTTCAGACGACTGGTTAGTTCTTTTCGTTTTCTCTTGGCTGCAATTTGGAGTTGTACATTGTAAAATATCCAAAGATGTTCAGTACTGTATGATCAGGAACTTGAAGCGAATGGGGTGGGGGTGGGGGGAGGGAGGGCTGGTTGTGTTTTGTTTTGTTCCCTCTTATTTTTATTTTTCTCTCCATGTTTCGATTTCCCTGTCTGTCTATGGGAGGACTTTGGAATTTTTTCTATTTATAACTTTTTTTATGTGATTGCTTTATGTAAAATGACACTCAACAAAGTTTGCCTTAGTGATTCAAGGGACAATCTTCTATAACTTTGGTCGCACGCCGCATCCTGCCGAGAAAAACTCAGCTACTTTTTCTGGCCTATTTATTAAACAATATTAATTGACTTGATTAAATTATATCGAGAGTTGCACTTCTGTGAGAGGTGACCACATGGTCCCAGTCTGTCCTCATCCGAGGCCACATTCACTTCAAATCACATCAAAGCCCCTCTTACAAAACTCACAAATCTTGGGCTCCTATTTAATCATTTGGAGGTCAGCGTTTTGAGTAAAAGAAAGCGAGACTCAGTCCCCTGGTTGAGACTGACCCCCCCCTCCCACACACACACCTCCCTGTTGTCATTTCAGCTGATAAGGGGGTGATTGTGTGGTGGTGGCAGGAAGAAGGGGCAGAGAAAGTGACCCATCATGCAATTTCTGCATCTCAGCTCTGTTGGATTGGAAGTCTCGGGCTAGTCTGTAGGCCTGAGTGAGTGCAAACGCATGTATGTGCACATGTGTGTGCGTACGTGTGTCCATGTATGTGCTTACATGTGTGTATACATGCTTGTGTGCGTGCATGTGCCTGTGTGCATGTGTGTATGTGTGTGCGTGCCTGTGTGCATGAGCATGTTGTGTGCATATGTGTTTGCGTGAGCATGTGTGTGTGTGCGTGCGTGAGAGTGTGTGTATGTGTGTGCATATGTGTGTGCATGGCCATGTGTGCGCGTGAGTATGTGTGTGTGTGTATGTGTGTGTGCACTGGCACACCGATGTGCAGAAACTGCCCACGGTCAGTGAACTGGGAGCCTCTCAGTGTTGCTGATGGCCAACAATGTCCACTCCTATCAGAGCTTGGCCCAGAGCAGCCCCAGCTGGCCGGGCCACCACGTTGGCCTCTGCCCTTTATCCCCTGCTGGTGGGGTTGGGCTGCGCTTCCTCCTGCACCTGAGCTTCTTTCCCAGACTGCAGACACGAAATCCCGGAAGAGGTCAGGACCTGCCCCTGTCCACAGAGGAGTAGCCCCGCCCGGCTCCCAGAGCGGAGGCCCTGAGTGACATGCTCCGGGTGTTCTGCTTTCCATATGCCGGGGCGTATTAAACCAGCGCCTCTTCTGTTTCTGCCTTCTCACCGGGATGAGCGTTCCTGCGACCTGACAGCCCTTCTCCAGGGAGGCCAAGAACAAAACTGGGCTCAGACTGGCTTTCCCGCTGAGTCGTTCCCGACCCTGGTCCTCCCGGGCCTCATCTCTGGGGACACTTAGAGTTCCTGTTCTCTCCCCAAGCACTGTCCAGCACAGGGGACTGGCTGGGGGACGGGGCAGGCACTGAGGGCTGAATGAAGAGCTGAAAGCTGCTTCCCCAGCGCATTGGAAGCTCACAAGCTCGCTTGGCCTTTCAGCTGCATCACAAACACATTTGTCTTAACGTGAACCAAATCTGTCTTTGACTACTTCCAGTCAAAGCGCACGCCTTTCCCCCAGATTCTTCAGTAAAGTCCACGTTGGGTGGCCCCAGCTCATGGCTGAGAGCTTGGAGTGAACGTGACCCAGTGCAAGAAATGTCAGGCCAGCCACTGGGCATTCTAGGACCGTGGGGTCCTGGTGAGGGACTGGGAGGCCATGGACAGTGTCCACTAGGGATTAGGACCGTGGAGAAAGGGTCCAGAGCTGGATGCCCAAATTCCCTCTTCCTGGCTAGGTGTGTCCTCCAGTCCTGGTCGGCTCTGTCCGCTCCACTTGGGGTGGGAGTGGCGGGGGGTGCTGGCAGGAAACTGCACGGCAGAGGGAAGGATGAGGCCCGGGAGGACAGACCCAAGAAACTGCACATCTTTGCCCACTGCAGCAGAATTAAGAGGTACCCCAGGGGTGCCCACACAGGGCCCTGGTGGACATGTCCACCTTCTGGAACCTCGACTTCCTGAAGCCCACAGTGGTCTCGAAGAGGAACCGAATGCTTCTCCAGCTGCATCAACTCTCAGGAAGGCCGGGGGTGGGGGGGGGGGGGGGAAGCAGCGCTAGCTGCAGGGAAGAACTTTCCAGAAGCTCCACACAGGGGGTTGAGGTTGGGAGGAGCTTTCCATCTGCTTAGTCTTATGGTGAATCCACATCCCTGTGGTCCTGGAGAAAGGACTGGGGAGTGGGGGGAGAGGCAGAGAGGGAAGCGGAGGGGGCATGCTGACTCTGCTAAGACCCTCAGTGCCCAGGTCAGATAACGGGCGAAATGGGCTCTCTGCAGGAGAAGCCGAAGGGGACCCCAGCGATGTGCCATGACAGTGATGAGCCAACAGGGACACTCCAAAGTGGGGAGCGAAGTTTGCAGGGTGCAGACCCCTGCCCTGTCACCAAAACCTCTTCAGGGCCTCCCCCCGCCTGCTCTCCTGGGGTCAGCGGGGTCCCTACTGGGGGGAGGGGGGAGCACATCGCAAATGGGGTTCTCCCCTCCACGCACGACTCCCTTAGAAGCCAGGTGGGGTTCAGGGTGGTGGTGAGAGGCATCTGCAGCCCTCTGGTTCCCTCTTTCAGGCATGTTCCGCCTCAGGAGCCAGGCTAGAGGCTCGGGCGCGTTCTGGAAGCAGGGGCGCTCGTGCCCGCTAGGCACCCTCCGAGGTCTTGTCCTCCCTGGCACTTCCCTGCCATCCTCGCTCCACACCCAGAGAAGGAGCATGACTCGCGGGCTCCCCCTCCCGGCCCCTGCAGCCCCTGCACCTCCTCCAGCAGGCCTCCAACAGCTAAAGGGGTGGCATTCGCCAGATGCCGATGACTGATGACCACAGGGCCCTCTGCTCCTCTACTCCGCTCGGGGCTGGAGGGGAGGAGGATGCGGGGAGCCGGCACGGGTCTCTTTGCCCACCTTGGTCAATGGAGGCAAACACATGTTCCCAGCAATTCACGGGCGCATGGTTCTCTGAGGCAGCCACTGTCAGGTTGTTTTTTTCCCCTCCTGGCCACTTCCCGGGCAGGGGCTGCTGCGACCTGAGGACTACCTTTACTCACACACAGAGGCCTGGAAACGGTCTGACAGGACCAAAACTTCCCAAGGCTGCATAACTGTGGACAACCTGGAAATGGATCACTTTATCTGCAGCCAGAGCGTCATGCATAGGTGTGCGTGCATGCACACACACACATGCACACACACACACGTGCACATATACATGCACACATGTACACGTGCACATGCACACACGTGCATGCGCTTATGCATACACATGTATACACACGAGCACACAAACACACATGTGCATGTACACACCCACATGTATACACATCCGTGCACACATGTGCACATGCCCATACATGCACACAAATGGACACATGCACATATGTCTATGCACACACATACACAAAGCACATGTGTGCACACACATGTACACACAAGCGCTTGGGTGCATACACACACACTCACACAGTCTTCAGACAAATGATCCACGACTGATGTCATCGCTCCCAGTAACCACAGGAGACACGACACAGCACGAATGAGCCCCACAAGAGCCTCGTCCCCGCGGAGTATCTGCAACACACACTCTCCTTTCTTCCTCCTGGTTCCCTTGAACTGTGAACCCAGACCCTGAGCACCAAAGCAAAAGAACGAGGAGGTTGCCCGAGTAAGGAAAGGGGACAGAGGGACTCAGACTCCCTTCCCCTGTGCCTCCGGGGCTTGAGTCCTCAGCACTCAGACGTCCCCCATCAGGCCGGTGGCCCGATCAGAAGCCCGTCCCTCCTCGGATCCCAGTCGAACGCCAGAACCCAGGCCAGGTGGCTGAAGAGGGAAGGCGTTTAGTAAAGGCAATGAAAGCTTCCACCCAACATCCACAAGGCTCGGTGTCAAGAGTTGCACACTGCACAGCCTACTGGGGAGGGGAGAATAGGGCTCCAGCCAGCAATGCTCAGGGGACCACCTGGTGTGAGAAACTGAGAATCGAACCCAGGCAAAAAAGAGCCACAGCCCAGAGCCTCCTGCACCCTTGTTGAAGGGGCCACTTTCACACCTGAGGCAGAGGCAGTGAAGAGCCAGCAGAGGGCAGTCACGCTGCCTGGCGCAGCACCCCCCCCCCCCCAACCCACCCCCCCCCCCCCCACCACCACCACCAGCCTCATTGGCAAAGTCCTTTTGCAAAATCAAGCCCAGAATCCCGCAGCAGAAGTCTGATTGATTGCTGCAGGCCCATCGACCCTCCACCCTATTCTCCCCAGAAACCGTGCCTGGACTCCCCACGCCCTCCCCCAACCCCTTGCTCTCTGGGGGAGAACCTGATGGAGAAACTCAGCTTCCGGTTTTAACCTCCCCTCTCTGCCCTGGTCTGGATGTCAGCCCTCCATGTCCCCACTCAAGACAGGTCTCCTTGACTGAGCCAGTGTGGCCTGACTCGGCGTTAAACTGCAAATGGCGCTAACTTTCCTTTCGACACCCCTCCCGCGGGAGCCGCCCTGGGAGGTACAAAAGAATCATCTTGGTTCATGGCTGGAATGTTGGGGGGGGGGGGCGTTTGCATGGGAGAAAGGGAAGAGTGGGGGAGTCAGGGGTGGGTTAGGACTGAGGGTTGGAAGGAACTGAGGGTAATTCATGAGCTACTTATGATAGACTAAGGGTGCAGCTCATGTATGAAGCCCTGGGTTCACCCACTGCATAGAAAAAAATCAGTGTGTGCTATGGAGAGTTTTAAATGATTTGTAAACGGGGAGGGGGACTGGGGGGCTTCTGCAGGGGAAGTATGTCTGCCATGGACCAGGCACCAGGTTCTGCCCCCGACACCTCCTGGTCTCCCCAGTACCGCCGGTGGAGGGAGGGAGACGCTAAAGAAATAAAATAAAATTGCCAAACTGAAATACACTTTAAAAGAAAATGTCCAACGCATGAAAGAATCGAAAGAGCAGAAGAGATAAAGAACTGATGAAATTATTGAAAAGATCTGATCAAGATGTAACTAACATTCCATCACTGTATCACTGTATCACTGTCATCCTATTGTTCATCAATTTACTCGAGCGGGCGCCAGTAACGTCTCCCAGTCTGGAGATTTTAGCAGCCTCTCCTTACTCCTTCTTTCCCAAAGGTATTGGAGGCTCCTTCAGGGTCAGGGGATTGAGACCTGTTATTGTTACTGTTTTTGGCATATCGAATACACCACGGGTAGCTTGCAAAGAAGAAAAAAATATATGTCAGAAATAAATTTGAAGAGATCATTATGAGAATGAGAGAAAGTCCTGATAATCCAGAAAGGAGACACACACACACACACACACACACACACACACCTAGATGCATTAAACTAAAACAGGAATTGCGGGATTGTACAATACCTCTATTTAAAAAAATGTTAGGTGTGGGAGAGAGTACAACAGATAGGGTGCTTGCCTTGCATGTGGCAGACCCGGGTTCAATCCCTAGAACCACATCTGGTACCCCAAGCCCTGCCAGGAGTGATTCCTGAGCACAGACACAGAGTCAGGGGTAAGGTCTGAGCACTACTAGGTATGGCCCCAAAGAAAAAGATAACAACACAAACACACACACACACACAAACACACACACACCCATACTTACACAAAATCAGCGGTTGCCAGAGATTGCGGGTAAGGCTGAGAGTCCCCACTGAGTGGGTACCTGCCATTCTTCCTGGCTTGAAGCCCATACTACGTACCCCCTACAGGAGCAAACCCTAACAGGAGTGGGTCTGGTTGTGAGTGAGGAGTGTGGGCTGAGCTGCTGTGTGTGTGTGTGTGGGGGGGGGGGGTGCGCAGGAGGACAGTCTGCTCAGTATTACTGGAAACTGAAAAGCTGCTCTCAAAGGATTTACAAAATAAGACGTTTCAAAATAGGCACATGGATGTGAACCTGGGGACCGGACATGCTGCAGAGACATCCAGCAAGCACTCACTGAGCACTCTGGGCTCCGATCCTTCTGGGAGACCCATGTGGACAGTGCAGGCATCGCTGTTTATTTCTGGTCGGGGGGCACATCCAGCAGTGCCCAGGGCTTACTCCTGGCTCTATGCTCAGGGATCTCTTCTGGAGGTCCTCGGGGGATCATACAAGGTGCCAGGGATGGAACCCGGGTGGGTGACCTGGAAGGCAAGCGCCCTCCCCGCTGTGCTGTATCCCTGGCCCATCACAGACATTTCTTCCCACGAGTGGAGAGAAGACCTGGGAGAAAGGCACCTCGGCCGGTCACAGAGACAGCCTGGTGGCCAAGCCAGGGATCCTGGGGAAGGGGCAGCTGTGGGCAGGGAGGGAAAGGGAGGGCAACCGGCAGGCAAGTCCAGGCCAGGAACCTGGGGCAGAGGCAGGAGCTGAGATGGACCTCCAGACTGGAGTGTGTGTGTGCATGTGTGCGTGCATGTGTGCATCATGTGGTACGGGTATGTGTGCATGTGTGTGCACATGTGTGCATTCCTGTGTATGTGTGCATGTGCGTGTGTAGGCAAGTGCACATGTATATGCAAGCGCGTGTGCATGTGTGTGTACATGTTTATGTCTATGCGTGTGTGCATGCATGCATCTGCATGTGTGCGTGCGCATGTGTGTGCGTGTGTGTCTGCGTGTCCGTGCGTGTGCATGTGTGTGCGTGTATGCGTGATTGCATGTGTGTGTGCGTGCGTACGTGCATGCGTGCATGTGTGTATAAGTGTGTAGATGCGTGCGTATCTACGCGTGAGTATGTGCACACGTGAGTGTGCGTGTGCATATGTGCATGTGTGTTCATGTGTGCACGTGTGTGCATTCCTGTATATATGTACATGTGAGTGTGTAGGCGTGCATGCATATGCAAGCGCATGTGTGCATGTCTGTGTATGCATGTTTATGTGCATGTGTCTGTGTGTGCGTGTGTATATGTGTGTATGTGTGTGCGCATGCGTGTGTGTGCACGTGCGTGTGCATGCGTGTATGTGCGTGTGTGTGCATGTGTGTGTTGCTCGTGTGTGTGTGTGTGTGTGTGTGTGTGTGTGTGTGTGTGTGTGTGTGTGTAACGGTGGGTGGGCTGTGAGGGCTCAGCCTTCTCCCCAGGCAGCCGAGCGGGCTTGCCGCGCACAGCCCTGGCGAGTCCCGGCCCGCTGCGCCCCCGTGTGGCCGCACGCGCCCCTGCACCTCGCGGGGAACAAAGCCCGTGGCGGGGCGGGGACACTGTTCCCGGGAGCGCAGCCCGGGGCGGCTGGGAGCTCTGGCTGTGCAGTGGGGGCTGCGTGCTGGGGAGGACCCCGGGAAGGCTGGGGGACCCCCAGCTCAAAGGAAAGTGTGCTTCTACACGGCTCAGAGGCGGGGGCAGGGCGGGGAGGGGGCGCGGGGAGACCACCCTCCCCATCCCTGGGCCCCGGCAACGTCTGAGAGGAGCAAAGGGGCTCGCTGAAGGAGGTGCAGCAGAACCCAGCGTCAGGGGGAGAGAGGAGGGGGCGCGCCCGGCCCGGGGACTTGGGTGTGGGCTGAAGTAGGTGGAGGTGCTCAGCCCCCAAACGCGGGGGCCGCCCCTGGTCTCCCCACCCACGCCCACCCACGCCTTGTCCTTCGGCTCCTGCCTTGTCAGCGCCTCCTCCTGGCGCGCAGAAGTAATGCCACGCTCCCCCCTAAACAAAACCCAGCGCGCGCGCCTTGGCGAAAAGAAGCTGTGGAATGGGGCCAGCCCTGTGCACCTTGGGGACTGCTTTGTGACCCCTGAACTAGGTCTTGACACCCTCCCTTAGCCCCGTGCTTGGTGGCCCAGGGCCTGAGCAGAAGAAACAAAGACTCCCCTTCTTGCAGCAGCCAGCCCCGCAGGACAGCCAGTCTCATCCGCTCCCTGACCGGTCACTCCTGCCCCCGTGTCCCAGGTCCTCTGGGGGGCCGCGGGACCCCCTCCACCTCCCAATGCCAGTTCCCAGAAGAGAAGCCCAGGAGTCAATGAGGAGCAGCAGAAACTGACCCCTGCAGGACGACCTGAGGGACCTCAAGAGGACAGTCCCTTCCAAGTGGGCGCATGCCCAGGGCCCGTGGGCGTGTTCACAGAGCACCCAGCTGATTGCGTTTGCATCACGGGGGGAGGGGGTGCTGATGGAGCCCCACCCACCGTGGGTCAGACCGGGCAAGTACCTGCATCCTCCAGTACAGGGACAGCGTGCCTACTACAGGGGCGCAGAGGGGTCTGTCTGCACCCACTGTCCGCCAGTGGCTAGTTTCACCCTCCTCCTCCTCTTCCTCCTCTTCCACCTCTCCTCCTCCATTTCTTCCTCTTCCTTCTCTCCTTCTCCACCTCTCCTCCCCTTCCTCCTCCTCCTTCTTCATCCCTCCCTCCTCCACCTCTGCCTTTTCCTTCACCTCCTCCACATCTCCTCCTCCTCTTCCTCCTTGTCCTCGTCCTCGTCCTCCTCGTCCTCCTCCTTCTCCTCCTCCTTTATTTCCTTGAAATCATCACCCCAGGTTCCCGCCCTGGCTAAAGCTGGCCCCCACTAAGATGTCACTGTCAGCTGATGAAACCCAGTATCTGGTTTCTGTAGCAGCCCTTTGGGATAGGCTCTCTTTGATGAGAACCCCGCCTGGATGGCTTTACTGGCAAATGATTCCTGTGATGGACAGGACGGTAAATAGGAGTTCAGTTTCTTTGCAGGCTGCACTGCAAGAGCACCACCCTGGCTGGAGAGAGGGCAACGTGGATGAGGTGCGGCCGATTGGGCAGGTCAGCGTGCCAATTAAACTTTATTTGCACCTGCCAGCAGCAAGCTGAAATCAGCTCCCAGACCTCCGAGCATTTGCCTGCTGTAGTAGACCCAGAACGTGGGCATATCCTGGGCAAAGCGTGCAAAGTAGGAGGGGGAAAAAACCCTCTCGATTGGTCTTAAGGTCCGTGTGGCCAGGCCCAGCTTGTCTTCCCCTAGAGCTGGGGGCTATCGTGCATGCATCTGATGGAGAGGATGGCTCCCCCAACCCCCCAGGGTTCTGCTGAGGCTAGGATGAGCGACCGCCTCTGTGCTCCCTAGGGCACAAAGTGCCTGCGGCGAGCGCCCCTTAGTGGCTGAAACTGACCACTGCGATGGGGGGGGGGGGCAAGGGGCCTCTGTGGGGGCCAGAGGTTCTGGGGGTTGGAGGGTGGAGGTGCATTGTGGAGACGCTGAAAACACGGGCGCCTTGGGTTGCACCCCCATGGGCATGCTTCGGGCGCCACGCCAGGGGCCTCTGTGTCACTTCCTGGCGTCCTTCAGCACGGAGAGGTCGCTGGGCTTTTCGGTGGGGCGGGTCTTTGAGGTCCCACCAGGCTCCTGCCTCCTGGCAGATGTCCATGACAAGGTGGGGTTCTTTCCGGCCCTCTCCGGGAAGCAGGGCTGGCCCCTGGCTGGCTGGGGCCTGCAGCCTTGGGGGGCGCTGAGGGAGGGTCACAGGTACAGCCCCCAGGCCCCCCAGAGCTGCCGTGACCTCATCGGTGACCTCATCAGCCTTTCCAGCTTTTATCCTCTGCCAAGGAAGCTCCAGGGAGCCTGTGTCCTCTCAGGGCTTGTTCTGGGCCTGGAGCAACCCCCCCCCCCCTCCGCCCCCCCACCCCCAGCCCGGGCCCGCGCCGGGAGGCACAGGCTGGGCCTGGAGCAGGAGTGGACAGGACTGGGGAGGCCCTGGACACCCTGGACAGGAGCTGAAGGCGGCAGGTAGGTGAGGACTGCAGAGACTGGGCGTGGGGGTGGGGGCTGAGGTGAGAATAGCGCCCCCACCCCCACCCCTGGAAGCAAAGTCCAGGACCTGTTGATGTTAATTAATCACTGCCCGGTGGACATCATGTGGGACACCCCCCCCCCCACTGACCCATCTGGGGCCCCTTATGGTCGCCTCTCTGTCTCTGTTCTGCCTCCTCAGCCTCAGTCTCCCTCCGCCACTGACCCCCTCCCCTTCCCTCCCGACACGACTCACGCATGCGCCCACCAGGCCCAAGCCGGAGCTGTCTCAGTGATGGACCTCAGCACCCACCTTCCTGGGAGAAGCAGGAACAGCGTGTTCTCTGGGCCAGAGGGACAGGCTGGGCGCTTGCCTCACAGGGGCTGAGCCTGGTTCCATCCCAGACACCACACATGGTCCCTGGAGCACTGCTCGGCCGGTGGGTGTGACCCAAACCAGGTGTCCTCTTACAGGGTCACTCCCGGGAGTCCATCCATAGACAGGTCTTGTCTCTGAGCAATGGGAGGAGAGGCTGAGGAGCCCCCCCCACACACACACTGTACTCGCTCCCCCCAGCTTAGCAGGGGCAGGGACCCCACTTCATGAGCCCCAAGTGAGGCTTTAATGAAAAGGCAGCAACATGAAATTTGACTGTTGGCCGGGGGTCACTGGACTGGGCCTTTTGAGGCGCTTTTTATTTCTGTTTTGACCAGTGACACAATTGAGGCTCAGAACCGTCAACAGTGACTCATCCCAGCCCTGCGGCAAGATGAGGTAGCCGGGCTGTGAGGACTGAGCCGCCCAGCTATGGCCGGCCATTGGTGATTGGACTCTGCAGTACGGAACTGCGTCAGTGGCGACTAAGCAGACACGCCTTCCCCCAGCCTGCTCTGGGTGCTAAGTGCAGTAGCATGAGGAGGAGACACACCCCTCCTTCATTCCCATCCAACACACACACACACACACACACACACACACACACACACACAGAGTTATTGACACTCCTTATGAGGCAGGCCGGGCTTGTGTCATTTTCACCAGGCTGGAGAAGTTAGATGCAACAAGGACACTCCATGCCCGTGGCTGAAACAGGGTCTATCTGCCTCCCCTCAGCCCAAGAGCCGAGGGTAGCTCTGCTCCAGGGGCGCATTTGCAGCCCCTCTTTTTCCAGTGTCTTCTCCTAAGGTATTAGACTGGGGGTCCCTTAGACCGGGAGGTATTGTGAGCTTGAATGATTTTTTTTTAAGTCTTTATTTTCACAAACTTCTAAGTCAAAGCTTGCATTTCCCTCGACTAGGAACATGGCCATAAACTCCTCTACTAGCAGTGGGACTGGGGTCTTCGTGGCTAATAGAAATCATGTGTTGCATAGATTGGGGTGGGGGCAATCCCTGGCCATGCTCAGGGACCCGGATGGGGTGCTGGTGATTTGGACCAGGTTGACTACCATAGCCATGAGCCACGTAGCCTTTTTTATTTTTTTAAATTTTATTAGTGAAACACCATGAGGTACAGTTGTAGACTTACAAATTTTTGTGCTTGGGTTTCGATTATACAATGATCAAACACCCATCCCTCCACCAGTGCCCATTTTCCATCACTACGGATCCCAGTATCCCTCCCACCCCCCATCCCCCCACCCCCCCATCCCACCCTGCCTCTGTGGCAGGGCATTCCCTTTTGTTCTCTCTCTCCTTTTGGGTGTTGTGGTTTGCAAAAGAGGCATTGACTGGCAATCATGTTTGGTCTATAGTCTATTTTCAGCATGCATCTCCCATCCTGGGAGGGTCCTCCCAATACCCTTTATTTGGTGCTCCCTTCTCTATCTGAGCTGTCTTTCCCCCTAGCATGTGTGGCTGGCCTCCAAGCCATGGAGTAAACCTCCTGGTACTAATCTTGGCTATTCTTGGGTGTTAGTCTCCTATTTTGTTACTTTATGTTCCCCAGAAGAATGCAATCTTTCTATGTCTATCCCTCTCTTTCTGACTCATTTCGCTTAGCATGATACTTTCCATGTAGTACCACTTGTATGTAAATTTCATGACTTCATCTTTTCTATTTTGTTTTGTTTTTTTTTATTAGTGAAATACCATGAGGTAGACTTGTAGATTTACAAATTTTTGTGCTTGGGTTTCGATTATACAATGATCAAACACCCATCCCTCCACCAGTGCCCATTTTCCACCACCACGGATCCCAGTATTCCTCCCACACCCCATCCCCCCATCCCACCCTGCCTCTGTGGCAGGGCATTCCCTTTTGTTCTCTCTCTCCTTTTGCATATTGTGGTCTGCAAGAGAGGCATTGAGTGGCAATCATGTTCAGTCCATAGTCTACTTTCAACATGTATCTCCCCTCCTGGGAGGATCCTCCAAACACCCTTTATTTGGTGCTCCCTTCTCTATCTGAGTTGCCCTTTCCCCTAGAATGCCTGGCTGGCCTCTAAGCTATGGAGTAATCCTCCTGGTACTGATCTCGGCTATTCTTGGGTATTAATCTCCTATTTTGTTACTTTATGTCCCCCAGATGAATGCAATCTTTTTATGTCTATCCCTCTCTTTCTGACTCATTTCGCTTAGCATGATACTTTCCATATGGTACCACTTGTATGTAAAATTCATGACTTCATCTTATCTAACAGCTACATAGTACTCCATTGTGTAGATGTACCAAAGTTTCTTTAACCAGTCATCTGTTCTCGGGCACTCAGGTTTTTTCCAGATTCTGGCTATTGTAAAGAGTGCTGCAATGAACAAACAATTGCAGATGTCACTTCGACTATACTTTTTTGCCTCTCTGGGATATATTCCCAGGAGTGGTATTGCTGGGTCAAATGGGAGCTCAATTTCTAATTTTTTGAAAATAATCCATACTGTTTTCCAAAAGGGCTGAACGAGTCGGCATTCCCACCAGCGGTGAAGGAGAGTCCCTTTCTTGCCACATCCGCGCCAGCACCATTTGCTTTTGTTCTTTTGGGTGTGGGCCAGTCTCTGTGGTGTGAGATGATATCTCATTGTGGTTTTGATCTGCATCTCCCTGATGATTAATGATGTAGAGCATTTTCTCATGTGCCTTTATGCCATTCGGATTTCTTCTTTGAGAAAGTTTCTGTTCATTTCATTGCCCCATTTTTTTATGGGGTTGGATGTTTTCTTTTTGTGGAGTTCAACCAGTACTTTATATATCCTTGATATCAACCCCTTGTTGGATGTGTATTTGGTGAATATCCTTTCCCATTCTGTGAACTGTCTTTGTATTTTGGTCATTGTTTCTTTTGAGGTGCAGAAGCTTCTTAGTTTAAGATAGTCTCATTTGTCTCTCTGTTTTCACTTGCTCGGCCAGTGGTGTGACGTCTTTGAAGATACCACTAGCTTTAATGTCATGGAGGGTTTTACCAACTTTGTCTTCAATGTATCTTATGGATTCCAGTCTGATGTTGAGGTCTTTAGTCCATTTTGAACTTACTTTTGTACATGGTGTTAGGCAGAGATCTGAGCCCATTTTTGCCAGCACAATTTGTTAAAGAGGCTTTCCTTACTCTACTTCACATTTCTTACTCCTTTATCAAAGATTAGATGATCATATGTTTGAGTAGAGATGTAGTATATTCAACCCTGTTCCATTGGTCTGCAGCTCTGCCTTTTTCCAGTACCATGCTGTTTTAACTATTACTGCTTTGTAGTAGAGTTTGAAGTTAGGGAGGTTGATTCCTCCCAATTTCTTTTGCCCACGAATTGCTTTATCTATTCGTGGGAGCTTATTGTTCTATATGAATTTCAGGAGTGTTTGCTCCATTTCTTTGAAGAATGTCATAGGTATCCTTATAGGGATCGCATTGAATTTGTACAATGCTTTGGGAAGTATTGCCATTTTGACAATGTTAATTCTCCCTATCCATGATCAGGGAATATCTTTCCATTTTCTTGTATCCTCTTTTATTTCCTGAAGTAGCGTTTTGTAGTTTTCTTTGTACAGGTCCTTTACTTCCTTAGTTAAGCTGATTCCTAGGTACTTGATTTTCTGGGGCACAATTGTGAACGGGATTGTTTTATTCATGTCACTTTCTTCTCTTTCACTATTTGCATATAGGAAAGCCATGGACTTTTGGGTATTGGTTTTATAGCCTGCAACTTTACTATACAAGTCTATCGTTTCTAGGAGTTTCTTGGTAGAGGTTATAGGGTTTTCTAAGTATAGTATTATATATCATCTGCGAATAGTGAGAGCTTGATTTCTTCCTTTCCTACCTGAATGCCCTTAATATTTTTTTCTTGCCTAACCGCTATTGCAAGTACTTCTAGTACTATATTGAACAGCAGTGGAAAGAGTGGGCATCCTTGTCTCGTCCCTGACGTTAGAGGGAAGGCTCTCAGTTTTTCCCCCATTGAGGATGATGCTTGCTGTAGGCTTGTGGTAGATGGCTTTAACTATATTGAGGAAAGCTGCTTAACGGCCATGATCCTAGAGACTCAGAAACAAATCTTGAAACCCAGTGTCTTTTGGCAGAAATGTGTTCGGACCCCGCAGTAGATTACTGTCGCCGGGCCACCCCAGGGGGGAAAGGGTGTTGTCCCTCTGCCTGCTCACCCTTGGTGGCTCGGTGGCCACAATACTCCAGAGGCCACTGGACAGTCAGGTTTGGGCCCGCAGTGACAAGACACACAGGGCCTCATGGGATGGGGGTGAAGCTGGTCCTTTCCTCCCCACCCCAACGAGACCCCAAATCATCGCCCACAACGGCCTCTCTGGCTCCTGATCAAGCTGCTTAATGACCATGATCCCAGAGATTCAGAAACAAATCTTGAACCAGTGGCTTTTGGCAGAAATGCGTCTGGACCCCGCAGTAGGTAACTGTCGCCAGGCCACTCCAGGGAGGGAAGGGTGTTGTCCCTCCGTCTGCTCCCCCTAGGCGGCTCGGTGGCCACCATCCTCCAGAGGCCACTGGACAGTCAGGTTTGGGCCCTCAGTGATGAGACACGCGGGGCCTTCTGGGATGTGGGTGGAGCTGGCCCTTTCCTCCCTGTCCCATTGAGACCCCAAGTTGCTGCCCATGAACGGCCTTTCTGGCTCCTGATCAAGCTGCTTAACGGCCATGATCCCAGAGACTCAGAAGCAAATCTCAGAACCCAGCAGGTTTTGGCAGAAATCCCTCAAGATTTAAGTGTTAAAATTTCGGAATTTCAAAATCGCGTGGCCACTACTGCAGCCACGGGACATCATATGTTATTCATAACCAGAAATAGAAAACAAATTGTCTACTGTTGCCTTTTCAGCAGATCTAAGTGTTGGGGTAAAATCTCAAATAATAACGGTGGGTCAGGTGTCAAAATATTGAATGTGATCAAAGTAGAGAGAGAGTAATGTGGAAATCATCTGCCCCACAGGTAGGGGGAGGGTGTGGGACGGGGGTATACTGGGGTTGTTGGGGGTGGAGAATGGGCACTGGTGAAGGTACGGGTGTTTCATTGTATGACCGAGACTTAGACCCGAAAGCTTTGTAACTGCTCTCACGGTGATTTAATAGATAAAATTATTAAAAAAATGAAAAAAATAAAGATTTGGAAGAATTCACTAGTGAGTCCATCTGGGCCGGGACTTTTGTCCTTGGGGAGACTTTTTTTATTACCATTTCAATTTCCTTGATGGTGATAGGTCTGTTCAGGTATTCCAGGTCTTCTTGGTTCGGCCTCTGGAGTCTATAGGAATCTAGGAATTTATCCATTTCCTCGAGGTTTTCATGTTCTGTGGCATAAAGCTTCTCAAAGTACTCCCTGAGGATCCTTTGAATTTCTGTAGTTTTTGTTGTATGAGCCCCTTTTAATTTCTGATTCAGTTTATTAGGGTTTTCTCTCTCCCTTTCTTTGTGAGTTTTGCTAGAGGCTTATTGATCTTGTTTATTTTCTCGAAGAACCAACTCCTGGTTTCATTGATCTTTCAGATTGTTTTTTGGGTTTCCATCTCATTAATCTCTGCTCTAAGTTTTATTATTTCCTCCCTCCTGTTCATGTTGGGATCCTTTTGTTGGGCCTTCTCCAAGCTCTTAAGTTGTGAGGTTAGGTTACTTATATGGGCTCGCTTCTCCTTCCTGAGGAATGCTTGTAGAACTATAAACTTTCCTCTTAACACAGATTTTGCTGTGTCCCATAAGTTTTGGTAACTCATGTCCTCATTTTCATTTGTTTTTAGGAATTTTTTTATTTCCTCTTTGATTTCCTTTCTAAGCCACTTGTTGTCCAATAGCGCACTGTTTAATTTCCAGTTGTTTGATTTAGTTTTCTGTTTTGTGTGTGATTTACTTCTAATTTCAGTACATTATGGTCTGAGAAGATTGTTGATACAATCTCTATCTTCTTAATTTTATGGAGGTATGTTTTGTGGCTCAGCATGTGGTCTATCTTGGAGAATGTGGTCTATCTTGGAGAATGTTCCATGCATGCTTGAGAAGAATATGTATTCAGCTTTTTGAGGATGAAGTGTCCTGTATATATCTACCAAGTACCTTTCTTCCATTGTTTCCCTCAGATGAAGTATGTCCTTGCTAAGTTTGAGTCTGGTTGATCAAGAGGTGATAAAGCGGTGTTGAAGTCTCCCATTAGTATTGTGTTGCTATCAATGTCTTTCTCCAAGTCTATGAGTAGTTGTTTTAAGTACTTTGCTGGTCCCTCATTAGATGCATATACATTTAGTATTGTAAGTTCTTCTTGTTGTACAGATCCCTTGATAAATAAGAAAAGGACTTCACTGTCTTTTGTGACCTACTTCCGTCTGAAATCAATGTGGTCTGATACTAGGATAGCTACCCCAGCTTTTTTATGGGAGCTGTTTGCCTATAGGATTGTTTTCCAGTCTTTGACTCTGAGCCTGTATTTGATTTGACTATTGAGATGTGTTTCTTGCAGGCAGCAGAATATTGGGTTCAATTTTCTAATCCATTCTGCCACTCTGTGTCTTTTAATTGGTGCGTTTAGCCCATTGACGTTGAGAGAGATTATTGTTATGGGGTTTTGTCCCATTTTTCTGTTGAAATTTGGTGTATTTGAGGGGTCTATCTTTTCTTAAATTAGTCCATTTAGTTGTTCTTGTAACCATGGTTTTGAGTCTATGAAGTTCCTGAGCTGTTGTTTGTCTGTGAAACTGTGTGTTGTTCCTTATTTTATGAATGAGAGTCTCGCTGGGTAAAGTATTTTTGGTGAGGCATTTATTTCATTGAATTTTTTCACTATATCCCACTGTTTTGGGGCCATGAGGGTTTCATCAGACAAACCAGCTGTGAATCTTAAGGATGCTCTTTTGTAGGAAATTTCTTTCTTTGATCTTGCTGCTTTCAGAATTTTGTCTCTATCTAAGGTTTTGGTCATTTTGATCAGGATGTATCTTGGGGTATTTTTATTCAGATTTCTTCTAGATGGTACCCTTCAGGCCTCATGAACGTGGTCACATGTTTTCTTCAGCTCTGGAAATGTTGTAGCAATGATGTCTTTGACAGTTTCTTCTTTATAAGGGTTTTCTTCCTGTCCCTCTGGGACTCCAATAATTCTTATGTTACCCCTCTTGGCTTCATCACGATCTTCTCTTGCCATCTGTTCCCAAATTGTGAGTCTCTTTTCCATTTTCTGCTCTTTTCTGGAGAGTTTCTGGACTTCATCTTCTGGACTTCATCTTCGAGCTCACTGATTCTGTCCTCAGCAGCTTTTACTCTGCTGCTGAAGCCCTCCATTGAGTTTTTCACCTACCAGGTTTTTCAGGTCTGACATTTCTGTTTGCATTTTCCTCATTTCTACCTTCAAATCCTCTTGTCTTTTATTGGCATTGCTTTCCATTGTTTCTTTTAGCTCTCTAAGCATCCTCATTAGCTCCCGTCTAAATTCCTTGTCAGAGAGGTTGTCTAGCATTCCAATACTGTTAGTGTCTTCTGGGCTAGCATCTTCATAAGAAATCTTGGTGGGCTTTTGTGTTGCTTTACCGTTGTGACCAGTGTGTTTTATACCTTCACGTTCGCTGTTACTATTCTGCTTGAGATGCAGAATGAATTGAGATGGGCTTAATGAATTATTGGCTAATGTGTTTCTGGTGGTTAAGCTAACCTAGTGAAGCTTCTGTCTAAGAGGGTAACTTATGGTTCCTATGGGATATGTAGTGGGAGAATAACTCGGCCGTGGCTCAAGAAAGGGGCCCTGGCACCGGGCGGGTAGCTGTTAGAATGAGGAGAGAGTGCCCGGAGCAGTTCAGCTTTGTTTCCGCATGGTGTGCCTCAGTTCCCGTCCCACGCAGACCAAGGGTGGAGCCACGTAGCCTTATACAAGAGCCTGCACCTCTCCTGTGCTCTCCCTCCAGCCCCGACCCACGGATCTTTATGTCCTGTGATAACATTGCAAATACCTCTACCACTCAGGGTTTCTTACTATTTCAAAATTGCAGTTACTACATGCTTCTGCAGAGTCTCCTGCCTCCGTGCCTGGCTGTCCTCACCAGGGCCCCTTGGAGGAGGGTGAGTTGAGTTTCCCTCCCCACCCTGAGCAGAGCCCCAGCAGCTGAAGACCTCTGATTCCAGCCACAGCCATGCTTAAGACCACTCTCCACACGTTTGGATGAGCCTCACGCATGAAGGAACTGGCAGAAGAACCCAGGTGTGCGGGACCCAGGGCGTAGCTCTCCAAGCCTGCTCGAATTGGGACTGGTCTTCCTCCACCCAGATCCCCCATCTTCCAGTATGTAGGCGTTACACCCACCAACTGCCCCCGGCACTGTGTAATCCCATCAATGGTCAAGACGCAGAAACTATAAAACCCAGCTCCCGGAAGCACGCGGCCACATTTGCAGCCATGCAACATCTTATTTTCTAGTTCTTACTCTGGAGAACCTGGCAGGATACCAAAAGTATCCTGCCCACATATCCTGCCCACACGGCAGAGTCTGGCAAACTCCCCATGGCGTATTCAATATGCCAAAAACCAGTAACAATGATGGGTCTCATTCTCCTGACCCTGAAAGAACCTCGAATGTGGCACTTTCTAAAATCTCAGGGCTAGGATGAAGGGGACGTTACTGGTGCCAGCTCGAGGAAATTGATGAACAACAGGATGACAGTGATACAGTATGACAGTGATACATACTGCTATGTTTTTTTTAAAGTTTTATTTTTTTTGGGTTTGGGGGCCACACCCAACAGTGCTCAGGAATTATTCATGGTGGTACATGGGGGACCATTTTGGGATGCCAAGGATCAAACCCGGGTTGACCGTGTGCAAGGCAAATGCCCTAGCTGCTGGACGGTCACCCCTGCTAGGTTCTAGCCCGCTTCTGGGTTTTTATTCTTTAATGTTGATCAAAAAGCAACTCACTATTATGTCACAAATCTGTGCTTCTAGTTGTTTGGACAACCATATTTCAATGTAATTAGTTTTCTGGAATCTTATATATTTTATACATTAAAAAATTATCCTGGGCTGGAGCAATAGCACAGTGGGTAGGCATGCCTTGCATGTGATCGACCCGGTTCGATTCCCAGCATTTCATATGGTCCCCTGAGCACCACCAGGAGTAATTTCTGAGTGCATGAGCCAGGAATAACCCACTATGCATCACCAGGTGTGACCCAAAAAGAAAAAAAAGTTATCCCAAGCTAGAGCTGTAGTACAGGGGGCTAAAGTGCTTGTTGTTTCATGTGGTCAACCTGGGTTTGATCCCTGGCACCACATATGGCTCCCTGAGCCCCACCAGCAGTGATCTCTGAGCACAGAGCCAGGGGCCAAACCTGAGCACAGCCGGATGTGAGGCCCAAACAAAAATAAAATGATCTCAATACAGTCCCAAAGCTGCACTGGATGGACAAAGAAGGGGTCAGAGCTGAGTGGTGCCCACTGGGACCCAGCCCCTGGGGAGGGAGAGAAGCAGGAAGGGCGAGTGGCCACCTCCAGGGACATCCAAGTGGCCCATCTCCGCAGTTACATCCTGTTGGTGACTGTGGCATCTCATGGCCATGCTGAGTTAGTAGTGTGGAGAGAAGAATAGGGCTCCAGTCAAGAGATCATTGGCAACAGCTCGATGATGTGGACAGATGTGGAAAGCTGATGGGATGCTGGGAATTGAACCTGGGTCATTCACGTGCAAGGCCAGTGTCCTATCCGCGTACTATCTCAGGCCCAAGAAAGGAAAGTAAGAAGACCTGGGAGGGAAAAAAGGAGGAGGAGCATTAAATAGATGCTAAAATGATGCTAAAATATCCCAGCTGTTGTCTGGGGTATGCAGCACATCTGTCAGCCTGAGAAAATGTCTGTGGCTCTTCAATGAGATGCTTTTATTTTATACAGAAGCTAATAAAGTGTGGGCTCAATAAATAGTTTTTTTTTTGTTTGTTTGTTTTCTTAGGGCTGGAGCGATAGCACAGCAGGTAGGGCGTTTGCCTTGCACGCAGCCAACATGGCTGACCCGAGTTCCATTCCTCCGCCCCTCTCGGAGAGCCCGGCAAGCTACCGAGAGTATCTCGCCTGCATGGCAGAGCCTGGCAAGCTCCTCGTGACGTATTCGATATGCCAGACACAGTAACAACAAAATCTCCAATGGAGACGTTACTGGGTCCGCTCGAGCAAATTGATGAACAATGGGAAGGCCTTTGCCTTTTACCTTTACCTTTGTTTTCTTGGCATTTTCTTTTTTGTTATTCCTATTAGTATTATTACAAACTACATTCTCTCTAGCTCACCAAGACAAAGTCAGTCCCGTTAGGAATTTCACCGGGGTTGGTTTG
The DNA here is from genome assembly GCF_029834395.1 of Sorex fumeus. Classification (NCBI taxonomy): domain Eukaryota; kingdom Metazoa; phylum Chordata; class Mammalia; order Eulipotyphla; family Soricidae; genus Sorex; species Sorex fumeus. Next base: position 50,507,093 of record NW_026606185.1, on the reverse strand, counting down.
CATTTCTTTCTATACATCATGTTTTCAGTAGGGGTGAGTGTTTGAGCTTGGGAGACATGCAAGTGTCCTTTTGTGTTTCAGGATAACGAAATGATCAATTACAGAGCCTAGTAATAGAAATCCAGCCATCCGCCCCGAGGTTTTCCTTTCTACCCACGGGAGCTCCACCTTACTTCCTTATTCCGAAGATCCAGGTCCCAGTTGTAGAGAGCTCTGTGCTCTTTGGGGTATGCCTGTCACTTTCATTGCCACCACATGGTGGGGATGCTGGTCACTGTTTCTGCATGGCCCCGTGGACAGGGTCCTCACTGTCCAAACAGCAGTCAGCACGGTCAGGGATCAGAGGCCCTGGGTCCTGGATCCTGCTCTCTGAGTGCTGCTCTGCTCTGACTGTTCACCATCTCCTGAACACAGCCACGGCGTTTGAAGTATAACTTGCGTCCAGGGAGGCGGGCTCAGTGGGGTCCCCCAGCTGCCTCCCTCTCTCCTTGAGATGATGAATACACAGACTTTCCTCCTGCATGATTACCCTGCCTCTCTGCCAGCTTACTGCCATCCCCGGCCACCAACCAGCACATTAGACACTATTAGAAGAGTCAGCATCAATCAGCATCAATCCAGCTACAACATAGTCAGACATCACTGAGGGACGATGGAAAAAGTGGTCTGATGGGATAAACCACCTACCGATGGGGCGGGGTAGCCTGGGAAGCTCAGGTGGGCATGATTATGTCTTATGGTGCTCACACAGCAGCGAGAGCCCCTTGTAGGGCATCTCAGGACGAATCCCCTTTCTTACTGCGTGACCAGACACTCTTGTCCTAGGATAACCGGTGCCTCTGCAATGTTGGATATTTGGATATGAGCAATATCTTTCGCAAGACAGCTTTCTGCTTCAGCTCAGGTCAAGGAGGCCCCTGGCGGTGGTTGTGCTAGAGAAGTGAGTGAAATAGATCATGGTTGTCAAATGAGAAGTTCGAAGCTCTTGGAGCTCTGCCACAACCTTTGGGGTGACCCTCATGTACATTCCTATATCACAGATGAGGAGATGGTCTCTCTGCCATGCAGAGAGGGGCTATCCCTCCCAGTGAAACCATTACTTTTCCTTTTTTTTTTAGTTGTGCCTGTATTCATGTTGTGACTCTTGTGAAATAATAAACTTAGAAAATAATGGAAGAAACAAACGGCAACAAGTTTGAAGGAAGGGAAGTGGAAAGGAGAAGGAGTATTCACCCCACTCTGCATGGCATTTCGATGTGTGGGTCCAGGAGGTAATGTCTCTCTAAAGCTCAGTTCCCTCAGTATGGGGTGGACATCTGGCCGGTGGGCCCTGGACTCACATGGGCTGACTTGGTGCATGACAGGGATGCTTCCTCCTGGTGTCCTCGGTCAATTGACCTGCATTGCGTGGCCTACAACTGGTGTTATAAATAGCCACATGGTCCTGAGCAGAGAAAAGGTCCTTAATCCTGTGACAGGAGGACTAAATATGGCCCAGATCCCCTGTCCCCAACCTTTGGCCATCGAGTGAAACTGCCCCACTTTCATCCCGACTCGGCTGGTTTACTGGCATCGATGCACACCCAGGCAGAACCACTGTTCAGCTAAGCTGTTCTTTCATCTGGGGACAGAGGAGCTATTTGCAGTGACGGCCTGAGCCCCCTGGGAGAGCTCTCCTACCAGGAAGCTCACTCTCATTTCTCAATTTTCTCTGCTCCTCATTTTCTGAGTGCTAACTTGTCCACTTTCTCTACTCTCTCCTTCTTTCCTTGTCCATTCTCCATCTCCTCCTTCCAGGGAAGGGGATCACCAACTAGGACCTGAGTGTAGTCCCAACTCTTACAGTGCTTTGGTGCGTAGACGCCAGCCCCTCGCTCTCTTCTTGCTCCATTCCAGACACATGAACGGCAGTGGACCTGGCGGGATGTACCTACCCACTTGCTCCTTGTCTCAGCGGGAGCCAAATCTTGAAGGATTTCATGGAACTTTGAAGTTGTGTGCGTGGTTGGTGCTGGAGAGATAGTACAACAGGTACAGTGTTTGTCTTGCACATGGCCAACCTGGGTTTGATCCCCAGCATCCCATTGGCTCCCCTGAGCACCACCAAGAGAAATTTCTGAGCATAGAGCCAGGAGTAACCCCTGAGCATCACCAGGTGTGGCCCAAAAAAATAAACATTTAAAAATTAGTTAAGTGGTCACTTCCCACATGCATATCTCATGATGGATTTTACTAGAAGAATCCTCCCCACTGGTCAGCTTTGCATATAGAGCCAACTGTCTAACAATAAGAGTTTGGTCACTTCTTCCCTCTTATTTTTGTCCACCAGGCTTTGCCATTTCCCTAAATAAACACTTTGCTTTTCCTAGCATAATGCTGCCACCAAGAAGTGGCATGCGTTCTCCTTCAAGGTCTCCTGAGCCAGCATTGGCCCAAACCCTCCCCATACACACGTTTTCTGGCACATTCCAGGAGCGGGAAGGAGAAAGAGTTTGTTTGGGGTGGGGAGTGGCAGAGAGATAGTTTAAGGGTTGAGACACTTGTCTCAGATGACTTCAGTTTGGTCCCACTCCATATATGGTCTCCTAAGCACTGCCAAGAGTGATCCCTGAGCCGAGTAAGCCCTGAGCTCACCACACCTGGGGTGGTGGTGGTGGTGGAGGAGGAGGAGGCGGAGGAGGAGGCGGAGGAGGAGGAGGAGGAGGAGGAGGAGGAGGAGGAGGAGGAAGAGGAAGAGAAAGAAGAAGACGAAGATGAAGGAGAATGAGAAGAAGAAGGCGATGAGGAGGAGAGTTTGCTGGATACCCATCTCTGACTTTGGTGAGCCTTCGAGAAGCTGTAGGAAGTAGGCATAATTCTGGTGCTCATCTGACATGTCACGGGATGGATGGGACTTTGGGGCACACAGGTGTCTCAACCTCAGTTTCTTGCCATCCAGGTCAAAGGCACTGGCTTCCCCTCTTTCCCTAAAACATAGGCACAGCTGGGTCACAAGGGCATCGATTTAGTCTCCCAAGGGCAGGGAGACTAAATGCCCCACATCCCTCTGGCTTCAAGGTCAGCTCTTTGTCCAGTAGAAGGGAGTGGCCGTATCAGTCACCTGCTCACACGTTCAGTGGCTCACACTCGTGGCCAGCTTGCAGAACAGCAGAGTGGCTCTTTCTCACTGGCTGTGGCTGCATTTACTATTGAAATGAGGGGACAGGGAGCAGGGGCAGAGCCTGGCTCTAGACACCAGCAGGGAGAGTGGCGGCTGGTGAAGCCAGACGTGGTCCAGCCTCCAGCCCTCCAACTTACCTGGAGAGAGCAGAGGCCAGACCATGCCCCGGGTCAGCCTGCACTTGGCTCTTAGAGGCTGTCCCACCACCAAAGATGCCGCCATGAACAGAAACTGTAAATTTCCAGCCCAGGGGTCTCACCGACGTGTTTCAGCACATAGGTAAAGGAGAGAGAGGTGTTCATCTGAGATAATGTGCGCCAATATTTTGGGAGAGGGAGGTAAGTTAGGTCACGACCGGCTCCCCGCTAAGGCTCTCTCCTGGCAGAATTTGGCAGTGATGGGGGGGGGATGCATTTGGGAGGGGGACCATAGTGTTGCAGATTGAATTTACCAGAAGCTTCCACATGTGAAGGAGGTGCTCTAGCCTTACTGAGCTCTTTCTCTCTCTGACTCCCCTAACTTATTATCTATTTGTTTATCTTTGGGGTTTGGGACCACAACTGGCAATGCTCAGGGCTTACTCCCAGCTCTGTGCTCAGGGGTCACTCCTGGCAGTGCTGGGGCGGAGGGCAGGGGACACCAGTGATAGTGCCAGGGACTCAGATCTGTCCATTGCGTGCAAGGCTGTACTGCCTCTCTAGCCCTCTAAGATGGACCAAAAATCATTCGATCACCAGATAAATTCTAGGCTAGTGAATTTTAAATTAGCCTCGAGTTAGGTGGATGTATTACAGGGTTCATGAGGAAGACAGAAGCAACAGGAAATGGATTTGCAGAGAATTTTTTAAATATTTGCTTTTCGGTTCACACCCAGTGATGCTCAGGGGTTATTCCTGGCTCCACACTCAGGAATTACTCCTGGCAGTGCTGGGGGGACTATATGGGATGCTGGAAATTGAACCTGGGTCAGCTGTGTGCAAGGCAAATGCCCTACCCACTGTACTATCGCTCCAGCCCCTCACAGAGAATTTTTTTAATTAAAAAAATTTTAATGAACCACCATGAAATACAGTTACAGATTTACAAACTTTCGTGATTATGTTTCAGTCATACAATGATTGAGTACCCATCCCTGACCACTGTCCACCACCAATGTTCCCAGTACCCCTCCCACCACCTCCACATACCAACCCCCTATCTCTGGGGCAGGCACATTCCCTTTTACTCTCTCCTTTTGGGTGTTATGGTTTGCAATACCACTACTAAGTGACCATCATGTTCTGTCCATAGTCTACTTTCAGCACGCATCTCCCATCCTTGCAGAGAATTTTTATGATGGCATTTGGTTCATGTGATGAGGGAAGGCAGGGCCAAAACTGTGGGAGTTTGGTTTTCGTTTTCTTAGTCTTGGTTTTGGTGTTTTGAATCATATGCAACAGTGTTTAGGGATTACTCCTGGCTCTGCACTCAGGGATCATTCCTGGTGTATCTTGGAAGACTATAGGGATTTCTGGGCAAGTACCCTACCCACTGCACCATCTCTCTGGCCCCCAACAGGTCTGAAATTGGTAGGTAGGCCTGCAGGTTGGGGACCCAGAGAAGTGAACTCCAGTTTGAGTCCAACAGCCACTTGTGGTAGAACCAGGACAGGCTGCTCCTGGCTATGGCCACAGGCTGTGGCCCGTCAGTCCTACTGTCGGATGCCACTTCCTTCTCTGAATCAAGTCACCCTTCCTGAACCATCCGACAGAAGGCATTTTGAGCAGAATGACCCACCTTCAGAACATTTGGTGTTCAGCTGAGTCAGGCTCACCTGTCAGGTGGAAGCTACAATTGTGAGGGGATCAGAAGGTTGTCAGTGCGTGAGTAAACACCGGGAGAAAGCCAACCAAAGCAAAAAAGACTCTGACTCATCAGCACACGGATCCATGGAGCACAAAATATTTCTGTTGACATAAACGAGGGTTGAAAATGAACCCCCCCGCCACACACACACTCAAATATCAAACAGCTTATAAAGCAAGCCGTCAAAGAATAAACACAAATTCAGAATTCAGTTTAGTAAAGGAACAGTTAAGCAGCCAACATGGGGAGACTGTGACTCCATCACAGTAGGAAGAAACAAGCTGGCCTTCTGCGGGCCATTCTCGGCACCTGGTCCCCATCCAAGCATCTTCACAGACCACCATCCAGTTGCATGTTTTTTTTTTTGCATGTGACCGCGCAGGACAGGGAGGTCTAGGGAACTGACGCTAGTCACTCGGGGCTGTGTAGCTGCTCCCACAGCAGAGTCATCCTTGGGACGCCGAGCTCCGAGCTCACAGTAGGCAACTTCATTGCTTTCATGCCCTGGACCCTGAATCAGTGAATCCCCCTTGGGGTAGGGAGCAATGCTGGGAAATGAAAAGACAGAGTGTCTCTGAGAGGACGTTCTACAAGCCGACAGAACTGTGAAACAGCAAAGTCAGATTCTGACGGAGCCACGGTCAAGTGCCATAGCTGCCCAGGAGTCAGGACACACATCTGTGTGTGGACAGGACTCAGCAGGCAGGCTCGCTGGTCTCTCTTCAGATGGACACCTACACACAGCTCCACATATGGACACGAGTAGGGGCTGAGCTGGATTCTCCCCTCTCAACCCCATGGCCTCTCTCTCTCTCTCTCTCTCTCTCTCTCTCTCTCTCTCTCTTTCCTCTGACTCTCTGTCTCTCTGTCTCTGTCTCTATGTCTCTCTATCTCTGTCTCTCTGATTCTGTCTCTCTGTCTCTGTCTCTGTCTCTCTCTCTCTCTCTCTCTCTCTCTCTCTCTCTCTCTCCCCTCCAGCAGAGGGGCCTTAAGGCTTGTCACTGGATTGCTTCTCCTGAATTCCAGGTCATAGCAAGTTACAAGGCCAGCTAGGGTTCCAGCACACACCCTTGATTTGTTTTCATTGGGGGGGATGAGGCGGTGATGTTTGGGCCACACCTATTGATGTTCAGGGCTTACTCCTGGCTCTGCTCTCAGGGATCACTTCCTGGTGGTGATCATATGGCCATTGGGGACCATATGGCATGTCAGGAATTTGAACTGGATTAACAGTATGCCGTGAATATAATCTCAGGACTAGGATGAAAGAGACGTTACTGGGGCCTGCTCGAGGCAATCGACGATTAACAGGATGATGAAATGAAATGAAATGAAAAACAGTATGCCAAAGCAAGTACCCAAACCTTTGTACTGTCTCTGGGTTCCCACCCTTTAATTTGTTTGTTGGGGGTACCCAGTGATGCTCAGGGGTTACTCCTGGCTCTGCACTCAGAACTTACTCCTGGAAGTATTTAGGGGACCATATGCTATGCTGGGGATTGAACCCACATTGACCACATGCAAGACAAACACCCTATGGGGTGTACTATTGCACAGTCTTTTGTTTTTGATGGATCTGTACCCATGAGCCACTGTCGGTGGCCATCTGGGCAGATAACTGACCATAGAAAGGCTGTGGGAGTTAGGGCAAATGTCAGAGGAGACGTTCTGGAGGCTCTGAGAGGAATGAGCGGGTTTGACCGGGTGGGACAGGGAGTGCAGTGTGGCAGCGGGGAGGAATTTAAACAGTCAAAGCAGAGTCCCTGGAGGTGGCCGGGACACGCCCTCTTCCTGGAGCTGGGCCTGGAACTGGACAGTGCGGGCAGGCAGGGTGGAGAGAGGATGCGGGTGGCAGAGTGTTCTATGAACTGAAAGCCAGGGGGAGGAGAAGAGCAACTCTGGTCCCCAGGGAGGTGGCTAGACGCTGATGCCCTGTAGCGGGAGAGTGACACGCTGGAAGTGGGGTTTCGGGAAGAGTGGTCTGTCGGGGCGCCCAGGAGCCCGGAGTCAGCAGTTCTACAGGCCTGAGGGAGGACGGCAGGAGAGTGAGCTGGAGGCGGGAGGAGGGGGCAACGCCTGTCCCTGACTCTTCAGAGCGTTCAGACAGTTTTCCATGGGCAGCAGAGACCAGGCGTGTCTAATCGCCCTGTGCCCAGGGCTCTGAGATGGACACCCCCAGCGGGAAGCACATTTTTCAGGGAGAACATGATCCTCTCAGCGCTCTGTGGAGGTTCGGCCCAGTCTGTTTTCACCTCACAAGGCCCATGTTTGCTGGCCCCGCCAACAGTGCACGAAATCTTCTCTGTTCTGAATGAACCTCAGACCCTCCTTGCTCAGGAGCCTTCCCTCCAGCCCAGACGCCCGGAGGGGCTCCCGGGACCCTTGCCTCTGACTTCTCTGGCTCTCCTCCCTTCACCCCTCCGTCCGGCAGCAGCTCCTCCTCTGGGAAGCCTGTCCAGCTTCACCCCACCAACCCAGATGGGAGAGCCTCTCCTCTGCTCTCACACCCCCTCATCACCTCATCCAGCCCCCGTGTCTGCCCTGGGCACTGTCCTCAGAGAAAGTGTGTGTGAAACTGGCTCCTCAGCACAGTCTCAGGAGGGCTGGGTCTGTGTCCCATCCGTCTTCCTTTCCTCACAGCCCTCAGAGCGGTGCTGACTGGCTCCTGTCAGGGGAGAGAGAGAGCAATCGGTCCCAGCCTGGAGCCCTCAGCCTCCAACAACTGAGGCTGGAGATTCCTGAACAGCCGGCTGGCACCAGAGCCCTTTGTGGTGCAGCTGAGAGGGCCCTGGAAAGCAACACGCTGATCTCTAGAGTCCTGGATACTATTTTCCCTGATGCTCAGCCTTCTGAGGAGCGCTGGAAGGGTGAGGAACCTCCTCCCAGCTGAGGTGGGAAATGAAGGTCTCACGCCAGGTCCCCTGGAGAGCAGAGCCTGATGCCACGATTTGGCATCCAGGACTGACTTGGGGGAGAGCAAGCCCTAGGGGTGAGGGAAAGGAGTGGGGCAGCCTCTGGAGACAGCCCTGGCTCACACAGGCATTGCAGGAGTCACCAAGGGGCCAATGGTTTGCCCGGGGCTGGCCCCCAGTTGGCCACGAAGATGCCTTGGCCCAAGCAGCCCCCAGTTCTGGGCATCTGTACCAGAGGGGAGCTCTGAGCTGCTCCTGGGCATGAGAGAACAAACCATCACACAACTCACTCACCTCAAGAGAGGGTGTCTGGAATCTGGGGCCTCCTAGGCCCCCACATGCACACATGCACACACACACGCTCACACACATGCATGCAAACACACATACACACACGTGCACACACTCATGCACACAAACATGTGCGCACACACACTCACACATGCACACACACATACACACATGCACATGTACAGACATGTGCACATACATGCATGCACACACACACGCACACACACATGCATGCACACACACAAACATGCACACGCACATGCACACGCACATGCACACACACTCACATGCATGCACACATACACACATGGCACGTGTACACACATGTGCACGAACACACACACATGCACAGCTGGTCTCCCACCTTCCCCAGGCCCTCTGAGAAGCAGCAGTGAGGCACGGGGCCCTCCAGGCCCTCAGCAGCTGGGGGTCAAGCCAGAGAACAGCCTCCTCGGGGCGCTGCCTGCCACGTCCTGAGCGCCCACAATGGGCCCCGCACGCGCCCACTTGGCGCCCTGCTTGTTTGCGGCTCAATTAAGTGAACAAATTGGTCTCTCTGCCCGGAGTCTTCCGACCGCCCGCATCTCAGCATATGCCAGCCAGGGCAGCCCAGTGGCTCCAGATGGCCGCGCGTTTCCTCTGCAGACCTGAAGCCAGCACAGCGCAGGGAGAGGGAGTGTGCGTGTGTGTGCATGTGAGCGCGCTTGTGTGTGCATGTGTGAGTGTGAGTTGGTGCGCGTGTGTGCATACATGCACGTGTGCAGAGAAACTAGAAGGCCCCAGTAGGGAGAGGGAGCTGGGAGGGTGAGAGGGCAGGACTGGGGGGGGGGGGGGCGGCAAGGAACTCAGATTGGTCACCTCTGCCCTGATCCCCACCTTCATGGCCGGAGGGGGCGGTGGCAGATTGAGGCGGGGAGAGGTCTCTCTGCAGAAGGCCGGGGCCACTGCCCTTTCTCTGGAAGACACTGACAAGGGTGCTTCTCCAAAGGGGTTCCCACAGCAGCAGCAGCATCTGCAAGAACCTTGTCAGAGCATCTCATTACTGGGGCAGTCAGAGACACCTGTAGGGGGAGGCAGGGTGGGTCTGAGTGCAGAAGCCCACCAGCTGTTTCCCATGTGCCCAAGTGGGAGGGGCTCACTCCCAAATTAACCTGCTCCCAGGCACAACTGTTGGGCAGGGGCTGCCTCTCAAGAGGAAAAGGGAGGTGGGCCAGGAGCCAGGATGATGGACCAGAGCTGCCCTGACCACAGCTTCAGGGGCGGTTAGGGGAAGGTCAGTTTGGGGGTTCACCATGGCATGCAGACTGAATCCACTGGGGGAGGGAGGTGGGGGGAGGAAGGGAGGGAGGAGCTTTGGGGAGGAAGGGAGGTGCTCCAGGAGGAAAGGAGGGAGATTCTGGGTGGGGGAAGGAAGGGGAGGGAGGTGTTGGGGGCAGAGAGGGGGGAGGGAGAGGGGTCTGGGGGAGGTGAGTAGGGAGGGAGAGAGGTGCTGGGAATGGAACCCAGCATGACCCCTGCTCCCCACCTCTGCACTTCCCAAACCTTCCGTGGAAGAGTGGCTCTTCTGGCGGGGGGAAGGGGGCCTGTGGTCATGGGCCTACCATGGGGGTGTCAACCTTGGTGGTCAGACTCAGACTGGGGCTAGGGTAGAACCCTGAGGTCAAGCAAGCAGGCTGTGGGGGGAGCAGGCCCAAGCAGACACAGTCTCAGGGGGTCCTGTGAACTGGAGCCCCAGGTCCGGTGGTCCCGTTGTTAGCCCCCTGTAACTGGGGTTACTGAGCCTTTGAGGGGACCCTCTCCAGTTCAGAGTGAGAGTAAGACCACTCTGGGAAGCCGAGTGCCAAAGGGGGTCTGTCTGACTGTGGGGGTGAGGGAGGACCCTAGTGTGCAAGGAGGGCCAGGGAGGGTTGACCGTTTCCTCAACGCTCAGGCCCCATGCCCCTGTCCACTTTCAGGGGCAGCGCCCTGAAGGGCACCCCGGGGGCCCAGTCTCCCCCTAGCCCTGCCTGCTGAGCCCCCAAACATTCTTGTTTCTGCCTGACACAGCACAAGGGGTCTCCAAGCAAAAGAGCCCGTGGAGGGGGAGGGGGTGTCCATGCCCTCACCCTTTCCCTTGGAGGGCTCCTGAGCCTGTGGGGGTCTTCCAGGAATGGAACTCCTTAGATCAGGTGCCTCCCGCCTGTGTGATGGGGACACCAGCGCTGCTGTCGCAGGCCTGGAGGGGCAGTTCTGCTCACCTTGTTCCCAAACACCCTTCCCCATACTTCTGTTTTTGTTCTGTTTGGTTTGGGGGCCACACTGGGTGGTTCTCAAGGATTACTCCTGGCTCTGTGCTCAGGGATTCCCCCTGGCAGGCTCGAGGGACCATATGGGGTTGTCGGGGATCGAATCCAGCCACGTGTTTGGCAAGCGCCCTCCCTGTTATACTGTGGCTCCAGGCCCCTCCCTGAAGCTCTACTCAGAAGCCGCAGTCCACAGGGGAGGGGACCGGGCTGAGGTTCACCTTCGTCCAGCACCTCTGAACCCTGATTCTCTCTTCTCCTTGTGGACCCAAAAGGCCCAGGAACTCCACATGCTGCTAAAAATGATTTCTTTGGGGACTAGAGTTGGTGACAAGAGTGGCTGAACCCATGCTTGCAGGGAAGGAACCTGGATCCATCCTCCTCCTATTCCATATGCCCCCCCCCCCCCGCCCCGGGCACCATCTGGTACCCCACAAGTTGTTTCTCATTTCCTACTGAGGAACCACCCTGACTTTTTTTTTTTATTTCTCATGCTTCTGAATGAGTTGAGGATTAGTTTTGTGAAACAAACGAAAATGGTAGGTGTGTCACCTCAGCAGTGTAAAAAACAAGAAATAAATTTAACAAGTTGTCCAGGGAAAGTATTATTTGTACCAAACCACTCGCCCTTCTGCTCATTGTCGTTTGGGGGTTGGCAGGCATAGGAGTAAATGAATTGATGCGAGGCCTGCTCACAACCCCCTTCTCTGCCAATTAGCCTCCGACAAGGCTGAAGAGCCCCAGAACCAGTGCGTTTCCTTCTCAGCACCCTAATGAGGCAGGGAGGGGGCTGGCAACGAAGGTGGATTAAAGGATTACATTTTGGAATGCTTAATCAAATGCCCAGCGCCTACAGAATTGAATTTGGGGTTGGGGTTAATGGCATGTTCCGGTGAAAGCAGGTAATTATCTGAGCAAGCACCCGTGTCAGCCACTGGGAAAGCGGATTCTGGTTGACAAAGCGTGTGTGTGTGTGTGTGTGTGTGTGTGTGTGTGTGTGTGTGTGTGTGTGAGTGTGCACACGCGCGTCTACACGTCAATCACTTGAATCCTCACCGACAGGGGCTGACTTTCGCCAGCACCCTTGGCAGGTTTGTTCTCTCAAACCCTATTGATTCACTTGGGTTTTCACAGGAGCGTTTTCCTGTGATTTCTAAAATTGGAAAAAGGAAACGATATTCTGAAATAAATTTCCCTGGAGCACAGCCATTCATTTAAAACCAAAAAAAAAAAACCCCAAAACTGAAGAACATGAAACACCAAAAACACTTTGTTCACTCTGTGGGAGATGCAACCTCTGTCCTGAGATGCAAAATAGAGGGTGTGGACAGGGGCTTGGCTAGGAAATAGAGCGTCGAAACACTCTTGGCAGAGGGAAACAGACCTGCGTCAACTAGGTGGAAAGACAACTGAACAAACAGCCCTGCTGCCCTCTCTCCTTTTTTGGGGGTCACACCCGGTGATGCTCAGGGGTTACTTCTGGCTCTGCACTCAGGAATTACTCCTGGCGGTGCTCAGGGCACCATATGGGATGCTGGGAATCGAACCCAGGTCGGCCGCGTGCAAGGCAAACGCCTTACCTGCTGTACTATGGCTCCAGTCCCGCTGTCCTCTCTCCTTAACTTCCCCTCCACACCTCTTCCAGAGCTGGAAGAGTCCAGAACCTTCCCCACCTCTTCTCTGAGATGGGTTTGGGAAAGGTTCTGCATGCCCGAGATGAATGGTAGGGACCCCAGGAAGGACCCAGGCTTTGGCTGCAGATGAAGGAGATTTGCAGATTCTGGAGGAAGAAGGGGGGACAGGAAGGACCCTGAGTGGTGGAACAGCAGGGGCCAGGCCTGGACCTGGCAAGGCCATGCAGGCTGAGTTCGACTTCCTTTCTGTATTTCCTTGGTTTGGGCACCTTGCAAGTAGTGACTGTTGAAAAGCTTCAGTGCAGAAAACAGATATCTTGGAGGCTGGCTGGCCCCCTGGGTGATGGGGTTGTCTTGTCTGGTGTCAGGATGGTTGCACAGACTCACACCTGGTGATGCGCTCAGGGCCTGAAGTCTGGTACACACACTTCCAGGTCTGCTCTTGGGGGTCTGCAAAGGGGCAGTGCCCAGATTAAATCCAGCCATGTGGAGATTTGGGGGACCCTGCTGGTCACCTTGAGAACTTTGGGGTGAGGTGGTACTTCTCAGGGAAGCAGAGGTATTGGGAAGATGGCAACTTTCTCTGAAGGTTCCCACTCTTTATTTGAAAGCACAGAACCCATTGAGTTGTAGAACAGCAAAGCTGATGGGGGTTCAAACCTGGGCAAGTGAAGCCAACTTTGGGGTCCCCTTTGAGAACGGAGCTTCCACTGACATCCAGAGCATTCCCCCCCACCCCAAGTTCTGGTTCCACATAAGCAGCAAATATTTTTAGCACCAGTGGGACAATTACATATATCAATTTAGCATGTCTATGTTAATATGTAGATGTACGCGTACACATGTACATGTCTAGCTCAAATTTTATTTGTTGAAACTATAGTACATGTACGTAATGGAATGCCACTCCATTGTAAGAAAAGATAAAATTACACAATTTGGTGCTCTGTGGGTAGGTCGGGAGGGTATCATGCTAGGTGAAGTTGGTCAGAAGGAGAGAGAAAGACCTAGAATGATCGCTCTCCTATGTGGGATATGAAGCAACAAAACAGAGGAATAGCCAATCCCCAGAGGCAACAGAGACTGAGAACTTATCTTCGGTAGGAAGCTACCACAGGGGAAACGGACTTTTTTCTCCCACTATTTAGGTGAGGGGACACTACACTCTCCTGGGGTGAGTGTAGAGAGGGATTGGGTCATTCATGAAACCCTGGCATGAACAGTATTGTAAACCACAGTGTCTAAAAGAAAATTTAAAAAGAAATTTGTTTGTTTGTTTGTTAAATCTAAAAGGATTCTAGATTTAGAATCTACGCCTTCTAGGTCATTTCTCTCTCCTTTGACCTGTCTGTGCTGAGTGTGTCCATGAACAGGTATTACTTTGGAAGCAAGAGGGGATGTGGGAGCCTCATCCTAATCTGATATTCTGGTTCCTGGGCAAAGGGGGGCCTTGTGGTTGAGAAGGGCTGGGGAATCATGGGTGCCAGTTCGGCCTGGCCCAGCCCCTGAGTCAGCAGCAGCTTCCTTCTCAGGCCCTTACCGCCCTGGACTCATTTTTCCCACCCAGCTCCTCACAGCCCTGCGTCCCTCTCCTCCCTTGCCTGTAGATCCACAAACAGCTGTTTTACTGAACTCCTGCGGTCCTTGCGCTTTCCTCGACCCTCCAGCCGTGCCCGGCATCCAGGGCTAGCTCCTGTGTCTGCTATCCTGACCCAGGAAGCACTACAGACCTCCTCCTTCCCCCCCACCCCCCCCTTCAAATATGCTTATCTCTGTGTTCCTCCTGACCCAGAGGATAAAGAGGGATTCCAAGGTATATAATTGTGTGTCCATGGCCAGGCCCTGTTTTGTTTGTTTGTTTGACTTTTTTGGGTCACACTGGCGATAAACAGGGGTTACTCCTGGCTCTGCACTCAGGAATTACCCCTGGCAATGTTCAGGGAGGCCATATGGGATGCTGGGAATTGAACCTGGGTCGGCCGCATGCAAGGCAAATGCCCTACCTGCTGTGCTATTGCTCCAGCCCTGGTCCTGCTTATTTTTAACCTGTTTGAATTTTTTTCTTTTGTTTGTTTTGGGGCCACACCTGGCAATGCTCAGGGCTTACTCCTGGCTTTGCGCTCAGGACTTACTTCTGGTTCTGCATCAGGAATCATTCCTGGCAGGGCTCAGGGGACCATATTTGGAAACAAGGCATCAAACCTGGGTCATTTGCGTGCAAGGCAAGTGCCTTGCCCACTGTACTATTTCTCCAGCCCCCATCTAAATTTTTAATGAAATTCTGTTTAAATATACATATATATGTGTGTGGGTATCAAAGCCATCTTGAAATATTTAAAATCTGGCCATTGTCAGAGCGCTCATCTGAAGCTCACTGCTCAACACCAATTATAAGCCAGCCAGCCTCACCTTTGTCACTCGGGGGGTAGGAAGGGCTCAGCTTATCATTCTAATGACGCTGTAAACTGGTCTCTGGGTCCTCTGATCTCTCTCTCTGAGCACCTGCCACTGAGCCCCAGGAAGGACTAAAGCACGGTGATATCTCCCCGGGCTCTAGCCTTTCACCGCTCCTCTCTTTTCTGTCACTCCACCATTAAAAACTTTTCTCACCCACCATTTCTAAGATCTATGTCCCCTGATGGACCAGTTACATGCTGTAAACTTCACAGGTACACCATTCAGAGTCGTACTTCTTTATCTATTAAGTACGTTCTGAATAAACCTCCACTTCTCTCAAAATGGGGGGTGGCAGGGGGTCGTACATCTCGCTGACTCCCTCAATGTCTGTGAGTATTGATTGATATGCATTTCAGTAGCTGCAGCAATATTGCTGTCTGTGTAAACTTGGGTAAGCTATGTTACTATGTAATGGCAGTAATAACAGGTCAGGGCGGAGAGAGAAAGCTAGACAGGCTGAGAGTAGGCGTTGACTGCAGGTGGCCGGGGTTCTGCCCTCAGCACCATAGGGAGCAACCCTCAGCACTGCTGGGTGTGGTCCTCTGAAACCAATTACTAAATAAATCGTTTTCCCTAAAGAGAAAAGCGAAGCACACGCGAAAAATACTGTGACGCCGTGGGGATCATCGCAGCGGTATGAACAGATAGCAAAAGGCCACTACCTGGCTTTGCATGACCCCCCTCCAAACACCAACAGGTGTCCTGGTGACCCCTGGGGACCCAGAGACCTGAGAACTGCTGGGAGTAACCCAGCACTCAGAGGTCCCCTGGGGATGATATTTATAAACATGTGTATTATATGCATGCTCATGCACCAACACACACACACAGAGCATGTAGGCAAATGCTAATCATGATGTTCTCACTTTAGCCCTGAGGTTAAATAGTCCCTAACACCACAGGGCCCCAGCTTCTGTGTCCCAAGGGCCCAGGCATTCGACCACCAGCACAGGTGACCTAACTGCAGGGAAAGTCCCTAGGCCTCCTGAGCACTAGGTGGGTGTCCACCCCCCCACGCAATAAAAAAGGAAAAGAAAAATTGATAAAAGAGCTATTAAAGAACTATGAATTTCTACTAAGTTCCTCGATTTTTCTGCTTCTACAAACTCTTGGTACTATGTTTCTAGGAGTAAAATATAACTCATACATAATCTATGTATGCATATTTCCATATAAATATTCTCATATATCACTACATGCTTAGACATGACGGGTGTGGGTATTGATTCTTGCTCTAAGTGGTACCGTCTCTAAGCCACTTTATTTCCTCTTTGTTTTGGGTCTGGAGGATCAGTAGAGATTAGAGGATTTCTGTGTCTGCTCATTCTCATTTGGTGTTTGAATGCAACTGCAGCCGGCAGGGTGGGGAACATCAGACCCATGAAATCCTTGTACATGACGGAACAGACGCAGATGCTTCTCCTGAGCTGCCCGCAGCCATCTGCCTGTGTCGAACGGTTCACACATGATGTCAGAAGTATCCATATAGTCAGGGGTAGACAAAAAGGTTGCTCACACCTGCTTCTAGTGCAGTAACTTGCACAACTCCTCCTGAGAACCAGGGGCTGTCCAATGGGCCTCAAGGGAATCATCTTACGTCCTTCCTCCTGACACCAACCCTATGTGATCCAATTTTACTGTCACCCCAATTTTATGAGTTGTGGTTCCAGGGACAAGGACTTGTATCAGGAATTCTGGCCTACCATGACCTCATGACAGTCGAGTTTGTGCTGGTGTTCTAGGGTCTTTTCCTGGGGGAGCGATAGCACAGCGGGTAGGGCGTTTGCCTTGCACACGGCCAACATGGGTTTGATTCCTCTGCCCCTCTCGGAAAGCCCAGCAAGCTACTGAGAGTATCTCACCCACACGGCAGAGCCTGGCAAGCTACCCATGACGTATTCAATATACCAAACACAGTAACAACAAGTCTCACAATTTGTTGTGAGACGTTACTGGTGCCCACTGCAAATCGATGAACAACAGGAGGATAGTGCTACAGTGCTACTCCCATGCAGGCTGCTGGTCCTCTCTCTGGGATTAAGCGGGTTGTTGGGGACATTTTGCCAAGCTCCTGCCTAGTAGGAGGGAATCTGGCTTTCCTGGGATTCTGGGAGCTGAGTGGGAAATGGTGCTGGGACACCCCATCCCGTTTGGTGGTGCCTGCCCCTCCAGGCCGGAGACCCTCAGTGTGAACCTGCCTGTCTTCTTCCAGAAGGCGGGAGAGCCATCAAGTGGTTACAAGGACTTGGGGCAGGAATCTGGAGAAGGGTCTACATGCTAATAAGTCTGCACCATTCTTTGCATTTCAGCCCCCACCCCCCTTTCTAGATGGACTGACGTTGCCAGTTCTCAGTCCTCCTGGGGGTTTTGGCTTTCACCCTGCTGTGGGCTTCACACCCGGCACGCTGGCTTAGAGTTCCGCGTTCTCTCTGTTGTCTCCTTGGTCCTGCTCAGTTAATTACCCCCTGGCTCATTGCTTTGCCCATGTCCCAATTAGCTGCTGTCTCCTCGTTCAGAGCCACATTCATGTGGGTCTGAACCTCCAAACAGCTCTTGACAGCCCTCTTCTAGGAGGGAATGAAATTGCACGTCTGCTTCTTGAAGATTCCCGGCTACTCAGAGGCTCACTTCTTTTTTCTGCCCTTGGATCCTTCTGCCTCCAGGACAGAGTAAAGCAGACCCTTGGTTACGAGATGCAAAGAAATTGTAAAGCACCACCTGTAGCAGGGGTGAGGAAGGAGGGAGAGACACGAGGAGGGACATATGTGATGTGTATTTTATTTTTGAAATGTTGAATTATTTTGGTTTGGGGGCCACTCCCGGTGGTGCTCGGGGCTTATTCCTGCCTCTGTGCTCAGGGATCACTCCTGGTGGGCGTGGGGGCATGGGGGATCATGTGCCAGGAATCAAATGCAGGTTGACTGTACACAAGGCAAGCACCTGATCTTCTATACCATTGTCCTGGCTCCAGTATTTTAGAAATATACATAGAGCATCATCAAGCCTTCTTAATCTTGAAAGGTTTAAAATATGTATTTGTTCTGTTTTGGGGCCACACTGGGCAGTGCTGTGGGCTTACTCCTAGCTTTGCACTCAGGGATCATTTGTGGCGGCTCAGGGAACCATATGGAGTGTCAGGGATTCAACCTAGGTGGGCTGTATGTAAAGGCAAATGCCCTACCCGCTGTACTATCTCTCCAACCCATACAATACTCATTTTAAAACACAGTGTCTTTCAAGAGGTCACACTAAAAACTATTTTTTTCATTTGGGAGTAGGGGAAGATCTGAGCCAAAACCAACAGTGCTCAGGGACTATTCCCAGTGCTGTGTTAAGGGATCACTCCCAGTGGTGTGCAGGGATCATATATGGTGCTGGGAATCAAACCCAGGTCAGATGCATGCAAGGCCAGTGCTGTTAGCTGCGTATTATCTCTCTGACTGTGTGGCCTTTCTTTCTACCTAAATAAAATAAACTTTCTAAATAAACTAGGAATTTATTTCAGAATTGCTAGAGAGAGATGAGTCTTTGTGATCCAAGGGGGCATATACTTTATACCAGGTCAGCTGACCATGGTGTCAGTGGAGATGGCCTCTGTAGCATACTTGAGCCTGCCAGCCAGGAGAGTTAAGACAGACCCAGACACTGAATACCAAGTGTTCGGCCCCCTGAGCACAGACCCAGGCCGGGGCTTCGTAGGCCTCCTTATCTTTCTCTGCAGGCTTCTGTACATTGTTAACGTAGCCTTTCCTTTTGTATAATGTGGATTAATATCAGTTCTCTAAAACAATGGCTCTTGACTCTGTGCAGCAGAATTGCTGGAAGAACTTTTGAAAATATTCTGGAACCGTCGAGTTACCCTACTCCCCAAATCTTCTACGGGCTTGGCAACCGCTGCTGGGGGTCAGGTCTGGTCAGGGTGGGCATGCGGTGGATCTGGAAGTTTCTAAGCAATTATGGGCCACAGCGATGAATCTGACTGTGCGGTTTGGGATTTGAGGGTTTGACAAGAAAGACCACAGCTTCCATCACCGTCTCTAGGACATGGCATACAGTGTCTCGCTACCCTGCATGGTGTTTGCTATTTTTCTTATAAGGCATCGGCTTTTATTTTTACTTTTTGTTTTGTTTGAACTTTGCCTGCTGTTAGTGTGTCCAGAACAGAAATCATCCTTTGTTCTAGCACCGAATATTGGTAAAATGAAGGAAAATAATTCTCGAGCTCTTCTCTCCTGCAAAAGTGAAAACTACTTTCTAGAGCAAAGTGTGAGGGAACATCTAGACAGAAAAAGAACTCTTTATTCAGACTCCACAGGCAGGGTGCTGGCCTGGATACTGGCGGATACACGTGGGTCCTGAGGACACCCACTTCTGACCATCAGTTATTTGCAACCGCCACCTATGCCTGCTTCAGGATGCTCAGGGAGTTTGCAAGGCAGTGTGCTGGCTACTCCCCAGTGGTATTTTTAGCTACTCTGGTCTTATCAAATAGCTGAAAGGGCCCTCTGTCTCTTAAAAAGCAAACAAACAGCTCTGCCATGGGCCAGGCCCACAGCTGTTAAGCAAATGTTCTGTGTTGGGAGGTTTTCTCTCGGAAAAGAAGTGAGGGAGAGGACAAGGTCTCATGCCTGGAGTGGGGGGAGGGAGCAGTTGAGCTGGTTTAGGCATACTCTGTTTTCTTCTTAACCCTTCCTCCCCACTTCACAAGCATGTTCTATGTGGAGTCACCGAGAAGGTGGGGGTGGGGGGGAGGTGAGAAGTCATAGGGAGGGGCAGGTTTGGACAGGGACACCTTGATGGAGAGTCTCAATTGCTTAGTTTGGACCTAGTCACTCTGAGATACTTCCTGAGGTACACACAGAGTCCTGGAAAGGGACAGAAACTACACAGCATGCACCTCCTCTGTTCTTCCTCCTTCTCCTCCTCTTCCTCCTCCTCATCCTCCTCTTCCTTCTCCTCTTCTCTTCTTCCTCCTCCTCCTCTTATTCCTCCTTCTCCCCATCCTCCCCCTCCTCCTCTTCTTCCTCCTTCTCCCTGTCCTCCCCCTCCTCCTCTTTAGGGCATCCAGCCTTTGTGTTCAGGATATACTCCTGACTCTGTGTTCAGGGATCACCCTTGGTGGTATTGAGGGACCATATCAACTGTGCCAGGATTTGCAACCAGGGTCAGCCACATGCAAGGCTAGCACCTTCCATCCTGATTTGTATCTCTCTGGCTCAAGAGATACCATTTAATGCCATCTTGCCTTCTGACCTTCTGCACTTGCTGTGACTCTCTTTTCATGACAGTCGAGTCAAAAATGAGCTTCTAAAATGAGTGATGAGGATCTGGGCTAGTTCAGGAGCAGAATAACCACCTTGCAAGCCCGAGGCTTTGAGTTTGATGCCAGCAACATCCCTCATGTACCAAGTGCAAGCATGGTGCAATTCTGGCACCATGAAGAAGTGTGTTCCCTTCAGTGCACTGCAGACGAGCGGACACAACCAAGTGTGCAGCTCCCAGCTGTCTTCACAGCAAGAACATAAAGAAAAGCAAAAGGGAAGAACGAGAAATCTAAAGCACTTTTGAAGAACATGCTTCTTGCCAGAGTTTGGCTACTGGCCCAGGCCCCAAGCATCTGTGGGCGGAAACTTTTTAAACTGTAATACCATAAACATCTCAGGGATTCAGTTGGACAATCTATCCGCAAAATGAATACAAACACAGCTGATCCCCAACTGTTCAAAGGTAGAACCACTGGAACGGATACACTTCTGATTCATTTCCACCATCACCCCACGGCAGGAGGGACACGTGAAAGTGATCCAAAACGCTGGGTTGGCACCATAAGAAACTCTGCAGAAAGAATTGTGTGGCCCTCTTTGTAAGGGAAAGCAAAGGAAGCTTTTTTAGTTTGGGGTTCAGAGCCAGAGGTACTCAGAGGCTGTTCCTAGCTCTGTTTAGGAGCGACCCCTGGCTGTGCCTGAGGAACTGTAGGCAATGCAGGGAATCTAGTGCCGACCTGCGGCCCATAACACCTTAGCTCCTGTTCTTTCTCTCTGGCCCAACCTGGGCTGACCTTAACCTGGACCCTGTCACAGAAACAAATCTTGGCTTTGAATAGAACTGTTCTCAGTGAAGTCCTGTGCATCCTTTCAAGGACACAGTGAACTGAAGGGTGGCCTGGAGATCCTCAAACTGGCAGCTGTTGTCCACAAGGGACGGTGACCTTGTGGGCTGTTGTGGAGTAAAGTTACACAGTCCCTTCTATAGACATGGGGCAGGTGTCAGTGAGCAGACAGAGAAGAAAGGGGATGTGTTGTATGGGGCTCAGCTTCAGGGCAAGGTGGGGTGGGGGGTTGGAAGGTGGTGCTGGAGGCTGACATGCTCCCTCGGGTTCAGTTCATCCTGAATGTTCTTCAGGATGACTTGCAGAGTCCCCATGTGAGGGAGCAGCCTCCCCCAGAGAAAGCTCCTCTCTCTTGGCATGAGCTCCATGCAAGGGGGGTTGGGAAACAGGGGTGGGGTATTAGGCTCCTGTCTCCTGAAGCTCATTGGCTACTCTTCCCCACACAGCGGTCATCGCGAGGCTATCCCCCTCAGTGGCCCTCCCTTAGGGGAAAAAAACGGAAAGAGGAGAGACTGTACCATAGGCAGCATTCGTGGGCAGATAGCATGCTGGAATAGAACGTTCCATCTCAAGATGAATAATATGACTTGCCCCTCCTCCCCCCCCCCCCCCGTCCCCTGCTTCTCCAGGCATGGAGACGACAAAAAGAAGAGAGAGAGAAATGGGAAGGAAGGAAGAGAGCGAGCTCAAATTGGTTGCAAAATACACTAAGAATTACTGGGGTGATAGGACCTATTTGAAAATGTTTTTATTTACAAGAGTCTTTAATGGAAAATTTAGAGTATTGGATTCATTAACAACAATTGTAGGTTTCCGGGAGTTAAGCAGATGGACCCATTAAAAGGGCCAATTGAACAAATATGATTTAACCATAACCTCCAGAAATCGAAGGCTATTTGAAACCTGTTAGTATAAAGAAGATTTTACAGGAGCTCTAATTGTTTTTCCTTGAACAGAATTACTTATCTTTTTCTTTTTTTGTGACATTTTCCTTCTGAGTTTACATGCATACACATATTCTTACACAAATCACTATTATATTTGTATGAGTTTATTCTTCCCTCTTATTTTAATGTCTTATTTTACCTGATTTATTCTGTAATTATTAATTAGAAGCATCTCACTGTACACATTAAATAGAAATATGTACACACTTTATTTATCAATTAACATCTGTATAGCTGGAAAAAGTCAATAATGACAGATGCATTTTCATTATTAATGATCATTTATTAATAATAGGACTCAGTTTTAAACAAAACTCTATAACACAAAGCCATAAACTTTTTATAAAACTTTGCTCAAAGAAGAGATGAAGCCACAGGGTGAGGGTAATAAAACCGAGGACCAGAGAGAAAGTGCTGGAGGTAAGGGCTTGCCTTGCAAGAAGAATAGACTTCTTCCTATTTTACGTGAGGATATGAAGCATCTGTTCCAAGTTCACTGGTTAGTGGTATAACTGGACTTCAACCCTGTTACCATCTATGCTGTACAACCTGAAATACTGGCCACTTCATAGCCCTGGTTCAATCCCCAGCACCACATATATTCCCCCGAGTATCACTCTGGGGTCACTTCTGAGCACAGAGTTATGAATAGCCCCTGAGCACCACTGGGTATAGCCAAAAGCCCCCTCCCGATAATAAATTTATGTCCTTGCTTATTTACTGTGTACTTAGTGCTTTACTTTTATTGCTCGTTTAAAATAGACCACAAAGAATCCACAACAAATCTAGACTTCTTCCTTTTTTACGTGAGGATATGAAGCATCTTTTCCAAGTTCACTGGTTAGTGGTATAACTGGACTTCAACCCTGTTACCATCTATGCTGTACAACCTGAAATACTGGGAAGAAATTGACCCAATATGGCAGAATGAAAACCTACGTCAATTTCAAGAGGAAGGAGTGATACTGGCCATCTTCTGTAACTGCTAGGAGATAGTATAAGTAGCAATACTTACAGAATAATTTTTCACTTCTCTATTCTAATATGGGCTGGAGTGATAGCACAGCGGTAGGGCGTTTGCCTTGCAAGCAGCCAACATGGCCGGCCTGAGTTCGATTCCTCTGCCCCTCTCAGAGAGTCTGGCAAGCTACCGAGAGTATCTCGCCCGCAGGGCAGAGCCTGGCAAGCTACCCATCACGTATTCAATATGCCAAACACAGTAACAACAAAAGTCTCCAATGGAGACGTTACTGGGCCCGCTGGAGCAAATCGATGAACAATGGGAGGACCATGATTCTAATATATTTTAAAATAGGAATGAAGTGGGCATTTTTTTTCTGGATAATACAACTTATTCCAAATGAATCCATGAAAAGAAGTCAAGTTCAAATTATCAACAAGAACAAAACAAAGTGATGCATTGCAAAAGAAAGTCGTCCAAGTGCTGGATCTGGAAAGTTTTATGGATGAACACTTCAAGGATCAGACATGTTTTGATGCTCTCCAAATACTCCAGAGTATACAAAAGAGGGGGACCTTCTGTTCTCTTTCCCCCACAGATCCAGCATTCTGGTGATGCCAAAGCTGATAACTGGTGGTAGGGGCACAAGCTCACCTGTGCACACACACAACCCAATATCACATGAAAACTACAAATAAAAGACTCCTTGCGTTGACATGGCTTCAATGACACCAAATTATAAAGGTTTTACCTGGCAAAAAGAAACTTGGGCTACAGCAGATAGGGCTCTTGCTTTGCACATGACTGACTCAGGTTCCCCGAGTCCTACCACCAGTAATCTCTGAGCACAGAGATAGAAGTAAGCATAGAAGTAAGCCCAGAGCACTGCAGGCTATGCCCCAGGCCCCCTCCCAACCAAAAAAAAAAAAAAAAACAAAAAGGAAAGAAATTTGGGCTAAAATTTAAAAAATAAATAAATAAACCTAAACACTTAACCTAAATTTATTTAGGTTAATTATTTATTAATTTATAATTTATTAATAAATAAATAAACCTAAACCTCCGAACCTGCCAGGAGTGATCGCTGAGTACAGAGCCAGGAGGAGCCAACAGGTTGTGGCTCCCAAACACAAAAGAACAAAAAACAAAAAAGGAGGAGGAAAGAACTAAAAGACATATATATATATATATATATATATATATGTGTGTGTGTGTGTGTGTGTGTGTGTGTTCACTGAGCACCTACTCTGCACCAATCATTGTGTTAGGTCCTGAGGATAAATGAAAAAACAACATGTATGCACACAACAACAGTAACAACAACAACAACACAAAAACACAATACCTTTAAGGCACTTACAGTGAAACAACCATTTATTTCCCCCAACTCTTCTGCTGTGACAGTGACACTGGAGGTCTCTTGTTCCAGATGGGGCAGATATAAATTGTGGGTACCTTAACCAACCTGGTGCCTTTAGTATCTATAGTACAACATGTCTGTAGACCTGTTTGAGACAAATAATGCAAGAGAAAAATATTCTTGGTATTTTCCCTAACACAACTTGACCTATTTTACTTGGGCTGCAGGTACTGGGTACCCTGACTCAAATGACCTTAAATAATGAAGAAATGTATTATTTCTTTCTAACTAACCCAAACTTTGAGGATAAGCAGCTTAAAGGGTTGGCTGATTCGTGAGAAATGGTCACCATCTGAGTTCTTTGCTTCTCACTCTCACCCTTTCCTCGGTGTCATCTCAGCTGGAGCAAGGTGGCCAGGGTCTTGCTGGCACCCTACCAGATGTCATGGAATCCAGAGATGTAATGGGGGGAGTGGCAAATGTGCCCTTTTACACATCATTGGTTAGGTTAGAGCAGGTTTGTCCACCTCGAATCTAATCTTCAGCAAAAAGAATAGATTGTAAGTAAAAATTTTTTTAAAAGGTAGAGAAAAGAAAATGTTCTATAGAAACAGGAGAGAGACACCGACAGACAGACAGACAAACAGACAAACACACAGAAACAGCCTCATGAAGTCAAAGGAATAACACACCCCTGAGATGAATGACTAGGATTGCTTTGATCACTGGTCCACAAACTTTTCTGTGAAGGCCAGATAAAACATGTTTTAGCTTGAATGGTCACCCACAAGCTTTCTGTCCCATAGTTTTCTGTATTTTTATAACATTTTGCTTCTTATAACTCTGAAAATATAAAAATAAAAATGAGGGCTGTGGAGCTAGCTCAAACGGCAGGAGCACAGGCTTTGCAAGACTCAATCGCTGGAACTGTATGGTCTCCTGAACACTGCAAAAGTGGTCCTGACTAAGGCTCTGGAAGGATCCCCCAGCACTATTGGTTGTGATCCCTAAAAACCAAAATCAAAGCACAGTATGAAAATTGTTTTTTGCTTGTGGACAAGCACACGTGACAGTTTAACAATCCCTTGACTTACATACAATCGGGCTGTGGCAACAGGAAGAGAATGAATTCCTTCCCTTGAAGGCTGGCTGGGTGCAGTCTGACCCACAATGACCACAGACAGGGAGTGAGTCCTAGATGTCCTCTGCTTCCTGTCACTCATCTCATTTCTCGCCAGAGCATTTGGGAAAGGGACAGATTGGAAATTGAGGAGAGCTGTAAATACTTTCCTCAGTTTACAGGTGAGAAGCACAGTTTGGAAAGGTTAGGGAGCTGGTGCACATCTGAGAGCTAAGTGGGAAGAAAAGCTGAGGTTCGAGCCCAAGTTTATCCAAAACCTAGATTTGCGTTCTCCATTGTGTCACGGCATTGTCCCTGCTCCTGGTAGCAAAGAGGCAGAGCCCCGTGTGCTAGGGATTAGGAACATTTCATGGAGGGCGGTGCACTTGAGATAAATGCAGACTACAAATAGCTCACTAACCTCATGGGCCTTCCACAAGCATAACCAACTAGTTCTCCTTTAGTGTCAGCTTTTTTTTTTTTTTTTTTTGCTTTTTGGGTCACACCTGGTGATGATGCACAGGGCTTACTCCTGGCTCATGCACTCAGGAATTACTACTGGTGGTGCTCAGGGGACCATACGGGATGCTGGGAATCGAACCTGGGTCGGTCGTGTGCAAGGCAAATGCTCTCCCTGCTGTACTGTTGCTCCAGCCCCTAGTGTCCGCTTTTTATGTTTGTGCTTGGCCGTGCTTGGGGGTCACAGCTGCTGGTGTTTGGTGGAGTATGTGTGTTGCTGGATTCAAACTGGGCCAACGGGTTCAAGTCCAGAAGTGCCTTACCTGCTGTATGATCTCTCCAGCCCCTCCTTTAGGACCTTTATATGTTTGGTTCTGCCTGATATTTCTCACCCTAACTCTTCATTTATGTGGTAATTAGATTTCCTTTCAATGATCATATTTTACATCAGAAAAAATACTTGCAGATTATATTAATTATAAGCATATTTTTAAAATACAGACAAAGGAGATAAGCAAAAATATCTCAAAGATTATATGAATTATAATTGATATTTATTTTTTTGCTTTTGGGGGGAGGTCATACCCAGAAATGCTCAGGGGTTGCTCCTGCCTCTGCTCAGAGGAACATATGGGATGCCAGGGATTGAACCCAGGTTGGTTGCATGTAAGTCAAACACCCTACTCACTGTACTATTGCTCCAGCCTCTAAAAAGTATTTTTAATATACAGGGGGAAAGGAGATGGGGTTGGAGCGATAATATAGTGGGTAGGGCACTTGCCTTGCACATGGCTGACCTGGGATCCTCAGGATCCCATAAAGTTCCCTGAGCCCATCAGGACTAGATAGGAGTAATTCCTGAGTGCAGAGCACTACCAAATGTGGCCCCAAACCAAATAAATTAAAATAAAGTGCAAAGACAAAAGACGAGTTAAGGGGTCGATCTAGAAGAGATGCTCAAGATAAGTGCAGAGACTGGAAAACTCAGACACAGTTTGGTGGATCATTCTGCTTGTCTTGAGAATTCATGTAGCAGAGGAAGGGACACAGAGCTAGAGACGCACCTGGGAGCCACATTCTGGAGGCCTTGAGTGCCATCCCACACGTGCGAACTCTGCATGCTGGCTGGGTTGAGACAGCAACGGTACTAAGCAGAGAAGCAACCAGCTCAGAGAGGTGCTGTAGCACTGTAGCACTGTTGTTCCCTTGTTCATCGATTTGCTCAAGAGAACACCAGTAACATCTCCATTCGTCTCTGTCATGTGCCAGTGTAGCCCAATGGTGTCTGCTCACTCCAGGAACACAATGTGAGACTTGTTACTATTTTTGACATATCGAATACCCCCACGGGGAGCTTGCCAGGCTCTGCCGTGCGGGCGGGATACTCTCAGTAGCTTGCCGGGCTCTCCGAGAGGGACGGAGGAATTGAACCTGGATCAGCTGTGTGCAAGGCAAATGTTCTACCCACTTTACTATCATTCCAGCCCCAGAGAGATACTATCACTATCACTATCACCCCATTGTTCATCAATTCGCTCGAGCAGACCCAGTAACATCTCCATTCATCCCTGTTACGTGCTAGTGTAGCCCGATGACATATTGGGGGCTCCTTCAGAGTCAAGGGAATGAGGACCATTCATTGTTACTGTTTTTGGCATATCGAGTATGCCACGAGTAGCTTGCCAGGCTCTGCCGTGAGGGCGGGATACTCTCGGTAGCATGCTGGGCTCTCTGAGAGGGATGGACACTTTGGGGACAGCCTCTAATCACCTTTACAGGTGTTCCTAGTCAGACATATATGCGGGTATGATACTCTCAGTAGCCTTAGTATTCTCATTCTCTGGAAGTGAGAATTAGAGAATAGTACAGGGTAGAAAAATGTGTGCACCAGTAATGGTTAAAAGGTAGAGAGGGGAACACTGGTGGCAAGGACTAGAATATGACACCTACGGCCATTATTTACTTTTCAGGAATGTGAGCAAAAGAGCCATTTCAATGAACAGAGTAGCAGGGTGTGGTGTTTAATCAGAACAGGAAGACATGGAGAGAAGGAAATCCAGATGCCAAGACTCGGATGTCTAGAAGAAAGAGGCTCTTCTCTGCACAAATGGTGAAACTCTTTGAGCGCGCAGTGGGGAAGGAAGATCTCAAGAAAAATAAAGGACTAAGAACTGTCACCACATTGGGGATATTGAGAGGGTGACACGCCCAACTAGTAGCTGCCCACTGCTCTTTGCTAACTGACCCTGGATGGAGCAGCACTGGGCCTGGCCCTTCCCCATCCGTATCTCTTCCCCATGGCTTGAGTTGCACATGTGGCGCGGTTCTTAGTGATGAGGTCTAAGTGGAAGTGTGGTGGGGATTTCTGCAGAGGTTTCTTTTTCCTGACTAGACAACAGTCTGAATTCCCCGTGGCTTCCTCCTTCTTCTGCTTGGATATGAGACAGGAGGCAAAAGACTGAGGTGCTATTAGGCAACCTTGGTCAACCAAGCAGATACAAATTACATGCTAAGGGAAGGGTGTAAGAACAGAAAGATACATGTGGGCTGGGAGCTGGGGACCTTGTGAAGCCACTGCCCCAGTTCACCTCTGCACGTCTGGTGACACACACATATATACATATTCTGGTGATATATATATATATATATATATATATATATATGGACAGAGGAATTGAACCTGGGTTAGCCACATGCAAGGCAAATGCCCTACCCGCTGTGCTATCACTCCAGCCCACACACACACACACATACACACACACACACACACACGGTTATTTTTATTTATTTATTTATTTATTTATCTGGTTTTAGGCCCACACAGTGCTCTTGGCTCTGTGCTTAGGAATCACTCCCAGCTGTGCCCAGGGGACTATATAGGATGCCAGGGATCAAACCCGGGCTTACCATGTGGTGATTTGGAAAGTCAAAGTTGTTCTGGTTGGGTCATGGGATGCTAAATGACAATCCTGACATAGAGGGTGAGAACACTAAGGAGAGGGGAAAACTGGTCAGCTGGGTGAGAGGAGAACCAGAGAAGCAGGGATGTCAGCAGCCAAGAGAACTGAGTTTGCATGCAAGGAGGCTGTTGATGGACAGGCCCAGAGGCAGGCTGGCTGGAGCAGAGCCATCAGTGCCAACGGTGAGACTGGCTGCGTGGCTCATACGAGCAGGGAAGAAGTCCTTGGAGCTGAGGAGACAGATCAATACACTAGTCAGGCTGTTGACATGGAGGCAGATGGTTCCTGGGCTGATAGCGGAGAGGGAAAAAGAAGAGAATCACATCTCAAGCAGTGTCCGAATGGGTCCCCAAAGCATGACTGAGTACTTGCTGCATTTCAAGAGAGGACAAGCAGGTACTCAGACTTGGGTTTCCTCAGCCAGGCTTATCCTGGGGGAGACCAGAGTGTCTCAGATGGTTTCCATTTCTCCTCCATGGGCCACGTGCTCAGGAACAGGCACTCTTGCTCCTCATCAGTAAAGCTGGTTAGAAAGGCAGGCACAGGGCTGGAGCGATAGTATAGCGGGGAGGGCGTTTGCTTTGCATGCGGCCAAACCGGGTTAGATTCCCAGCATCCCATCTGGTCCTCCTGAGCACTGCCAGGAGTAATTCCTGAGTGTACAACCAGGAGTAACCCCTTGCATTGCCTGGAGTGACTCAAAAAGCAAAAAAAAAATGAAAAAGAAAAGAAAGAAAGTCAGGTGCCCAGACACTGCTTAGTGGCGATCAGCCTGTCTTGGGGTTAGCACACTCAGATCAGTGTCTGTTCTTCAGGCCCCATCCCCCTGGATTCAGGTAACTGAAAAACCGTATCATTCCCAGAACCACACGGGAAGCACTCGAGCTGGCACTGGGGTGCTTCGTCTGGGGGTGCTACGTCGGGAGGTGGGGTGCAGACCGCTCACTCTGCGCCTCCTTGGTCTGGGCTGTGTGTGTACATCTCTCAACTCTGTCTTCCAAGTCTTCAACTGGCCATGCCCTCAGGGCTGCTGCAGTTGTAGCTCATTTCCAGTTGGGATCCTCCTGAGATGATTCTGTAGTTTGCTGTTCTCATCTGCCATGTGTTGATCGAGACCATTTTCACCTTCGGGGAGCTTTCTTTACCCAGGCTTATTCTCCAAATCAGGAAGTGCCTTACTGACGCGCTCCAATGGCCCATAGGAGCCAAGACACCCGAGGATAATCATCAATGGCTTAGCTTGTTCCAAGTCCACATTGTAAGTCCACATTCCTCCGAGACCAGCGCAGCTCCTTGGGGTGGAGTTATCCAGAAACTGCCCACAGTGTGCGAGAGGCACATGGAGCTTCCCGGCTGAGGCACCAACCCAGTTCTGCTTGTGCCTGCGCACGTGACATAGCACTGTCGTCCCCAGAGGACATGCAAGAATCTGCCTGGTGGTGATTCGTGTGCATTTAAGCTCCAGAAAATATGGCAACTAAACCCACATGAAAACACCTGCCCTGGGTGTTTCTTAAGAAAGCTAGCGAATATCTGGAAACTAGGAGCAAGGCCACAATGGCCTCCCGTCTCCAGTCATAATTTCATTCTATTGCTCCTTGCTGGGCTGGAGCCATAGCACAGTGGGTAAGGCGTTTGCCTTGCATGCGGCTGACCCGGTTGGCCCAGATTCGATTCCTCTGCCCCTCTCGGAGAGCCCAGCAAGCTACCGAGAGTATCTTGACTGCACGGCAAAGCCTGGCAAGCTACCCATGACGTATTTGATATGCCAAACACAGTAACAAGCCCCACAATGTTACTGGGCCCGCTCGAGCAAATCGATGAACAATGGGAAGACAGTGCTACAGTCCTACAGTGCTCTTTGCTGGCCTGATCTCCTTTCCTCTGTGGTCCCTTCTGGGTCACAGTGCCTCTCTCTTAACCTGGAAGAGGGCCTGCCTGGGATGGCAGTGGCTATGTACCTGGTGCTCTTGGAGAAGGGCAGTATGAAGACAAGACTTCATGGGGAAGCCACTGTTAATTATCTCTGAAAGCACCACTAAGAAGTCAGGCTGGACCTTGAAACAAACAGGCAGAAGCAGCCTAGAAGACAGATGGATTATTTGGAGAGGAAATGGGTCTCCCACTAGCGGAAGTGAGGTGACACCATCAGAAAGAATGTGGAAGAGATTCTTCTACTAGGCAAAACTTATCCACTTTCTCAGGTACTCTTTGACTCTGAGGTCCTGGATTCTGTGTCCTGATACTCTGACAATTTTCCAGCCTTAGAAGTAGAGTGGCCAGCATGTATGCATGTATGTACAGATGTGTTTATGAGTATACTTGCCACTTGTTGTTCATATCCACCCTTTCAGAGCTGGAAAGGGATAGAAAAGCAAGTTTGGGTTACATGCAAATAGATACAGAATTGCCATGATTTTACCAGCAGTTTTTAAAGCCTGGGAATATTTGATATTGGAAACATGTAGCTGGCTTGTTTCCTGTGAGCTAATATGGAGCAGGAGTAAAGAAAGAGTAAGTGAAACAAAGCAAGAGCAACTGTAAGAACACACATCTATCCGTTTTTTAAATGATATATATAACATGTATACATTTGAATGTGTGCACATATGTATAATTGCTTGTATATTCAAATAAAACAAACAAACAATGTCCTCCTGTTTTGTTCATCGATTTGCTTGAGTGGGCCCAGTAACATCTCCATCATGAGACTTGTTGTTACTGTGTTTGGCATATCGAGTACATCACAGGTAGCTTACCAGGCTTTGCTGTGTGGGCGAGATACTCAGTAGCTTGCCGGGCTCTCTGAGAGGGGCGATGGAATCAAACCCAGCTCGGCCGGGCTGGCTGTGCGCAAGGCAAACACCCTACTGCTGTGCTATCATATATTCAGAGAATAACCTCTAAATCTGTTTTTATTGTTGTTTTTTCAGCCACACCTGAGGTGATCCAGTTTGCTCCTGGCGCGGTGCTCAGGGATCACTCCTAAGGGTGCTTAGGGGCCTATATATGGTGCTGAGGATTGAACCAGGGTTGGCTGCATTCAAGGCAAGTGCTTTAACCCCTGTACTATCTCTCTGGCTCCACCTCCAAATCTAATACCTAATAACAGTAGCTATTAGGGAAGCTCTGAATAACTGAATGTGAGAATTATTTTCCACTAAATATTTTTGGGCATTTCTTCACTTCTCTGCCATATGTTTGTATCATCCATCTAAACAGTAGAAATAAGAAAAACCTTTGCCCCCTTACAGAGAAAAACCCAGTTAGCGGCAGGTGCCAAAGGAGCCAAAAGACTCTGGAAAGAGCAGCCTTCAGCAGTCCTGGGGAGGGGAATAACCACACTACCTTACCCAAAAAATCCTCTTTTGAAAGAAAAAACCCATGTGAAGTCCATATGGAGCTAGATGCCTCAGCTTGAATTGCTCTCAGGTGGATCATACAAACAAAAAGGGGTTCTGTGGTCGTAGAGAGGCGAAAGGTGGCATTGCCCGGGCTGCGGGTGTGTGCCCCTAGTTTCTGGATTCCCGGATGAGCAGTGCAGATTCCTGAGCTGGGCTTTGAGGCTACACCAGCGAGTCTAAAGGGAAGTGTAAGGACACTGGCTTCCCACAGCCTCCTGGTGAAGTAACTACCCTCCCCCACGCTCCTGATTCCATTCATTCTGCCTGCACCCGGCCTGTGTGAAGAAACCGCCCAGAGCAGTGAAACCCGAAGGCTGGTCTTGGGAAATCAGAGTATATCAAGGAAACCGCATCTGGGTTGGGCTAATACCTCGAGAGAACGACCCATATCCTGTTTTCTCTACCGGGTTCCAGTGAATCACCACATCTCCACCCCTCGCTGCTCAAGACTCAGCTCCCTGAGCAGACGGTTCTGAGGTGAGCAAGCCAGTAAATCTCATGTCCTGCCCTAACTCCAGTAGGCATCTATTCATTTGGGCAATGGGCATTCACCTTACCCAATGCCAAGGTCTGAAAACCAGTGCAAGAGATGGCTTGTGTTCATCCTTAAAAGACAAAGCAAAAAAATAGAAAAAAAAGAGCCTGGGAAAGAGTTCAAACAGGCTGGGGTGAATGCTTTGCATGCAGGAGCCCCAAGCTGGACCCGCAACTGTGTGTGGAACCCCAAACAATGCTGGGAATGACTCCTGAAAACAGAAGAGGGGGA
Source organism: Sorex fumeus (assembly GCF_029834395.1). NCBI lineage: Eukaryota > Metazoa > Chordata > Mammalia > Eulipotyphla > Soricidae > Sorex > Sorex fumeus. The sequence continues at coordinate 50,474,426 of NW_026606185.1, read as the reverse complement.
AGCTCTCCCTTCCCAACACTCTCTGGTTTTGTTGGCCCAAAATTAGAGAGGGAGAGAGAGAGAGAGATAGAGAGAGAGAGAAAGAAAGAAAGAAAGAAAGAAAGAAAGAAGAAGAAGAAGAAGAAGAAGATATGCAGATGGCAAAGTGTGACTAAATTAAAAAGATTGATTTTATTCACCTTTGAATTATAATTGGATGCTTAGGCTATTAATTTTATTTATTTCAGTTTTGGGGTCATACCCTGCAGTGCTCAGAGCTACTGAGCACTACTTTAGTGATAATAGCACAGCGGTAGGGCATTTGCCTTGCACACAGCCAACATGGCCGACCCGAGTTTGATTCCTCCGCCCCTCTCGGAGAGCCCGGGAAGCTACTGAGAGTATCTCGCCCGCAGGGCAGAGCCTGGCAAGCCACCCGTGTTGTATTCGATATGCCAAACACAGTAACAACAAAGTCTCCAATGGAGACGTTACTGGGCCCGCTCGAGCAAATCGACGAACAACGGGAGGGCCTTACCTTTACCTTTTGCTTTTTGGGTCACACCCGACAATGCACAGGGGTTACTCCTGGCTCTGCACTCAGGAATTACTCCTGGCGGTGCTCAGGAGACCATATGCGATGCTGGGAATTGAACCCGGGTCTGCCGTGTGCAAGGCAAACTCCCTACCACTGTGCTATTGCTCCAGCCCCCGTGAAAAAAATTTTTTTAAATTTTATTTTTAATAAAATATAATTTTTTTATATTTAAGTTATGCACAATAATTTATTACATTCAATATTCCAACATCAATTGCACCTCCATTACACCTTCCCACCACCATTATTTCAAATTTTCTCAACCACCATCCAAGCCTGCACCAATAGCAGGCGCTAAATAATTTATTTTGCATTGCTTGTTATGAATAATTCGCTAAAAATGATTTTTAAAAAGTTTCCTTAGAAGAAAGTGTGTGAAAATTGTTGTTTCTCACCCTGGAGCCATTAAGCTCTTATAGAAGAGATTACTGATATGGTGTTACAGGTTGAGCTTTGTGTGCTAATATTTTTTTAATCAAGATTGGTTGCCCTCTACTTTACATTCCATCCAATGTGGTGTACATCAGTGGTATAGAGTATGAGATGTCACACGGCCGCATTGGTGCTCCAGGAATTCTAAAATTTTAAATAGGGTGATACAGCTAGAGTTAAATTTTTAACTGGATGGTGACTTTGGGGTCTGGAGGAATCTTCGCAGCTGTTTGATCTCTTCCAAGATTTATTTGTGTGAATCTCTGGATCATGGCCATTTAATGACCTTATATTGCACCAGAGGCAGTTCATGGGCTTAGCTGCCAGACTCCTAGAAGAACAGGGGGATGGTGGGAGGTCACCCGACTCCAACTCTATGAGAGCCTGGAGATTTTAGTCACAAAACCCACATACCTGAGTTTTTCAAAAGATCATTCATAATGAGGGTCATCTGAGCCTGTAGAATTCAGCCTTGAGCAGCGATTGAGTTCTGGAGGTTTTCAGCTGCTAAGGTTCTGTTTGGGCTCACCTGCACCCCCTCAGGGTACCCCAAAGAGGCATCTCTCTGCTAAAATTTTTTTGGTGCATAAGGATTTTATTTTATAATGTAAATATCCCAAGGTATAAGGTGAAGATCAAACTTCACTACCTCCAAGTCGCTAATTTTTTTCCAGTATCATTGGCAGCTATTCCAGAATTATAAATATTTATATGGGTGCATTTGGTACAGCTGTGATAGTTTATTTATGCCTTCCCTCACTTAATTTTTTCTTTTTCAAGCACACGTGGGCTCTGATACCAGAATGAGTGGTTTTTCTTCTGAGTACTCTCTTTAGATGCATATACAGGTATTCTAAGGATGCTTCCATTGCTGAGAAGTTCTTGACTGATTTGTCTTGGATATTAAGTTTGAATTATTCTGCTTTGTAGTATCAGGGATTGAACACAGAGCCTCACGCATGGAGTAAAGTGTTCGGGCCTGGAAATTAATTTTGGAAGCAGCTTTTGAGCCACACAGAAAAACAATCCGATAACTGAGAAAGACATATCTTTCAGACTCCAGATTTCACACTGCTGCAGTATTACCCCTTTATTTGCTGGAAATTGTAGTTTCAAGTAACTCTTTCCTGTTTCTAAAGAGAAAATACATTTGGAGCCACATTGAAGATGGGAAAGATGGGTTACAGTTATATATATATATATACATATATATATATATACAATTATGGGGCTGGAGCGATAGTACAGTGGGTAGGGCATTTGCCCTGCATGCAGCCGACCCGGGTTCGATCCCCGGCATCCCATATGGCTCCCCAAGCACTGCCAGAAGTGATTCCTGAGTGCAGAGCCAGGATTAACCCCTGTGCATCGCTGGGTGTGACCCCAAAAGAAGAAAAATACAATTAATCTTTTAAAATGGAATCAGTGAGGTTTACAAGAATGTTAATATTGGTATTTTAGGGGTTATAATGTTACCACAGCTAATCTAAAATATCTATCAAAATCTAAAATGTGTTCCAATACCACTGTCCACTGGTCTCCTCCTGTGCTCACCTCCCGAGATGCTTGTAGCCTCTATTCTGTTGTTGGAGTCTGAGGGATTAGTGGGATTGTCTAGGTCCTTACTTTTTTTCTTTAAATATCACATGTACATAAAACCATTGGTGTCTACCTCCTGACTTATTTCACCCTACATGAACCCATCTATGAAGCAAAATTGTATCTTCTCTCATAGAAGAGTAGTATTCCATTGTGTGTGTTTGTATGTATGTGTGTATATATAATGATGTATATTTCATTTTAATTTCTTTATTCGCTCATTTATCATTAGGCCCTTGGGCTGTTTCCAAATCTTGGTTACTGTAAATAGCACTACAATGAACATAGGTATACATATATCTTTTTTTTTAGCTTTTTTATTGAATCACTGTGAAATAGACCATTACAAAGCTGCTCATGATTGGACTTCAGTCATGCAGTATTCCAACACCCGCCAGTGTACATTTCCCAGCACCAGTGTCCCCAAGTTCCCTCCCATCATCCCCATCCCACCTCCTACCCTCTGCCTGCCTCTATGGCAGGCACTTCTCTCTCTCTCTCTCTCTCTCTCTCTCTCTCTCTCTCTCTCTCTCTCTCTCTCTCTCTCTCTTTCTCTCTCTCTCACACACACACACATCTTTTCTAATTAGTGATTTTATGTTCTTGAGAAAAATGCCAAGGAGTTGAATTACTGGATTGCATGGTACTTCTATTTAAGAAAAAGCAATTTAGGATGCCAGAGAGGTAGTACAGCAGGTAAGTTGCTTACCTTACATGCACCAGGCTGGGTTCGATCCCCAGCAGCCCTATTGTTCCCAGAGCCTACCAGGAGTGATCCCTGCGTACAGAGCCAAGAGTAAACCCTGATCACTGCTGGGTGTGTCCAAAATCCAAAAAAGAAAAATTTTTTTAGAAGTCCTCTACTGTTTTTCATAGGTGTGAGCCAAATGACATGCTCTCCAACAATGAATGAGGGTCACTTTTTCACTGTAGGAAAACAACCAATCCCCAGCACCATTGAGAGAATATATATATATTCTCTCAGGTGTATAGTGGTATTCACTGTTATTTTGATTTGTGTTTCCCTGACTCCAAGCGGGTGTTTGCACTTGGGGTGCCCCAGAAGGGGGTGGGTGAGAGCCCTCCCTGCCCCAAGGGACCCAGCCCCAGCAGCCGACCTCCACTCCCCAACTGCTGCCATGCTCTAGGTCGTGAAGCCACCGCGTGACACATTATAAAACACTTCCTACCCATTTTCTATAATTACCACACCATATTTGATGGGGTTCAGACAGTAGGCAACAAATCATAGAGAGAAATATGTAAATATATTCCTCTTGGAGAGCCCGACAAGCTACCAAGAGTATCCCACCTGTACGGGCAGAGCCTGGCAAGCTCCCCATGGCATATTCAATATGCCAAAAACAGTAACAACAGGTCTCATTCCCCTGACCCTGAAAGAGCATCTAATTGTTGGGAAAAGATGAGTAAGAAGAGGCTGCTAAAATCTCAGGGCTGGGAGGAATAGACGTTACTGGCTCCTGCTCGAGTAAATCAACGAACAACAGGATGACAGTGATACAGTGAGACAGTGATAATCAGTGATGGTGAGCATCTTTTCACTGGCCATCTACATGCCTTCTTTGGTGAAGTGTCTGTTCATCGCTTCACCCCTAACCTTTCATGGGTTAGTTTTCTTGTTGTTGAGTTTTGTGAGATACTGGTATCTCTTGGATCTAGGACTGCATGATTTACATGGACTGCAAATATTTCCCCCGCATTTAGTAGGATGTCTTTTAACTTGAGCCACAGCTTCTTTCAGAGTGCAGATTGATACAGTCCATAAGCTTATTTTTGCTTTTACTTTCTTTGCTAATGGTGCTAAATCACGAATGCCTCTAAAGTCAGTATCATGGAGTTTTGCCTGTGGTTCTTAATGTATTTTACGAATTCAGGTCCAACATGAAGATCTTTTATCTATTTTGAGTGGACTTTTGTGTATCATCAAGAATTATTTCTGGAGGCATTCAGGGGACCATATGTGGACCAGGATAGATCCTGGGTGGCCATGTGCAAGGTGAATAACTTCTCCTCTCCTGTCCTCAGTCTCCAGCTTTCAAATTGGTGCTGTTCTGTTTTTGGTATTTGGGCTTTACTCGGCAGTACTCAGGGGTTTGTGTGATGCTTAAATCAAACCCAGGGCCTCACCAATGCAAGGCAAGTGCTCTATTGAGCAACATTTCTGGCTCTAACCACAATTTCTTTATCCACAGTGGAGAATTTCTGGGAGATGGTGCCTGGGTTATCCAGAGAACTTTCTCAGGCAAGACCCAAGCAGGAGTCTCTATTTCACTCTGATTTTGATGTGATTTTTGTTGTGGGATCCCAAGAGCACTGCTAAATTGCTACCTTTTCAGCCAGCTTGGCTCTGCTATTGGTTTTTAAAATCAGTCTTCTGAGTTGCATTTGATCAGGTATCCACGTTCAGATCCACATACAAGGTTCACTCTTCTTGCTCTGCATAATTGATTAGGACTAGACATTCAAATATAATCTGACAGAAATGAAGCAAGAAAAAAAGAGTCCACACATTCAGGAGGAAGAGGCCTTCTAAGGATTCTGGTTCCTAAGCAAAGTTCGTGGTCCTTTCCTTTCAGAAATAGGCTCTTTGGATTCCAATCCTCTGGGAATTGGAAGAGCAAATGATTCTTGGAACAGAATGAGTTCTGTCTGTCAGTAAAAAAGCCCATGGTGCCATTTAATTTCTTTCCCCTAGGGCCTTTCACATGTATAGCAACAACACTGACTGAAGGAAAGAAATGCCAAAATTGATATCCCTCTGGATTTTATACATTTCCCAATTTTCTAATTGCTAAAGCTATTGCCAATGAAACACGCTGAAAGAATGCCCCATGAGGAGAGGTCTCTGAACACACCACAGGAAAGGATTGCAAATTTCAGTGATTACAAACAATTAAACTGGGCAGCCAACATGTAATTTTCTTTTTAGGCACGGACATAGAATGGGAAACTACTTACTGGGCTGAAATAGATAGAAACAGAACCATTTCCCTTTGTGTGAAAATCACACTAGATCAAGTTGAGCTCACAGCTAATGTACTCTCCCCCATTTGATTTTAAAATTGAGGGATGTGGAAATTAGTGAAATTAAATTCACAGCTGCATTAGTGCAAACAGCAAAAAAAAAAAAAAAAAAAAAAAAAGAGGCATGTTTGGGCCCATGGAAAAGAAAAAAAGAGTTTTTTCACCCAAACAGTGAGAGAAACCAGGATGGACCTTCAGACTCTTCGGGAATAGCTGGGGTCATGGCCCCAAACATGGCCAGAACTTCATCCCCTGCTGTTCTGCATTTTAGCCTCTATTTACAAAGGAACTTCACCTGGTCTCACTGCAGACCAGCCTTTCCGTGTGTCAGAGGAGACTGATGTCTTCAACCCCCAAGTGTTATTTCTGTTCCTAAGAGACACTGCTTTGTCATTGTTTTCAATCTTAAATTCAAACTTCCTGTTGTAGGGCTCAAGCTTAGAGGTGTGAGTAAGACTATAAGCATGATAGATTTCCAGTTTCCTCAATGATGGACGAACAGTGTTTTGAGAATAATAGTACCTTTTCTAAATCCCACAGAGATGCCATGAAAGTTGGTGGAGTCCCTCACAGGGTTCTGATTGGCATGGGCTAGGTCAGATTTCTACCCCTGGGCCAACCAACTTCAGTCATAGGATTGAGGTCAGTTAATAAGATGGCGGCCTTCATGGGATCCATAAAAGTAGAAGAGAAGCCATTAATAGAGACAGGAGGTAGAGTTACTTAAATACCCAGTTACTTGAATCATGCAGACTACATATTAATTGTCCATGCCACCAGTGTAGCTATTTTATGAGTCTATTGTATATTTCCTATTTCTTTGGGAAAAATAGCTTGCTTTTTTACTAAATTTAAACCCTGGGCTGGAGCGATAGCACAGCGGGTAGGGCGTTCGCCTTACAAGCGGCCAACATGGCCGACCCGAGTTCAATTCCTCCGCCCCTCTCGGAGAGCCCGGCAAGCTACCGAGAGTATTCGATATGCCAGACACAGTAACAACAAAGTCTCCAATGGAGACGTTACTGGGCCCGCTCGAGCAAATCGACGATCAACGGGAGGGCCTTTACCTTTACCTTTACCTTTAAACCCTGAAAGTGCAGTGACTGGGCTCCATATAGTCCCAGAGTCAGCAGAAATACTATTTGATTAAAGAATATATTCACTTAATAGATATTTAGTCTGAATGGTCATTTTTATTGAATTGGTTGACTTCTTTTCTCCAGGTTTGATGCCATCCATACAAGATTCTCTGACCCGTGCTGTTTTTCTTGCTTAAAGACTAGTTTAATGGACTTGGTTTAATAGGCAGTGGAACCACTAATTAAACAGCCTCCTTAGAATGTTCTTTTTGCTCTGTACCTTTGTCTGCTCCTCTGAAAAAAGGAGGAAACTGCTTGTGTTCAGACCTATTTCAAAAAGGTATTATGACATCCAAAGAGAAAAACAAAAGAATGTGAAAATGTTTATGCATAGAAAATGCAAGAACATGATAGACAGTCAATTGACTTTTTTTTCTTTTTGGGTCACACCTGGTGATGCACAGGGGTTACTCCTGGCTCATGCACTTAGGAATCACTCCTGGCAGTTCTCGCGCTACTATATGGGATGCTGGGAATGTAACCTGAGTCAGCAGCTTGCAAGGCAAATGCCCTACCCACTGTGCTATGGCTCCAGCTCCGACAGTCAATTGACTTTTACTAGAGAACTGTGTTGTTATGGGAGAATTAAAAATCATGAATGGTAAAATAGGGTCAATGGTGGAGGGAAGATCACTCAGGTGGTGGGATTGGTGTTGGAACATCAAAAGCCTGTAATAGCTGTATTATGAATAACTTTGTAAATCATACTGTCCTCCTGTTGTTCATCGATTTTTGCTCGAGCAGGCCCAGTAATGTCTCCATTTTGAGACTTGTTGTTACTGTGTTTGGCATATTGAATATGTCACGGGTAGCTTGCAAGGCTTTGCCGTGTGGGCAAGATACTCTCGGTAGCTTGCTGGGTTCTCCAAGAGGGGCGGAGGAATCGAACTTGGGTCGGCCATGTTGGCCACTTGCAAGGCAAACGCCCTACCTGCTGTGCGTAAATCATGGTGTTTAAATAAAGTAAAATCAATAAATAAACATTCAAAACAATAATATTTAAAAATTAAAACCATGAGCTTAAATGATCCTACAATATACCAAAAATGCTAGCCAAAGGAAAGGAAATATTTTCTAGTACCAAATCATATTTTATATTCATATTGTGCATTCATTCTGGACGTGGGCATATTGAGATACACTTTCCAACCAAATCTTTCAGGCTTTTCTTCAGCCTCATTTATCTGAATTCTGCATCATTTCCCACTCTTTAATCTTAATAACGTTGTTAGTGACACTAGTTACCACTTATTGAATCTTACAGGTAATATTAGTAGTCATTTACTAAATATTACTAATTCAGTCAATACTAGACTTAATGTAGAATCCAGTTACATCTTCCAATATCCCCTTTTGATATGTGCTATTTGTATCTCTGTTTAATAAATAGTGGGAAAGATACATTGACAGAAAGTGGTGGAGCTGAGATTGAAAATCATGCATTATAAGCATGTGCTTGTCTGAAGATGTGATGAAGTCACCCCAGGACATTGTTATGGGATTAGAGCTATCATCTTGTCACTCACTGTTTAAAAATGTTGTTTGCTTTTTTGAGTCACACTCAGTTGTATTTATAGGTCACTCTTGGTGATGCTAGGAGGGGAGGTAGGGGACGGAGCATGTGGCCCTGGGCACTGAACCCAGATGGTTGGGCCACCCTCCCAACCCATCTTGCCACATTGAAGGTAGATTCTGTGTCATTAATTTTTATAATGTCATGGTTGTCATCATGCTTTACACATAGCGTGCACTCAGCACATGTCAGGCTCTGTTACATTCTTCATGGGCTTAAACTGACAACTCGATTCTCATGACGAAACCCCAGAGGCCTTTGTTTCATTGTGATATCTGTTTGAGGAAGAACTTGATGTTTAAGAAAATCAAAATGGGATCGGAGAACTAGTAGAGTGGGTAAGGTGCCTGTCTTGCATGAACCCGGCCCAGGTTCTATCCCTGACACCCCAGAGAGTCCCCTGAATACCAGCGTGACTGATCCCTGAGCACTAAGCCAGGAGTAAGCTCAGGTATGGCCCCCAAAACAAAACAAAAAGAAGATTAACATAATTGCAGTGATTTGCCTCAAGTGGTGCTGTCAAGCCAAGACCCCACATCCTGAGCTCTTCTCTATTTTACTAAATCCCTGCCCTACAGCCTCTGAGGCCTCTGAAGACCTGGCTTTGAATTCAGAATGAGAGAGGCCTGAGCGCTCTTCCTGAGGATGTCCTGGTGTCCCTAAGTTCAAACCCATGAGTTTTCACTCTAGCTTCCCCCCAAAACAGCCTGTGAACTAATCTCCAAACTGAAAGAGTTTTCTAAATAGCCTAATAGATCATAATCTTAATTCCACTTTTATAGTCTTTCCAATTTGTGTAATCTAGCAGTTTCTAAAAGAGGAAGGTGAATTTTCCACACCATGATCATAGATTTGTCCATTTTTCTTTGTAAATGTATATGATTTTAGTGTATATTAAAAGACTGTGTGGTTTAATGTATGCAGTTCATGGTTATTATTCGTTCTTATTGTTACTTCACTTATTATGTGTTGTACCCCTTCTTCCTATGTAGGATTTTTATGCCTCATATTTTATTCTGGGCCGGAGCAATAGCACAGCGGGTAGGGCGTTCACCTTGCACGCGGCCAACCTGGGTTCTATTCCTCCGTCCCTCTCAGAGCCCAGCAAGCTACCAAGATTATTCTGCCTGCATGGCAGAGCCTGGCAAGCTCCCCGTGACGTATTTGATATGCCAAAAACAGTAACAACAAGTCTCACAATGGAGATGTTACTGGTGCCTGCTCGAGCAAATCGATGAACAACGGGAGGATAGTGCTACAGTGCTATAAATGGATTTTAAATTTCTGAAAAATCTCTGTTTTTTAATGTGTGAATTTAATCCTAAAATTCTTGTTAGATTTAAATTTCTTTCTACCATTTTATTTTGTGTTTTTCTTCCCCCAGGCTTCCTTTTATTCCAGACTTCTGCAGACAGATAACACTTTCAATCTTCCTATTTTTAAGATCCTGTTTGGAAAGCTACACATTTATCCCTTTCTCTTCCCTTTACCGCTGCTGTTGCACTGACCTGGAGTCACACACTGGGTTTTCATGTGCCACGGGGGATTGCACACTCTTTGGTGGTACCAAGGAGCACAACTGGCAATACTGCTTGGGATATCACCCAGCAATAGTGGGGCGATTCCAGAGATCGAACTTGGGGCCTTATGCCTGCAAAGCAGGCACTCCACCACAGAGCTACAGGCTCAGGCTCTATGCAGATGTTATTTTAATTCTTTATAGTGGTTACTCAAAACATTTAGTTTCTACATATTTAACTTTCAAATCTAAATCACGTGTTTCCAGATTTTTATCCTTCTACAAAAACGAAAGGGACATGAATACCATTTACGTGTTGAACTCTGTGCCCCATCTTGTTAGTGTTATCCCAGGATTGTTTTATTGTTGTTGTTGTTCTGTCTTGTTTGGGGCTCACATCTTGTGGTGCCGAGAGAGGGGCTACTTTTGGTGTGCTCAGGGGACCACGAGTTGGTGGTGATCAAACCTACGGATCCAGCGCACAACTTGTACATTCCAATCCTTTGAGCCATCTCATTGGCCCTGGAATATTAACTTTCAACACACTTTTCTATTTATCCAGAATCAGGTCAAAAAGTTCTTTTTGGGGTCTGGCAGTGTCTCCTATATTGCTGCAGAGTGTGGGCTTTTGATCAGGTGGGGACCACAAAGTGAAAAGCTAGCAGATTCTCAGGGCAGGAAATGGAACAGACTATTCAAAATCTAACCATCTCTTCTGCTTCTTTTGACAGATAAGGTCAAGGTGCCAAAATGAGATCAAGCTCACAGCCTGTTCTGAACCCAGACCTGAAAACTATAGAGTTGCCATCAGGATTGCCATCATGGGAACCAACCTACTCTGGCAGTCAGGCCCCCCCCCCCCCCCAGAATGTTCCCTCTTGGATTGAAGGTGAATATGCTCTTGTGTGTCTTAACCCTGTCCTGTGACTCTGCCCACCCCAGTGGACAACAGCCCACTGGTCATGGGGACATGGGAAATTTTCCCATTCGCATTCTTACTATGGCTCAGATTACAAAATTTAATAACCCCACCTTTTTGATCTTGCATCAGTTATTTTAATCCTTTTTGATCTTACATCAGTTATTTTAATTTATTCAATGTTATGTTATGGAAATATTCTTTTCACTGTGTATGCAATTCTTTTTTTTTTTTAATTTCATGCCTCTATTTGTCTTTCTTTTCTTTTTCTTTTTTTGATTTTTGGGCCACATCCAGTGGTGCTCAGGGCATACTCCTGGCTCTGTGCTCAGGGATCACTCCTGGGGATGCTCAGGGGACTATTTGGCTTGTTGGGGATCAAACCAGGGTTAGCCTTGCAAGGCAAACACCCTATTCACTCTGGCTCCTCCTCATTTTGAGATGGGGGTTGGTTTCTAACTTTTGTTTCTGGTTTGTAGTTTGTGATTAGTTTTCCCCATCCCCATGCCAGTATTCTAACCTAGAACTAGGTTTTATGTTTGGTCTAACTGAGGATGCTTTGGATCCAGAAGGGTGGGGACCAGTTTTTGTTCCTGGTTGTGGTTCTGTATTTCCATCTCCTCTAGCTAGCTTTCCCTGTTGTTTGCTGTAAGAGCTGTTTAAGGTAGTACTTTAGGCAACAACAATTCTCTTTTATAGCCTTCTTTCATGGCCACGTGAGTGTTTCTGACTATAATAACCCCACACAAATGGAGTGTGCTTGGTTCCCATTATATTGCAGGGGCTGAAATCCTTACCCAAGACTGTTCAGCAAAAAGAGCTTACGTGTGCTTCTTACCACGGCATCCGAATACCTGCTAGTATCTACTCACACAGTCTTCTCTTTAGTTATAATAGACCCATGTTTCTCAACTTAAAAAAAATTACCACCTCCTTAAGGATTTTTAGATATATATATTTTTCCTGATTGTGTCATATGAAAGGTTGATGGTACCAATACACTCTTACTTTCATGAGTCGTATATGTCTGTCTGTACTATACACGTAAAAAGCATATGAACCAATTTTCATCCCAAGTAGAATACGGGAATCAGGTGAATTATCCATTTTTGCTACCATCTTAGGTTAAACTTTTTACTGTGCACCAGGTCTGATCCCTTCTCACCAGCTCAGGGACATCATTCTCACTGCTTTCTCTCCTTTCTCTCCCCAGTTTCTACTAGATTGCTGCCTTCAGCCTACAGAAATGTAGTCTGTTCCATCTGATGGAAATCCTTCCTTAAACCCCCTTGTTCATTTCATTACTGATCTCAATCTCTATTCAAAATGCTGTCTATCTTTGCTGTCTTTCTTTCACCAGCCATTCTCTCTTTAACCTTATCTAATCAGACTTTCATCTCCATGACATTACCATCCTACCATTGTCACAGTATCAGTGTCCTCCATCTTTCGTCCAGAGGTCATTTCTCAGCCTCATTTCCCTGATCTAACAACAGAATTAGGCTCAGAAGAGCTTTAGTTTGGTTTTCCTTTAGTGCCTTACTCTCCTTGGTTGGGTCCTCTTCATATTCACCACTTGCCAATGAAGGATTTCTCTTCTAGGAATGACCCTGTGACCTTCTCTTCCTGATAACCACTCTGAGATAAATTTAACTGAGCACACTTTATTTTTGTTTGTTTGTTTTGGGGTTACATCCAGCTGTGCTCAGGGCTTATTTCTGGCTCTGCACTCAGGGATCACTCCTGGTGGGGCTCAGGGGACCACCAGGGATGCTGGGAATTGAAACCAACTCAGATGTGTGCATGCAAGGCTAGCACCCTGTCCACTGCACAATTGCTCCAGCTTCTGGCCTTGTACTTTAAACACTATTTATTGTTACCCTTCCCATCAAGAATTGTGGTTCTCTCTCCCATAAGTCTGGGTTTTGTGGTTACTTGTCAAGTAGAATATGGAGGTGGTGATGCTATGTCAGTTTTTGGGCCCAGTACGTAAGACCTTTCAGCTTCCTCTGTTTTTCTCAGGACACTCACTTCAGGACACCTGAGCTGCTGCTACATAGGCTGCTACAGGGACCAGGTATAGGTGTGTGGGCAACAGCCAAGAGAGCCCATCAGACATGTGAGTAAACATAAGAACCATGAGCTAAGTAAACCTGCCCTCAACCTTTGTGATTTCCAGCTGAGACCCCAGACATCGTGGAGTAGCTCGTGGAAGCGACCTTTCTTATCACACAGAACCCATAGTTGTGTTAGGACTCTGTTCGACAGTGGTTCGTTATATACCAATGATAACTGGCAGTCTATTCTAATGACTCCTCCTTTCCCAATTCTTTATATTCCCAAGGCAAACTTAATCAAATAACCTGAGCTAATCCAACTTTCCTTATTCTACACTGCAATCTCATAGCTTAATAAAACTCAGATTAAGAGACCGTCTCTCAAACCCTCTCTTCCCACCACTCTCTCTTTTGCCCACTCTTTTCCTCCTTGCTCTGCCTGAACTGGCTCGCCTGGCATGCTCCTGCCTCAGGGTCATTACACTGGCATTTCCCACAGCCTGACAGTCTCCTCCAGCAGGTATTAGATGGTTGGCTCTTCACCTTCAGCATCTCTTAGCTCCAATCTTACTTTCTCAGTGCAGGTTTTGGGATTTTCTGAGGGCCCTACTGAACACTGGCCTCATTCCCACCCCACTGTGCCCCATTCTCTTTCCCTGCTCAAGTCCTCTGTACAAGGCTGTGTCTGAAATATGGGGCCCATTTCCCTTGTTTCCATTCCCATAACCAGAGTGCACACTCTGAGTGGACAGACATTTTTGCTTGTTTTGCTTATAGCCATTTGCAATTTTCCTAAGGGACAATTCCTAATAGATTTCAGAATGAGTGACTCTCCACTCTGGGAACGTGTTTCTCTGTGCCCGCGAGGTCCTGCCATGTGAGTTCCCCTGCAGAGGCGAGTCTGACCAGCCACATTCTTCAGTGATTCTCCTTGTTCCACCTTCAGGCTCCTCTCAGATGCAACTCCCTGCCACTTGGCTTCATTGCTTTTTCTGGAATTTCTGAACAGTACTGACTTTACATCCAGGCAAAAGCACTCTGCTCCCAGCTGCAATTCTTTTCTTTGGCCCTGCCCTCTACCTCTCATTCCTGGAGTGTCCTGCAACCTAGTCCCATCTTGCAGAGCTAAGCCAGTTTTGCAGGGGACAACCCAGGCCTTTACAACTGTGCTCTCCTGCAAGCCAGAAAACAGAAGCAATACCCTCGTCAAAGATATCCCTGTGGCTGTCAGCAGCTGATGAACCCTAGAATTTAGAAGGCTTCATCACTTTCCCTACAGCTGCAGAGCAGATAGATAGGAGGGCACCCAGCTCACCATTGCTTAGCAGAACTATGGTGGCCTAAGGTGCCCACATGTCTGCACTTTGTGTATATGTCCTGGTTTTTAACTCACCTACGAACACCTTACTGGTCATAGACAGGTTATTTTTACCTCTATAGGGCCAATGTGATTGATAATAAACACCCTCCCCCCTTTATTCCCTCTGGAGTTATCTCCAAATTAAATGAGATTAAGCAGCTTTAAAGGCTTTGCACAATGAGAGAATGTGCAGTAAAGGTGTATGC